>NC_134694.1:80988427-81326427 GCF_050947455.1 Rhinoderma darwinii
CCGTAACTCCCATAGTAGTGAATGTCAGTTACGGAAGCAGTGAAGCATGCGAGTTACGCTGTTTCCATAACTACTATTCAGTTCTATGGGACTTACGGAAACAGCGTAGCTCCACGACCTACGCTGTTTTCTTATTCACGGTCGGAAATTAGCCAGAACACATAGAGGTAGAACGCAAATTAGGGGGCCCCGCATCTATCGGACATTTATGACATATCCTGTGGATATATCATAAATGTCCTTGATGAATGATGAAAAAAAAAACTTTAGTCACCTGACCTCACTGCATGCTTTTAGGACAGGTCCTATCCTATGTCTACACTACGGCTAAATTTCTACATTTATGCCTCAGCTAAGTTTCTAAATTTTAGGTCAGGAGCAGGAGGAGGGCAGATGGAGTCAAGTACTGAGCATGCGGCGGTCTGAGTGAGGAGGTCAGTGCGTGCCAGGCTCGGGAGTGGACCAGTTCAGTCACCTGACCTCACATCAGATGACTGGACTGGTCCACTCTCGGGCCGGCAAACACCGGCCCCACTCAGACTGCCGCCATACTTGGCTCAGACCGCCGCCCTCCTCCTGCTCCTAAATGTGAATGAGTTAAGGAGGGAATGACACGGTGGCAGCGGCGGTCAGAGTGAGGTCGGGGCGTGCTGTAACACGAGTGGACCAGTCCAGTCACCTGACCTCACGTCACTGACGTGAGGTCAGGTGACTGGACTGTGCTGGCCCGGGAGTGGGAATGACACGGTGGCACCGGAAGTCAGAGTGAGGTCGGAGCATGCTGTGACTGCAGTGGACCAGTCACCTGACCTCACATCACTGACATGAAGTCAGGTGACTGGACTTTGTCGGCCCGGGAGTGGACCAGTCCGGTCACCTGACCGCACATCACTACCTCAGGTCACGTGACCGGACTGGTCCACTCTTGGGCTGGAACGCACCGACCTCACTCAGACTGCCGCCGCTGCCATACTTGAGCCAAGTAGTGAATGATCTTGCGGGCCTTATACGGCCTGCGGGCCGGACGTTCCCCACCCCTGATTGAGAGATAGAGAAACAGGGTCTATATTCTTATGACAGCACCTGAAGGACAGTCATGGGAAAATGGATTTCTCTACCAACACCTACTCTATTAAATTAAAGTAGCTCAACTTTTACTTAAGAATCCTACTAACTATTGTAAAAGATATGATAGATATTTCTTCATTACCTTGCTCTCCTTTTCTCCCATCAAATCCAGGAATGCCTTCTCTTCCAGGTAATCCATTAAATCCTTTGAATCCAGAACTACCAGGAACCCCTGGCCGACCGGGCATTCCAGGAAAGCCAATCAACCCTGAAGAGCCTTTATCACCTGAAAATGAATAAATATTTGTAGAGCATTGTATCTTATGCATGACTATCAGTGCATTATGTACAGTTTCTACCACATTTTAATTTATATTAAAGTCCCAACCTTTAGGTCCTGGGAATCCAGATACAGCATCACGGCCACTAGGACCTGGAGATCCAGGAGGTCCTAAGGCTCCTGGGCGACCAGCATCTCCATTAGGACCTGGGCGGCCTTTTAACCCAACTGGGCCAGGGGCTCCCCTATCTCCAGGAATACCCTTTGCTCCTGGAAAACCTGAAAATAAGATATACAATGTTACAAACTGAAACCAAAGATTGGAAAGTAAAAATACCCATGTCACTTCTAGAGGATCCTTAATGGAAAGCAGCGAATGATCCTCCATTAGTGAAAGGTAAGACGAATAATAACAGAACTTCGTTCTGCTACATACAGCCACCTACCGGAAAGGGACGTTAGCTGCAAAAGCATTAGTTTTCTAATAAAATGTAACCTATTGCAAGGATTACTGCCTATAACACTACAACTGACGGCAGTGAAACCCCTTATGATGATATATTTTACATATTGATGTGACTGAATAAGACAAGAAGTTGAATTTTAAGTCACAAAACCCAACACCTGCTTTAACAGAAGAATGAGTAAACGCCATTCCATGCACATTTTAACTTGAACCATTGTAAGGGTGGTGTGCTTATATTCTGGTTGATCTAAAACCTGTGAAACTTTAAGCAGTATTTCAAATTCAGGGCAGAGGAGATAGTTTCATATGTATTTTCCTTACATGGAAACTGCACCTATTTAATTGTCCCTCAATCCATATGTCAGCTTTATTCAAATGTTACTATTACAGAGTCCAGTAAGGTCAATATACATGGCAAAATGGCCACTGGGAAACTGTTTGGTTTCTGTTGTCAACCTTAGATCTCATTTGAGAAACATCCATTTATATTTAATAGCAAAATAATCTAACAAGTGTACTTCTATGCTAAAGCTAAAGCTGGCCATATACTAGATTTCAGGCAGGGTTTTCCGAACAACTTGTCATTCACGCTTGTTCTTTGGAGGTAACGCAAAAGTTAAAACGACAAATCACCATTCGATCTTTGCCATGATCTGTGACATGTGTTACATAGTTACATAGTTATTATGGTTGAAAAAAAAACATATGTCCATCAAGTTCAACCAAATGAAGGGAAAAAGGAAAGGGGTGAAACAAAAATTCTACACATTGACATAGGAGCTGATATTGTTTAGTTCTAGGAAATTATCTAACCCTTTTTTAAAGCCATCTACTGTTCCTGCTGTGACCAGATCCTGCGGTAGGCTATTCCACAGTGTCATACCCATGGCCGCGGGCCGTCAGGCTCACTTACGTCCTGACGCCTGCAGCCATGGAACTGTGAGCGCTGGTCCCCATCTCCTCTTCAGGAGACGCCAGTGCTCACTTCCGCTTCTCCCGGCTGGGTCCTGTAGGGTGCGCACGCACGCTCGTGCCCACTCTTAAAGGGCCAGCGTGCACACCTGAAATGAATAAAAAATTTATTTTTATTTTTTCCAACTCTAGGGCATCCTTTCTATGAACTGGAGACCAGAACTGAACTGCATATTCTAGATGAGGCCACAATAATGCTTTGTAAAGTGGTAATATTACATCCCTGTCCCGCGAGTCCATGCCTCTTTTAATACATGACAATATCTTGCTGGCCTTTGAAGCAGCTGATAGACATTGCATGCTGTTATTTAGTTTATGATCTACAAGTACACCCAGATCCTTCTCAACAAGTGAATCGCCTAGTGTAGCTCCCCCTAGGACATATGATGCATGCAGGTTGTTCGTACCCAGGTGCATAACTTTACATTTATCTACATTAAACTTCATTTGCCAAGTGGATGCCCAAACACTCAGTGTGTCCAAATCGGCTTGTAATTTACGAACATCTTCCATAGACTGAACTATATTTCATAGCTTGGTGTCATCTGCAAAAATAGGAATAGTGCTATTAACCCCATTCTGTATATCATTAATAAATAGGTTGAATAATAGTGGTCCCAGCACTGAACCCTGGGGTACATCACTTATAACCAGGGACCATTCAGAGTAGGAATAATTTACCACAACTCTCTGGATACGGTCCTTGAGCCAATTTTCAATCCAATTACAAACTATACTTTCTAAACCTATAGACCTTAATTTACCCATTAGACGTCTATGAGGGACAGTGTCAAATGCCTTTGCAAAGTCCAAAAACTCTATATCCACAGCGGCCACTCTGTCTAGGCTTCTACTCACCTCTTCAAAAAACAAATTATGTTAGTTTGTCAACTTCTGTCCTTAGTAAAACCGTGCTGGCTGTCACATATAATACTATTTTTTGTTACATAATCCTGTATATAGTCCCTTAATAGCCCCTTAAACATTTTTCCCATGATGGTTTACTGGTCTATAATTACCCGGGGAAGACCTAGAGCCCTTTTTGAAAATAGGCACCACATTTGCCCTGCGCCAGTCCTTTGGCACTATACCAGTCACTAGAGAATCTCTGAATATTATGAAGAGAGGGACAGAAATAACTGAACTAAGTTCTTTAAGAACTCTAGGGTGTAACCCATCTGGTCCCGATACCTTGTGCACATTTATTTTATTTGACTTAGCTTGGACCATATCTACAATGAGCCAATTCAGTATATTAATTGATGTATTAACAGCACTGGCACCGGCTACATCAGCTGCTCCTTCTTCTGTTGTATATACAGAGCTAAAGAACCCATTTAGTAACGCTGCCTTCTCTTGATCCCCTGTGACCAACTCCCCATTACCACTATGTAGGGGTCCTACATGTTCAGACCTTGGGTTTTTTGCATTTATATACTTGAAGAATTTTTGGGGATTTGTTTTGCTATACTTGGCCACCTGCCTTTCATTTTGTATTTTTGCTGATTATATTACTTTTTTACAGATTTTATTAAGCTCTTTATAATTTACAAAGGCTACAGCTGTACCCTCAGATTCGTATTTTTCAAATGCCCTTTTAAAAAAAATAAATAAATATATATATATATATATTGCCCTTTTTACAGGTGTAAGCCATGTGGGGTTTAATTTTAGTTGTTTATACTTGTTACCTATAGGAGTAAGTTTTGCACTATAATTATACAAAGTGGATTTTAAAATCTACCATTTACCACTTGTACCATTATTTGACATTAGTTGTTCCCCGTCTATGTCCTGAATTGCAGCCCAAGACTGGGCTTCTATTGACGCATCTGTTGTATTACTAATGACTGCACCAGTCAACAACCAAAAAATCCAATAGAATAGATCTTTTCCACTTGTCGGCATCTGTTACACTGAATTATTTAATGAAAAGACACACATGGTTAGCAGAAAATACAGTACTATAAATCTGACAATTCAGATGCCTAATATCTTTAGTGTATGGCCAGCTTTACTGTTGTGGTCCTCGAATGACAGAGCACAACACCCTCTCCTTGATATGGATGACAAAAAGTAAACCTGGGATTTCAAAACCCCATAATCTGGTTATACTGGTGTTTGCAGATTTTCCTCATACCCAACAGTTTTTTTGGTCTTGAGTGTGTGTCAAATTTATAAAGTCAATGTGAGAGTTTGTTATTTTTTTCTTTTTGCTTTTAGAGCTCTCATTCATGAACTTCCTTGGTCTATCTGACTAGGGAATGGGTTATAGGATTATATATTATTGAGTATAATGCAAGGATAAGGAAGTCCTTTATTTTTGGTTTACATTTTTTTATAAAATTGGGGAAAAATGTAGAAAGTGCTTGCGTTTATTTTGCAATACTTACTTATGTGACCTTTTAGGCTCCATGGAGCTAGTATGTACACCAAAGTTTTATACATTCCTGCAGCAATTTGCAATTTGGTAAATATTTCAGCATTTTTAATGACAATAGAAGGCACTTTTTTATACATATGTCCCTCTAAGTTTTCCTGCACCAAAAACAAGCAGAAGATAGCAATCTTCTTCAGTGATTCATCCTAAGGCTGAGGTTGTCATGCAACTTCTATGCAGTTATTTTTTTACTCATGTTTTTCTTTTTAATATTTGTTAGCTGAAAAAATGTGCATTACATTACGTTATATTACATTACGTTGTTCAATTCTCAAATTATCTTCTCAGTATCTTCATTTAATCAATATATGTCCTGATTTCACCCACATACAGTGTATATTTCTCAAAGCATATGGGCAAATTGTAAACCCATACTTACATATGAACAAATCAAAAACATTCAAGACAATATTTTTGTCTCAGTGACATGGATGTCAGTGAGGCATCTACCAATCAACAGATGCCCTATTCTTTGAGAAAAGTTAAGGACCGTTCAATCACTAAGAGTATATTTTTTTGTAGTGCTATCATGTGCTCCTTCTTTTATCATCGAATCATGCAGGAAAATTGACTTTTTAGCAACTGCAATTATTAAAGTATATATTACTGAAAATATTTTACTCTGAAATCTTCTCCAGACTTCACTGTTTTCTTTCCTTTTGCCTCCGATAAACCAACCAATATGCCAAACTAGGCTGAGATGGATTAGTCAATAATAATGGACCCAAAGTATGAAATACTGCTTTGTTTCATAGTAGAACTTTTTTGTAGCAGGTAATGCATATGAAGAATGTTTATTTTCAAATCACATTAAATTCTTCAGCAAAAGAGTAATTTTGTTTTTCGTACCACACGAGCCCATAACACAATGGTTCTTGTAGTGCGTGTATGAAATAAGGGGTGTCACCTATAGTCAATGCCCGCAGCATCAAAAGCTGGGCTGTTAGTCCGTCTGCTTTTATGCTAGAGAGCACTTTCTCACCTTGGCAGCCTATGTGAAGAAGCCGAAAACCATAGAGAATGACATCAAAATATGGAGGATTGGTGATATTTGGAATTAAAGCATAATGAAGGAAAACAGACAAAATGTATGAAAGATAGCACACGGTGAAATGGAAATTGCCAGCAGAGAGATACAACAAAACAAGTGATTCATTTTCTTTATGAGAGAACCCGATGGAAGGAAGGAAATGAATGATAACAAGTAAAGAGAATATGATATACCTGAACTTGATTGGTGATTTTATTTAGCCACCTGATTGAGTTTTGGTTAATGATCAGAATTAGAAAATCATTACAAATCAGAAGCAGAAATTAAGACAAGCACATGAGGAGACGAAAGACAGTATTTTATGAGAGGTACACTATGATGCCTCCAATCTTTACTCATTTATATTATGATAATGTCAACTGATCAATACCCCTCTCACTATACAGAAAAAAATAGTAGGTTGGCACACAACTCATTCATATACAAATTAAGTCAATAATTTTTATTTTCATGAATCCATGAATCATAGATCACTCCATTGTGCTGTTCAGAGTGCTGTAACTCTGTGAGCCTGATGAAGGACGAAAATGTTGCTACAATCTACACAGTGTGTGATGTATGATATGGGTTAATTGAAATAAGAAATCTCCCATTGATTTCAATGGGAGGTGTCGGCGTCTTTTTCCCGCGAGCAGTAAAACTGCCTCGCGGGAAAAAGAAGCGACATGCCCTATCTTCGGGCGCTTCCGCCTCTGACCTCCCATTGACTTCAATGGGAGGCAGAGAAAGCGTATTTCGCGCTGTTTTATGCCCGCGGCGCTCAATGGCCGCGGGCGAAAAATGGCGCGAAAATCGCCGCAAAAATCGGCGTGCAGGGAGAGGAAAATCTGCCTCAAAGTTCCAAACTGAATTTTGAGGCAGATATTCCTCCCCAAAAATACTCCCTGTGAACATAGCCTAATATCGGTGTGCCGACCTACTAGTTCTTTTTTAATTGTTTGGGTGGTAAGGAGGTTTACCACAAGGTCTTAAGAAGATTTGAGATTTGATAGTGCTGCCTGATCTACTCACCCCTGCAAAATAACTTCATTTTTGAAAGTATATATATATATATATATATATATATATATATATAATATATATATATACACTACCGTTCAAAAGTTTAGGGTCACTTAGAAATGTCCTTATTTTTTAAAGGAAAGCACTGTTTTCTTCAATGAAGATAACATTAAATTAATCAGAAATACACTCTATACATTGTTAATGTGCTAAATGACTATTCCAGCTGCAAACGTCTGTTTTTTAATGCAATATCTACATAGGTGTATAGAGGCCCATTTCCAGAAACCATCACTCCAGTGTTCTAATGGTACATTGTGTTTGCTAACTGTTAGAAGGCTAATGGATAATTAGAAAACACTTGAAACCCCTTGTGCAATTATGTTGGCACCGCTGTAAACAGTTTTGCTGTTTAGAGGAGCTATAAAACTGACCTTCCTTTGAGCTAGTTGAGAATCTGGAGCATTACATTTGTGGGTTCGATTAAACTCTCCAAATGGCTAGAAAAAGAGAGCTTTCATATGAAACTCGACAGTCTATTCTTGTTCTTAGAAATGAAGGCTATTCCATGCGAGAAATTGCCAAGAAACTGAAGATTTCCTACAACGGTGTGTACTACTCCCTTCAGAGGACAGCACAAACAGGCTCTAACCAGAGTAGAAAGAGAAGTGGGAGGCCCCACTGCACAACTGAGCAACAAGACAAGTACATTAGAGTCTCTAGTTTGAGAAATAGACGCCTCACAGGTCCTCAACTGGCAGCTCCATTAAATAGTACCCGCAAAACGCCAGTGTCAATGTCTACAGTGAAGAGGCGACTCCGGGATGCTGGCCTTCAGGGCAGAGTGGCAAAGAAAAAGCCATATCTGAGACTGGCTAATAAAAGGAAAATATTAATATGGTCAAAAGCACACAGACATTGGACAGAGGAAGATTGGAAAAAAGTGTTATGGACAGACGAATCGAAGTTTGAGGTGTTTGGATCACACAGAAGAACATTTGTGAGACGCAGAACAACTGAAAAGATGCTGGAAGAGTGCCTGACGCCATCTGTCAAGCATGGTGGAGGTAATGTGATGGTCTGGGGTTGCTTTGGTGCTGATAAAGTGGGAGATTTGTACAAGGTAAAAGGGATTTTGAATAAGGAAGGCTATCACTCCATTTTGCAACGCCATGCCATACCCTGTGGACAGCGCTTGATTGGAGCCAATTTCATCCCACAACAGGACAATGACCCAAAGCACACCTCCAAATTATGCAAGAACTATTTAGGGAAGAAGCAGGCAGCTGGTATTCTATCTGTAATGGAGTGGCCAGCGCAGTCACCAGATCTCGACCCCATAGAACTGTTGTGGGAGCAGCTTGACCGTATGGTACGCAAGAAGTGCCCATCAAGACAATCCAACTTTTGGGAGGGGCTTCTGGAAGCATGGGGTGAAATTTCTCCCGATTACCTCAGCAAATTAACAGCTAGAATGCCAAAGGTCTGCAATGCTGTAATTGCTGCAAATGGAGCATTCTTTGCCGAAAGCAAAGTTTGAAGGAGAAAATTATTATTTCAAATAAAAATCATTATTTCTAACCTTGTCAATGTCTTGACTATATTTTCTAGTCATTTTGCAACTCATTTGATAAATATAAGTGTGAGTTTTCATGGAAAACACAAAATTGTCTGAGTGACCCCAAACTTTTGAACGGTAGTGTGTATATATATATATATATATATATATATATATATATACACACACACACCACTTAGCCATAACATTAAAACCCCCTGCCTAATAATTTGTAAATCCCACCTGTGACGCTAAAACAGCTCTGACCTGTTTAGGCATGGACACCACAAGACCTCTAAAGGTGTTCTGTGGTATCTGGCACCGATACATTAGCAGCAAATCCTTTAAGACCTGTAAGTTGCGAGGTTGGACCGCCTTAGATCAGACTTGTTTTTCCAGCACATCCTAAAGATGCTCGATCAGATTGAGGTCTGGGAGTTTAGAGGCCAAGACAACCCTTGAATAATCCTCAAACCATTCCTGAACAATCTTTGCAGTGTGGCAGGGTGCATTATCTTTCTGAAAGAGGCCACTGCCCCACCCGCATCAATAGGCATTGGGCGCCCATGACCCTGTTGCCGGTTTACCGATTGTTCTTCCTTGAACCGCTTTTGTTAGGTACTAACCACTGCATATCGGGAACACCCCACAAGATCTCCGGTATATTCCACCCTTGACAGGTGCCATTGAAACCAGATAGTCAATGTTATTCACTTCACCAGTCAGTGGTTTTAATTCTTTGGCTGAACAGTGTTTATAAATACATATACTTTCAGATACAAATTTATATTGAGAGAGGCATCGAGATTTAGTTCTTTTAAGTATCCTTCATTTTCAAAACACTTAAATGTTCATCTACTAAAAAATTCTGAGCTACTACATTTTCAAAAGCCTAAAAAAAATTATCTGAGAATTGCAATAATGAATGCCCTACGATAGTGTCTGTTCGGTTTTTCTGGAAATAAATGTATCATGTATGGACTCAATAGAAAGTCTATTAGCCCGTACTCCGATACATCGGCTTTCCGGAAAAAGCCGTACAGACACGAAGCGGCTGAGTGCTCACACGAGCGCTTCAGCTGCTTCGTTCTAGCGATTAGTGGGGTTCTCAGTGCTCAGACCTCCACCAATCCAAACTTCTGACATGTCACTAAGACATGTCAGAAGTTTGTAAAACGTTTAGTTACACTTTAAGTACAACTTAAATATACAGAAAGAATTTAATTGTTCTAATTTTCTCTCCTGGGGCAAAGGAAATATTTAAATTAAATACCCTACTGAATCATTCAATAAATTACATTTGAACAACTCTTTTGACTCACTTACCGAATCTTACTCATGTACTTACCGAACAGTTATATTATTGCACATGAGATACAGACATAAACTTTATTGCAAAGGAAAAGCAACATTTAGTTTTTCAAAAAAAGATTCAAACCGTAAAAGTATTTTCATCCGGTTATTATATGCACTGACCTGTCTGGCAATATGGTTATAATATCCTTGTATGAGTACAAGATCTTTGTTATCAGTGACTACAACATTTGGACATGTTTTACGAACTTTGGTTCACATACCTGGTGACCCTGGAAATCCAGAATCTCCCATAGGACCTTGTCTTCCTTTAATACCAGCGGCACCTCCAAATCCAGGTAATCCTCTGAGACCTTGGTTACCAGGAAATCCTGGATTACCCTTTTCACCTTTAGCACCCATCAGTCCAGGGCGTCCATCTAAACCTATAAGACCGAAACCAAAAGCAAACTCTGTAACGAAGCAAATATAGTAACAAAATGTTTACAATCAATTAGGCATAGAGTCATAGTTGTCAAGTGTAAATCATGTTAAGAATATACACAATTAGAGGTTTAAACTCCATTTAAATTAGATCGTTGTCGACACCCAGGATGCATATTTATTTCAATGGGGGAGGAGAATAAGCTCATATCCTGGAGACCAAAGGAATGGGCATTTTAAAATCCAACATGATAGATTCTTCTTTCCCTGGACCTTTGCATCTGCGGAAAGTGTCAGCTTATCATGTGTATTACCAATGTGAAAGAAATTATTTAATTCCACCATTTTGTCTTCTATTCTATATTTCCATTTTAACTTCAATATAAGAGTGATATTTTGAGAGAATGCATTTCTGTTTTTGCTGTGTTAAGGAATTGAATCAGCAAGAATAAAGGCTGAGGGAAAACTGATGACTCAAGACCCCACCCTCTACGCCCTCCTTACAGAATACAGAAGACGATAAGGACTTACCATTTTCTGACTTGATAGGAAAATATTGCAATGCTAAGAAAATATTGTGAATGTAATTTGTTTTGTGCAAACTCAAGAGAATATATTACAGCTGATGTAGTAAAAGTTCAGTCTAAAAAACTGTATATAAGCCCACTCATAATGTATGTAAAAGGCAGTCTGCCATCACTTGCTGAGTGACATCATTATGACACTGCTGTGAAACCTTCTCATGAGGAAATAAATATGAATGAATCAGGAGCAACTGTTTGACTTTGAATTATCCACAACAATTTTGGTGCCGAAACCCGGGAACCGAAAGTGGCTGCAACGGAACCAGGATGGGAACCAAGGACAGGAGACCGAAATGGCGCCATCAAACAGGTGAGAAACTTTTTCTCATTCGCTCTCTCTTCCCTTGGTCCCCAGTCCCTCTGTTCTCTGTCGTGAGTACGGTTGCCAAGAACCTCAAACAGTTGTTAAATGTACTAACCTCTTTTTTATATGTATGTGAATGAATGAATGAGGATGTTGGTGCACGCCACATCAGCGTGAAAGAGGCCTTTACGGCGGAGTGCTTGAAACTGCCTCAAGACGCACCTCTACGGAGAAGGCATGGTGGGGGCAGTGCTGTGATAAGGAAGAGGACCCTACCGTCCTCAGACACGATTGTTGTTCTATTTTTCTGTGTTTGTCAAGTAAATTGTTATTAACCACTGCCTGAGCAGCAGAAGGACAAAAAAGTGCGCGTGTCCTGAAGCTGCTCCTGGCTTGTCTCCCTCATGAAAAATCATACTGCTTAGAAGATACCTTTCTTAGATTGTTTGATATAGATGATATAATGAGCAGATCCTTTGTGGGATTATTGTTTAGTTGGTTGTAATTTGGCTCTGTTGGAATATTTGTGTAGTGTATACAGAGTGTATACGGGTACGTAGGAGATACGTAGTGTGGGACTTTCCCTAACAGCCAATAGCCATAGTGTTTGTTAGTGAAAATAAAAACTGAGAGAGAAGGGTAGGAGTCCCCTCCATCATAGCAGGGCTATGGGCAACAGTCACGGCAAACGAGGGTCTGGCCGATCACCAGATCACAGAGTAGGGCGTCCGCAGGCTTCTCTGACCCCACAGGAGGAGATGAATTTTGAGGTATGGCATATGGGTGAGCAAGCACCTGTTAAAATGGTGTAAGCTTACTAGGGGATTGTATATCCAGAATCACAGAGTCAAATGACAAAGCAGATTGGAGTAGATGGATTGTAGCATCTTTTAGAAAGCAACAAAGAGCCTAATGTATCTTTATAGTAGTCAGTATAGAATATATACTTTAATAATTTCAGTTATTTTGTATATTCATTATCTTCATAGATCTTTTTAGCATCTTTTAGTGACAAATGTATGTAATGTTAATACACTGAAGTAAAAGTGCAGGAGGTTGTCAGAGGAAATTCATATTTTATAAAGTAAAGTTTAAAGCAAAGGAAGTTATAGAAGTAGTAGTTGTTTTAAAGTTGCAAGTGACCTTATAGTAAATTCCCATACGATATAATTTAGAATCAACTTGTGTGATAAGAGAAGGGGGAGGTGGAGAACAGCTGCTAGTGAGATAAGAAATGTAATATTGTTCTTTATATGCTGATATAGATATTTTGTATAACATTGCAGAACAACTTTGTGTCATTTCTAGATTGAATCCGGAAAAGTGATAAATGTAATAATGTATAAGCAGTCCTAGACAGCCAAACCACCAGACACCTCTGTCTTATACCATGAGACCTTTGATCCTGGCATACATTCTGCACAGAGTGCAGAGTTGCTTGCCCTGATCAAGGCATGTAAACTGGCAGAGGGAAAGACTGTAAATATATATACGGACTCCCGTTATGCTTATGGAGTTGTGCATGATTTTGGTTTTCTGTGGGAGCACAGAGGTTTCTTAACTTCATGTGGGAAGGTTGTGAAGCATGCAGACCTCATACAGCAGCTGCTGGAAAATGTAAAGCTACCTAGAGCTATAGCTGTTATCAAATGTCAGGCACATCAGCGAGCAAAAGATCCTATCACTATGGGGAATAACAGGGCAGATGAAGCGGCTAAAAAGGCTTCTTTTCTGATAATCCAAGAGTCCCCAAATGATGACCAAAATCTGACAATGGACACTCTCATAACTTTGCAAAAACAGGCAGGTCCCCAGACACACAGTAAATGGAGGAAGACAGGTTGTAAGCCAGATAATGGTGTTTGGAAACATGAGGATGGTCGATTGTGTGCCCCTCCAGCTATATATCAGTTTTTAACAAACTTATCTCATCTTCCATCTCATGTTTCCAAAGGAGGAATGGTTTCTATTGTAAGTAAGTTTTGGTTTGCACCCGGATTCTCACAATTTGCAACACAATGGTGCAAGAAATGCATGATTTGTGCCAAGCACAATCCAGGTAAAATGACTAGGGTACAGATGAAACACCTTGTAAAACCTGATTACCCATTCCAGAGACTGCAGATAGACTACATTCAACTACCCAGATGTGGTGTCTATGAGTATGTCTTAGTATGTGTGGATATGTTCTCCTCTTGGGTAGAAGCATGGCCTGTTGCTAAGGCAACAGCTGTAGTGACAGCTAAGAAAATAATATCTGAGATTGTGTGCAGATACGGCCTACCTGAGACGGTAGAGTCTGACCGTGGGACACATTTCACGGGGCAGGTATTTGCAGAAATGTTGAAAGGGTTGCAAATTAATCAACAGCTACACACTCCATATCATCCACAGTCATCAGGGAAGGTTGAGAGAGCAAATGGCATCTTAAAAAATAAGATAGCTAAAATCTGTGAGCAAACAAAACTTACTTGGGTACAAGCCCTACCGTTAGCTCTATTTGCAATGAGGCATACACCAAAGGGAATGCATGGACTTTCACCGTTCGAAGTGCTGTTTGGCAGGCCACCGCTGACTGGACTTTTCTTTCCACAGGAATTACATGGACAGTATGCTTCTCTAAGTGACTATGTTGTCCAGCTCCATAAGCAGCTGACTAATTTGCATGGCTTAGTCTTTTCTTCTTTACCAGACCCAGAAGGCAAAACTGGAACTCACCACCTCCAACCTGGAGATTGGGTCGTGAGGAAACATCTGGAACCCAGATTTGATGGCCCATACCAAGTACTACTGACCACTTCTACCTCAGTGAAAGTAGAGGGGAAACCCAACTGGATTCACGCTTCTCACTGTAAAAAGGTGAACTTTCAGGTCAGGTGACGCAGATCTGTGTAAAAAGGGTGAGGCCACTAGGAGACAGGAGGATTGACTATAGGAAAATGTCAAAAATGCATTTGCTGTTTTGCCTGTTCCTTTGTATCTTATGCTATTGTACACAGGTGAATGGAGAACGGCGGAAGAACTCTATTTGGCTTCTACATCAACAAACAGCCAAGCAGCTGAACATAACTGACTGTTGGATCTGTTCTCATGTTCCTGCAAATCATAAAGGAATCCCTTTAATTGGTGTGCCAATGTCTATGAATGATCTCAATCTCACAGACTATAGCTATGATGTTGAAATAGATGTAAATCACACTGCTCACAATGCTCTCTCAGACCAAGGAACATATTTAGAAATTGCTGGCCTACTAAATACACCCACTATGTGCATAGGGCCTATGTATGCTGATCACATAGCCAGAATTAATGGGCGCAAAGTCAATTTACCTAAGGTACACGTTGGAGAAACAGATTGTAAAAATGCCACATTACTATTCAATATGAAGTATGAAGTAAACTGTGATGAGGTACATGGTAATTGTAATAACCAATGTTGGTGTGCAACTATGACAGCGTCTTGTGCCCCCGGCTGCATTAGGAATAATATACTCCTAATGGGGCTATTCACACGGCCGATTTTTTGACGGCCGGGAAAACCGCCCGTCAAAAAATAGGACATGCTCTATTTTCGCCCGGGTACCCGGCCGCCCGGCTCCCATAGAAGTCTATGGGGCCGGGTAATACCCGGCCATCACCGGGATGTGTCCCGAGTGACGGCCGGGTTTTCCGGCTCTTGCGCTCTATCTCCTCCTCCTCACAGCGCAGAGTGCATGTGAGGAGGAGGAGTTGATGCCATTCGTCAGAATCGCTGTACACGGTGTGGCAGGGCCGGGGTGTACAGCAGGTGGAGGGAGCGCTGCGCTGGCTCCCTTCTCCTGCTTGTTAAAAGCGCCCTGGCCCGGCGACACCTTTGATGGCGCCGCTAGCAGCTGCAGCAGCTGCTGCGGCTGCTACTACTGTAGCGACGCCACTATAGCAGAGCGGGGAGGTATCTCCCCGCTCTGCTATGTGCTAGCCGCACTTAGCTCCTTGAAGGAGCGGAATCCCCGTGTTTTCGGGGATTCCGCTCCTGGACAGAGCGCTTGATGTCTCTGTCCATATCTGGGCAGTGACATCAGGGGAAACTCCAGAAGCGGAATCCCCGAACACATGGGGATTCCCCTTCAGGAGTTGCCGATGATGTCACTGTCCGGATCTGCCCGGCCCGGCACGGATGCATAACTTTATGCAAACCGGCCGGGCAGAATGGCCGATTTTACCGGCCGGCACTCGGGCTCGGACGCGACCCGGTCGTGTGAATCCCGCCTAAAGTGCATGACAATATGAGATGGTTTCAAAGTTGGTTGGGGAATCATGGTAAAATAGTTCCTAGGGTAATAACACCAGGGCTATATTATATTTGTGGTAACAGAGCCTATTCGTGGCTTCCTATGGGAGCGTGGGGTAATTGCACTATAGGAAGAGTTGTTCCAGCCATCAGACAACGTCCAAATATCTCAATTGCTGACATTTATGAAATGTATTCTAAGGAGACTAGATATAAACGAGAGTTGTTTACAGAAGCAGATAAAGCTTGGATGTGGTTCCCCTCTTGGACAGGCTGGGGAATCGAACTAGCGAATAAGTTAAACAAATATGCTAGTATTATGGATGGGATAATTAATGAGACCTCCAGTTCTATCCATGCTATCAATGAAGAGTTGGCCCAAGTTAGGAAAGTCGCCCTCCAGAATAGAATGGCTCTTGATTATCTGTTAGCGATAGAAGGTGGAACTTGTGCTGTTATAGGTGAAGAATGTGGCACCTGGATTGAAGACTCACATGACCACATAGAGGCACACATGAATAAGGTAAAGGAATTGCAGAAAAAAGCTAGAGATATATCTAAGGAGGGATGGAATCCCTTTTCTTGGATGGGATCTATTGGTGTTTGGGTTAATAATATGCTTTCTGGATTGCTGAAACCCATAGTGGTAGTGATAGGACTGATTTTAATGCTATTAATTGCCTGGAAATTATTAATGTGTTGTGTTTCTCGTTGCAGTAAAGATGTGGATACATCTATTCTCTAAACATGATGACAAAACAGCTACAGAGTTGATCGTCTGACAGCCAAGCTCGACTACCCGCCTCTCCTGAAGACCCCTCAGCTGTTTGAGAGTAGGGTGGAGGACATCATCTCTGAGAAGAGGGTCCCACAGATGCACCCCAGCAGTTTGAGCACCACCCTTAAAGAAGAGTTAATGCTCTGAGAATGATTTCACCGGGGATTTCTCCGGGGTGGTCCTTGTGATGTGATGCATCTCTGGCCGGCTGTTGTCATCTACAATAGTTAGAAAAGAGTTTGTGTGTGTGTTTTGCTATCAATACAACATATGGACGATTTAGTGGAAATTGCTACCAAGAAACAGTCAAGAATAGATGTTTGACATCTCATGGTCTATGCAGCTTATCTGTACACTCTGTGAAGTACGGACTGTCTCGGGGGTGGTTTCCAGGATAGGAAGGATGATAGTTAGTTAGTGAGAATAATATATATATATGTGTGATAATGATATTATCAAAAGGGTGAAATGTGAAAGAAATTATTTAATTCCACCATTTTGTCTTCTATTCTATATTTCCATTTTAACTTCAATATAAGAGTGATATTTTGAGAGAATGCATTTCTGTTTTTGCTGTGTTAAGGAATTGAATCAGCAAGAATAAAGGCTGAGGGAAAACTGATGACTCAAGACCCCACCCTCTACGCCCTCCTTACAGAATACAGAAGACGATAAGGACTTACCATTTAGGAAAATATTGCAATGCTAAGAAAATATTGTGAATGTAATTTGTTTTGTGCAAACTCAAGAGAATATATTACAGCTGATGTAGTAAAAGTTCAGTCTAAAAAACTGTATATAAGCCCACTCATAATGTATGTAAAAGGCAGTCTGCCATCACTTGCTGAGTGACATCATTATGACACTGCTGTGAAACCTTCTCATGAGGAAATAAATATGAATGAATCAGGAGCAACTGTTTGACTTTGAATTATCCACAACACCAGTTTAATTTACACCTATATATTAAAGTTCCTTAAATAATATACATGCACTCTTTCCAATTACCATTCTGTCCATCAAATCCAGCTTCCCCTCTAATTCCTTTATCTCCTATAACACCTGGTCTTCCAGGCTCACCAGGAGCACCAGGCTCGGCACCCAAAACTTCCCCACGTGCTCCTTTAAAACCAGGCAAACCAGGGATTCCCGTCTTTCCTGGTATTCCATCAATGCCATCTAAGCCAGGAAATCCAATAGGGCCTTCATCCCCACGGGGCCCGGTAAATCCTGTAAAACAAATGGGGCATATCCCTTAAGAAAGAAATTACATAATTTATGAATCTATCAACTCAATCCAAACTTGATTCATACCTGAAGGTCCTGGAAATCCACCAACTCCTGGACTACCTGGGGGACCTTTGGCGCCATCAAAACCACGTAGCCCAGGAATTCCTGAAAAACCTTTTTCACCCTTGGGACCTAAGCAACAGATAATTCAATTAATTACCTACGTTTATAATACAACTAATATTAATAATTGCATTGTTACATATATATATATATATATATATATATTTATATATATATATATATATATGTATATATATTATATCCATATTCATAAAAAGGAAAATAAAGTTGTAGAGATACCTGGAGGTCCAAAGTTGCCAGGAGTTCCTGGATCTCCTACTTCCCCAGCAATTATACATGGCAAGGTAAGACCTAGCAGAACACAAATCAGTTAATTTCTGAAAAATGACCTTATGTTAGCATGCTACAACCAAACCTAGGAGGCAGTAGATGAATCAATGGACGTGCATTATATGGCTGATGCAAAAGCTGCTATAATGTGGGTTAAGGCTGTGGTTTAAAAAACATCAAAGATTATGGATGATGACGGATTCATATCACAATGACCAGTGAATGAATCACAAATGATGCAAAAGTGGCAATAAGTGCACATACAACTCCGCTTCCTATAGATGTAAAAGCACCAAGTTCGAATGTTCCATTGCCAGGCAAATATGACAGTATATGGCTCTGTTCAATATTTTGCTATTCAATACTTAATAATGCAATTCCTTAGTTGATTCTCGTACAGTACAATAGATGTGTAATCTTGACCTACCTACCTAGCCCTCCCCGAATTGCCTTGTAAAAGCTGTTAAGGAGAGGTCTAGACTACAAAACCAGACTACTGTGCTGCAACCAATTTAGTAAAAAAAAAATTACACCTACAGCATCTTCTCCTGGTCAAATAAAGTTCAAAAGCTATTGAACGTATAATGCAAATCTGTTTACTTTTAGGTTTAACAGCTACTTTGACGGAACACTGAAAAATAACATATTGTCACTCATAGGTGTAGTATTGTCTTGTATAAAAATAACATATATCCATGAAATCTAATTATAACGCATTTTAAGAAACGTGAAATAATTCAGCATTTCTAAATTTCAATATATTCCTGGGCATTATTGAGTCTAAGGCCCTGTTCACATCACATAAGTTTGTGATGTCTGTTAAGTTTTCAAGTTGGGAAAGCTCCCAAACGTGTCAATAGGGGTCCAATAGCCCGATGGAGGTTAAAAGAGTGTCCTTTTGGCCTCTATCGGGATGGTATACATTAGTATACTTTTTTTTTTTTTAAGGATGGAATAGCGTAGTAGCATATGCTTTTCCATCCCTTCGGATCCCTCAAAAAAACATATACTACGCGGTATCATTTTTTTAAAACATGGGAGCCTATAGGTGATGTATACCACCATGTGGCATATGTCAAAGGTTTACATTTAATGACGTATATGTTAAACACATACTAATATTGTCTATGGCTGACGAACGCCTAATAGAGGCATCCGTCACCCATAGGCTATAAAGGTTTGTAACATATATGTCAAGAACAGGGTCATGAGAGTTCACGACATATACATTTAGCCCTTACCATTAAAGTCTCTGATGGCGGATGGCACTGTTAGACATCCATCACAGCCTACGCTTAATGTATACGTCGGTAGATTTTCACCAGCGTATCGAGTCAAACGTAGGCAAAAACCGTGATATGAACATACCCTAAATCTAAACATTGACTGCACCTAAAAATCTAGAGTGAAAAAACAAAAGTCTTTTTTCAACATATTGGGAAAGGGGTACAAAGGTAACTAAATGGCATTTACATTTAACTTACTTACAAAGCATCATTATTTTTTGCTTTGAAGTGACTTGTCTCAGTCACCTCTGTATTTAAAGTGTCCTGTCTGCTAAGCTAGTTACTTTTGGACCATTTTACATACAAGTGAAAGATCCTTAACTGCCATGGTGACACACAAAATAAAATGGGAATAAATGACTTTTTATGAGTTAGAAAGCAGGTAGGTGGAAATGTTGTCACAACTCTAAGCCTGTGGCAGTAGTGAGCAACCACTGTGAACGGAAGGCTAAAAGCAGCTCTCATTTAACAGGTACCACGTCATTCATCATGACAAAGCATTCACGTAATAATTGAGGTCAGAATATGGCTTAGCGTATAAAAGGTTGCTCATCACTGCGTAAAAACATTCCTAACAATGTCTACCAAGCTATGGATTGAATGACCAGATGTAGCATGCATGCAAATCCAGAGGTTCCAAACAGCACCAGGAGATCACACAGATCTCACAGCTGTCTTGATCTTCAACCTCTAGGATCTATCCTCTCACCTCCCTCTGTGACTAAGTCTCCATTACCAACATTGTCCCCGCAGCAGCAGTCACCTATACCAGTTAAGCAAAGGAGGACAGGTTAGACATAGGTCAGAAAATCCCTTAAGAGAGATAAGCTTTTCAGCAGCACAAATATATTCACGTTTCCACATGATGATGTTATAACTTTATTTGAAATATCTGTGTACATTTCTATTTACTTCTTATGTTAGGCAAAAAAAATGCTTCTGCATTACCCAAGCTCGAAGTCTTGGAAGCTGGTGCTTAACTTTTTGCTCTACCCTTTATCGAACGTTTTACCAAATTCTGACTCACATTACCACCTAATAGGGCTGGTAAAATGACGATAGATGAATATCCCTGTATAAATCTTTCATTACTGACATGGATTTGCCATTGTGCCTTTAAACAATTGGATTATGATTGTTTGTATTTAACTATTGTAGAATAAATGACTCTTTACTAACACATCACCATTTTAGTGAATATATTTGGCCGATTTCACAAGTTAAATATGCAAAAGTAGAAAATTGAAAATAATTTATTAAACAAGCAAAAGCAGGAAAAGTAGGTACAAAACTTTTTATTAAAAAATGCAAGTTTAGGAAGCATAGACCACAGCCGACCCTCCAAGAGCACTGGATATGTTGGAATGGATTCCCAAATCAGCGGTGTTCACGTATGTCACCATATAGCATCTGGAATAATACTTTCTGCTGTTTTGTCATTGTCAAAGACAAAATGAAAATGATTCATAAAAATACAAAATAGCAACTATTCAAGTTTGACTGACAGGTAACTAGAAAGGAAGGAGTCAAAATAAAGCATAGAAGCTTATTATCAATTATAGAATTTAACAACACATTTATTATATTTAATCATTTAATCAGAACTTTTAAAATGCTATATACTTACACTTTGTTATTTAATATATAAATTTTAGAATAGTACATAGAATTAGATGTTCAGCTGTATAGAGCCATACTATGACTCTCATACAAGTCTACACATTTCTGTACCTCTGTATGGCTCCAATTTCATATGGAGTTATTTTTTCTCCCAGATTCATATGGAATCCTAGAAGAATAAAATTGTGCCATGTTCCATCTGATGCCCATGCACACGACAGTATTTTTCATCAGTAATTACGGACAGAAATTACGGACCCATTCATTTCTATTGGCCACGGACACCTTTCAGTATTTTTACTGATGGGTGTCCATGCTGAAAAACTTTTAGAACCTGTCCTATTCTTGTCAGTAATTACAGCACGGACTCTCCCATAGAAGTCTATGGAAGCTTCCGCAAATACGGACGGCTACTGATGTGCATCCGTAAACCGTCCGTATTTATGGAAGTATTGCTAGGCAACATGTTGATGACATCATTGGCAACCTCCCTCTTTTTGTATGGATCCATATATACGGATGGAATACAGACTGTATTTACGGACACCCTTCCGTATATACGGATAAAATACGGATGCCTACGGATCCGTATTTACAGACAGTATTTCGGGATAGACGAAAATACTGTCGTGTGCATGGGGCCTAACTACAGAGATATTTCGCACATAGAAGCAATGCACCATATGGCAGCACTCAGAATGCCTACAACTCTGTAGTATGGAACCATAGGAACTCCATACACCGCTATACAAGCTCCATGCATGAGGCAAAATAATGTAGACCATTGTACTTGGCACAATTTAATGCTGAAATTTCAGTAAAATAGTTTGTTTTAAATGAAAGGTTGGCTGGATTTATTCTTACTGTCTAGGTTGACTTTCGCAGTGTACGTGTAGATGCAATCTACATATAAGGTTGGACAACGTTGCTTTACTTGTCTTGTATCAATCGTGAATTACATCATGTTGTTGAATTTGATAATGTAGATTAAGCTGGTAATGGGTATTTTGTTGGTGGATCCAGCCTATTTTACAGGATCTGCTGACAATCTAAAGTCTATGGGGGATGCATCTGAAGGCTATGGTTGACTCGCTAAAGAAAAGCTATGAAGAGGTCTACTTTCAAGTATGGTAAATACTTGTCTTCAGTAGAAACAAAAAATAAAGACATTGCTGATGTACTAAACTTACTAGCAATGTATTGAAAACCTCCAACCACCAACCTCCAAACCTGTCAATCTGTCTGTGTACATCAGCTTTTCATAAAAATCATGTTAAAGAGTAACTGTAGTTTTAAAAAACTTTGATAGAGACATATCAGTAGTTTTAAAGGCTATGTACACATTCGAAAGTGAATTTTTAAAATTAAAAAGGTCAATCAGTGTGTTTTGTGCAACATTCTAATTAGTTTTTATTAAAAATGATTTTTACTTTTTGAGATATAGCTGCTTTGTATTCTGTATACAGAGCAGCTGTATCTTACACTGAATCCTGCGCCCATC
The DNA here is from genome assembly GCF_050947455.1 of Rhinoderma darwinii. Classification (NCBI taxonomy): domain Eukaryota; kingdom Metazoa; phylum Chordata; class Amphibia; order Anura; family Rhinodermatidae; genus Rhinoderma; species Rhinoderma darwinii. The sequence continues at coordinate 81,010,989 of NC_134694.1, forward strand.
AGGTCAACGGGACTGACGGGTTCAGTGTCAGCGGGTCTTGCGTGTCCCTGACACAAAGGATTGAACTGTTACCGATCATATCTAAGTTCATAACTTAGATGTGATCGGTAATAGCTCGATCCTGCTTGTCAGAGACTCAGGACCCGCTGACACTGAACCCGTCAGTCCCGCTGACGTGACAGATTGAGGTCTCAGCGCACAATACAGCTGCTCTGTATAAAGAATACAGAGCAGCTATGTTTCAAAAAGTACAAGAGAAGTTTTAATAAAATCTAATTATAAAGTTGCACAAAACACACTGATTGACCTTTTTATTTAAAAAAAATTAAAAAAATCGCTTTCAAAGGTGTACATAGCCTTTAAACGGTGCGGGTCCAGGTTCTGTGACTACCACCGTCACTGAAACGAGGGTGCAGAAGTGCTCAGCTGAGCACCCTCCACCTTCAGCGGCGATCAGTCAAAGGTGCAAAGCTTTCAGCTGAGCGCTTCCGCGCCTTCATTCAGCTTTGTATTCTGTATACAGAGCAGCTGTAACTTACGCTGAATCCTGTACCGATACAGAGAAGCTGTATCTTACACTGAATCCTGCACCCATCAGGTCAGCGGGACTGATGGGTTCAGTGTCAGCGGGTCCTGCGTGTCCCTGACACAAAGGATTGAACTGTTACCGATCATATCTAAGTTCATAACTTAGATGTGATCGGTAATAGCTCGATCCTGCTTGTCAGAGACTCAGGACCCGCTGACATTGAACCCGTCAGTCCCGCTGACCTGACGGATTCAGGTGTCAGCGCACGATACAGCTGCTCTGTATACAGAATACAGAGCAGCTGTGTCTCAAAAAGTACAAGAGAAGTTTTAATAAAATCTAATTATAAAGTTGCACAAAACACACTGATTGACCTTTTTATTTAAAAAAAATTAAAAAAATCGCTTTCAAAGGTATACATAGCCTTTAAACGGTGGAGGTCCAGGTGCTGTGACTACCACCGTCACTGAAACGAGGGTGCAGAAGTGCTTAGCTGAGCACCCTCCACCTTCAGCGGTGATCAGTCAAAGGTGCAAAGCTTTCAGCTGAGCTGAGCGCTTCAGCGCCTACATTTCAGCAACGTAAAAGGCTCTCAGTACCTGCCCCCCCCCCCATCGAACATTCTGATATGTCTCTTTGACATATCAAAAGTTTTTTTAAACTACCGTTACTCTTTAAATCAATGTGTAAAACAGCAAATATTAACCAAACAACTTAAAGAGGCTCTGTCACCACATTATAAGTGCCGAATCTCCTACACCTTATGTGCTGTCTTATACTAACACATTAACAATACTGAAGTGTTTAGACAGTGAATAGACATTCCACGGAATGTCTATTCACAATCTCTGCACTTCGTTACTGTTTCTATGGTAGTTACAGCAGAGGAAGCGTGATCTCGTTGTAACCTGTCATCTACCGCATAATCTCGTGAGACTACGCGTCCTCTGCTGTAACTACCACAGACAGAGTAACGAAGTGCAGGGATTATGAATAGACATCCTGTGGAATGTCTATTCACTGTCTAAACACTTCAGTATTGTTAATGTGTTAGTATAAGACAGCACATAAGGATCTAGCAGGATCCCTATGCGCTGAGTAAATGAATGGAGAGGAGTGCATGACTCTGATTGGTCAGCGTCATACACTCCCCTGTACAACGCCTACTTGGTCTAAAGTAAAAACACGCCCATTAAGCAACTCATTAGCATAAATCTAAAATCGCTAATAAAGTGGTAAAAATAGATCGGTTTTTTTAATAAAAAGCATTACTGTCACCTACATTATAGCGCCTATCTCCTTATGTAGGAGATAGGGCACTTATAATGTGGTGGCAGAGCCTCTTTAAAATACTAAAAGTCGTCACCAATATCTTTCCATGAAATAATTTTTAATAACTGTGGAAAAAAGATATACAGTCATTAAATTAAAGATCTATAAAATACATACCAGGAGGTCCAGGTTCACCTGGTCTTCCATCCAGTCCCGCTAACCCTGGTTCACCAGGAAGCCCACGAGAACCAGGTAAACCTGGAAAGCCAACACCTGGAAGTCCACTTTCCCCACGACTTCCCTTTTGACCAGGTTGTCCTGGATAACCTTTCTCCCCAGGATTTCCAAAACCACCTTCACCCTGAAAATTAAAATGTAAATGAAACAATAATAAATCCACAAAGATTATACAAGCATATGTGTAAGAGTTTCAATTCCCTGGTTCAGGGATGGGTGACATAAATGGACACAAAACATATTATGAAAGTTAAAAACTAGAATACTAGTGGAACGTATAGGGGTTATCCGAATTGGACAACCCTTGCCCATATACCATATTAGCTAGTAGATACTTGGAACAGACTTTCTGATGCTGTAAAGGTAAAATCAACAGCAGCAGGTTCTTGTGTAGTAGACACTAATCTGTCCTAAAACAAAGATACTGATGTGTAATTCCAAAAATGCTAATAAAAAACACAATAACATTAAACATTTTTTATTCGAAATGGGCAAACTAGATTGACTTCTTGATAGTGATTCATAAAAGCTAGGCAGTAGAATGCAAATCTCAATCATTTTAAGTAATGTTGTTTGCTCTACATGCATTTAAAAAAAATTCTATAAAAACTTACAGGTGCGCCTTTTCGACCAGAGAGCCCTGGTAGTCCATCCCTTCCTGGGTTTCCTGGAAGTCCAGTGGCACCTCTAAGCCCAACAGATCCTGGGTCTCCACGTGTTCCTCGGCCAGATGGAAAGATTGGATCTCCTTTTTCCCCCTTTGGTCCTGAAGCACCAGGTTGTCCTAGAGAACCCTAAGAATAAGAAAACAGTCTTGTTATTAAACAAAATAAACTAAAATCAGAATGTCAATAATAATAATTAACAAAAACAATACTTTCTTCTAAACCATGTTTACAGTTCTATGTGTGTATTTGTCGTTTGTGATTGTCTAGCTGAAGCAGGGCCAGATTGAGGTTGGTCGAGGCCCCTGGACAAAAAATATATGGTGAGGGCCCCCATCCCACCTCTGGAATCTCGACCCCCTAAAAGGAGTCACATACAGTATAGAAGTCTATTGGAGTTATGGACCCAGCCAAACCAGCGACTCTCTTAGACTTCAAACGACAGAGTCACACGCATACTTCTTCACCTCTTCTTGGATAGATAGGATTGCAAACAGCCATCAGGGGGTATCTGATTTCCTGAGAGGTGGGAGTTCCACAAGAACTGGCATTAATAGAGGCCCCATCGGTCCACAAGTTGTTGGAGGCCCCAGGGCATGTGACCCTTGTACCCACCCTATAATCAATGCCTGGAGGAGCTTGATTGGAGTGGCAATTAAGCATGCGTCCTGCCACTCCATTCAATGTTCATATGACTAACGGAAATCACTAAAAGAACTGTACTTGGCTGCCTCCGTCAGTCCCAAAGACATTGAATGGAGTGGCGGAGCGCATGCTTGTCCTCCGCTCTGTTCAAAGTTCTCCTCTCTGCATACTTCCTCACCTGTGCCGTTACCTGTGCTTTAGACCAGAATGTGTGACAGTCCAACTTCCTGCTCACATTTGGAAGTGATCTATGTAACTATACATTTTGTTAGATGTGATCTAACCGCTTCTATTGGAGATACTTGGGTAAGGCATCTCTGGGCCATGCGATTACCAGAGCTATTTGCAGCAGACAGTGATTTCAATAATAAATATGTTACAGGAACCTGAATTATTCCAAAAGGCAAGTTAGAGGTTGCTTGTAAGAAATAAAGAACAGTGTTATAATATGGACTAAGTAAGGTGGAGGGGGTATGATTTTATGTGTCTGCTGGAGTAGCGAGTGTAGCATAACCATACCTATGTTGTTGGTCATGCAACTTGCATGACCAACAACATAGGTATGATTACAATGCACTCCCCACATGGTATATAGTGCTGTCAGCAGTTTTGAGGACTCCAAACTGCTGACATGTTCCGTTTAAAGAGAACCCTTCACTAGGACAGTTTTCTTTAAATAAGGGGATCAGTGTCATCCTCCAGTTAGCAGTGCCTGCATGTGACTCCACAAAAGCAGTGCTGTCATTTTTCTATGTTTGAAACTTTACGGTGATATTTAGTAGGTGTAATTGTACCCTATCGGGTTATCATACCAATGTCATGATTTTTAATATTGCTAAAGTGACAGGTTCTCTTTAAAGGGGATGTCCAGGATTAGAAAAATATGACTGCTTTTTACCAAAAATAATGTCACGCCTGTCCACATGTACATTAATGGAGCTAAGCTGTAATACCAAGCACAAGTCCTGGACAGCTGTGGTGGTGTTTCTGGAGGAAAGCAGCCATATTTTTGAAATCATGGACAATCTCCTTAGCTAATTACTTTTATTTCATATAACTGCTTTATCTATCAAACGTTACATTTTTCAAACACTATTTTATTTTCAGCAAGTAAAACTTTGCAGATATTTGTCATTCCAGGTGTCCGTTTTTTTTTAAAATATTCAGAGACTTTAAGCTCTACCTTCTGTGGGGATAGAGGTTAATGGATCTGAGCTGTAGTACTAGGCCTAGCCATTCCTGCTGGAAAGCCCTTACTAATCAATTATAGATGGCACATTCTAAGGAAAGGTCATCAAAATTTTAGTCATGGAAAACCCTTGTAAAGGCTTTGCAGTTGTATGTGAATACTACATTTTAAATAAACTATTTTCAAAAAGTATTAGTCATTGTCACCATTATTATTAACTTACCTATATTAGACTGTATCTTACCTTTAAAATTGGATGGTAAAAAAGGATCAATTCTTTTTTTTTTTTCTTTTTAATTCTTAGGGATTCTAAACTTCTACACACTAGTGTAACTATGAGAAACCATAAACACACCATTTATCATAGTTCCCCAAATTAAACTAGAATTGTACCACGATGCAAAACTTCTATAGCAGGTTAACCAATCTGCATAATAAAGAAACCTTATTTACCCCTGAGTAGTTACAACTATAGAAAAACTGCTTACTGGCAGTCCGGGTGGGCCCTCTGATCCTCTTCTGCCAGGATCGCCTGGTGATCCTTCAAATCCAGGAAATCCATCACTTCCCGATGGGCCTGAAGGTCCAGGCTCTCCAACCCTTCCATCACCATTACTACCACCGCCACATGCACAGTCACCAGAGGCTCCTGAAAGTATGTACACATAAAAGCTGTCAACAGTCCAGAAGCACAGGAATGCTTTTGGCATAATACATATACAGTAATAACAATAACTGCAATGATCTATTGCAAAAATATATTGAACAAATAATTCACAGTTACGTATGCCATTTTTAAATACACCCCTGACCTGGTATTGCCCGCTTTGGCGAAAACAACCTCCTGTAGGCGTTTCTAATAACTGTCCAGTAGTCTCTGGCATGATTTTCCCTCTCCTTCATGTATAATATTTTCAGCTGTGTGATGTTTGAGGGGTTTCCTGCATGCACAGCCTGTTTAAAATCCACCTCTAGCCTCTTGATGGGGTTTAGATTCAGGCTTTGACTTTTAAGAAGACTCCATTTCTTTATTTTCAACCATTCCTTGGGGGATTTACTGGTATATTTAGGCATGCCACTCTCATGTCAAGGTCTACTTCCAGCCGAGTTTGAGTCTTCTAAAAGATGTTCACACACCCCCCCCCCTTGTAGATAGTGCCACCCCCCCTTGTAAATAGTGCCACACCCCCTTGTAGATAGTGCCACACACACTCCCTTGTAGATAGTTCCACACACACACACACACACACACACACACACACACCTCTTTGTGGATAGTGCCACACACACCACCCTTGTAGATAGTGCCACACACACCCTTGTAGATAGTGCCACGCACACACCACCTTGTAGATAGTGCCACACACACCACCTTGTAGATAGTGGCACACACCCCCTTGTAGATAGTGCCACCCCCTGTAGATAGTGCCACCCCCCCTTGTAGAAAGTGCCACACACACCCCCTTGTAAGTAGTGCCACACGCACCCTTGTAGACAGTGCCACACACATCACCTTTTAGATAGTGCCATACAAACACCCTTGTATATAGAGCCACACCCCTTGTAGATAGAGCCACACCCCCTTGTAGATAGAGCCACACCCCCTTGTAGATAGTGCCACATCCCCTTGTAGATAGTGCCACATCCCCTTGTAAATAGTGCCACACACACACACACACACACACACACCCTGTAGATAGTGCCAGACACACACCCTTGTAGATAGTGCCACACATCCCCTGTAGATAAAGCCACGCACACCCCCTGTAGAGAGTGCCGCACACCCCCTGTCGATAATACCACCCCCTTGTTGATAGTGCCACAGCCCCCCTCTGTAGATAGTGCCAAATTGCCCTTTGTAGATAGTGCCAGAGTGACCTCTGTAGATAGTGTCATGGTGCCCTCTGTAGATGGTGCCACACAAACACCCTTGTAGATAGTGCCACACACACACCCTGGTTTATGCTATAAAGTGTCCATGCAGTCTCGTATATGTTGGGTCGTTTCTCCAACATATACGAGATCGCATCTCTCAGCACAAGTCCACTATCAGATGTGGAAATTTACGAGTACCGGTGCATCATCATTTTCAAGCAATGGGACATACAGTTTCCCAAACTAAATATCAAATGTGTCCCTACCACGACGAGGGGGCAATTGGATTAAATTGTTTAAATGCAGAGAAGTGTTTTGGATCCATGTCCTACAATCTTTAGAACCTAAAGGTCTAAATAGGGATTATGATGTACAGAGTTTTATTTATGATTTCTGGATTATGTAACCCTCCATTTGTTAACTGATTTGAAATAGTATAATTACCTTTCTCTTTTGTATTAACAGGTCTGTCGAATATTACTACTATGAAGCATTGACTGTTTGAGACTTTACCGGATTGCAGTGGCTTTCTCGTTTCTTTCTATTGCAGCGAACCCGTACAGGAAAATGTGCATATTTATTTTTTCTTATACGTATATTTAAATTGATCTCTAATTGGCATAATACATATACAGTAATAACAATAACTGCAATGATCTATTGCAAAAATATATTGAACAAATAATTCACAGTTACGTATGCCATTTTTAAATACACCCTTGACCTGGTATTGCCCGCTTTGGCGAAAACAACCTCCTGTAGGCGTTTCTAATAACTGTCCAGTAGTCTCTGGCATGATTTTCCCTCTCCTCCATGTATAATATTTTCAGCTGTGTGATGTTTGAGGGGTTTCCTGCATGCACAGCCTGTTTAAAATCCACCTCTAGCCTCTTGATGGGGTTTAGATTCAGGCTTTGACTTTTAAGAAGACTCCATTTCTTTATTTTCGACCATTCCTTGGGGGATTTACTGGTATATTTAGGCATGCCACTCTCATGTCAAGGTCTACTTCCAGCCGAGCTTGAGTCTTCTAAAAGATGTTCACACACCCCCCCCCCTTGTAGATAGTGCCACCCCCCCTTGTAAATAGTGCCACACCCCCCAATGTAGATAGTGCCACACACACTCCCTTGTAGATAGTGGCACACACACCTCCTTGTGGATAGTGCAACACACACCACCCTTGTAGATAGTGCCACACACACCCTTGTAGATATTGCCACACACACCACCTTGTAGATAGTGCCACACACACCACCTTGTAGATAGTGGCAGACACCCCCTTGTAGATGGTGCCACACCCCCTTGTAGATAGTGCCACACCCCCTTGTAGATAGTACCACACCCCCTTGTAGATAGTGCCACACCCCCTTGTAGATAGTGCCACACCCCCTTGTAGATAGTGCCACCCCCTGTAGATAGTGCCACCCCCCCTTGTAGATAGTGCCACACACACCCTTGTAGATAGTGCCACACACACCCTTGTAGATAGTGCCACACCACCCTTGTAGATAGTGCCATACACACCCTTGTAGATAGTGCCACACACACCCTTGTAGATAGTGCCACACACAACACCCTTGTAGATAGTGCCACACACACCACCTTGTAGATAGTGCCACACACACCACCTTGTAGATAGTGGCACACCCCCTTGTAGATAGTGGCACACCCCCTTGTAGATAGTGGCACACCCCCTTGTAGATAGTGCCACACACACCCTTGTAGATAGTGCCACACACACCACCTTGTAGATAGTGCCACACCACCCTTGTAGATGGTGCCATACACATCCCTTGTAGATAGTGCCACACACACCATTGTAGATAGTGCCACACACACCACCTTGTAGATAGTGCCACACCCCCTTGTAGATAGTGCCACCCCCTGTAGATAGTGCCACCCCCCCTTGTAGAAAGTGCCACACACACCCTTGTACGTAGTGCCACACGCACCCTTGTAGACCGTGCCACACACATCACCTTTTAGATAGTGCCATACACACACCCTTGTATATAGAGCCACACCCCCTTCTAGATAGAGCCACACACCCTTGTAGATAGTGCCATATCCCCTTGTAAATAGTGGCACACACACACACCCTGTAGATAGTGCCAGACACACACCCTTGTAGATAGTGCCACACATCCCCTGTAGATAAAGCCACAGACACCCCCTGTAGAGAGTGCCGCACACCCCCTGTCGATAATACCACCCCCTTGTTGATAGTGCCACAGCCCCCCTCTGTAGATAGTGCCAAAGTGCCCTTTGTAGATAGTGCCAGAGTGACCTCTGTAGATAGTGTCATGGTGCCCTGTGTAGATGGTGCCACACAAACACCCTTGTAGATAGTGCCACACACACACCCTGGTTTATGCTATAAAGTGTCCATGCAGTCTCGTATATGTTGGGTCGTTTCTCCAACATATACGAGATCGCATCTCTCAGCACAAGTCCACTATCAGATGTGGAAATTTACGAGTACCGCTGCATCATCATTTTCAAGCAATGGGACATACAGTTTCCCAAATTAAATATCAAATGTGTCCCTACCACGACGAGGGGGCAATTGGATTAAATTGTTTAAATGCAGGGAAGTGTTTTGGATCCATGTCCTACAATCTTTAGAACCTAAAGATCTAAATAGGGATTATGATGTACAGAGTTTTATTTATGATTTCTGGATTATGTAACCCTCCATTTGTTAACTGATTTGAAATAGTATAATTACCTTTCTCTTTTGTATTAACAGGTCTGTTGAATATTACTACTATGAAGCATTGACTGTTTGAGACTTTACTGGATTGCAGTGGCTTTCTCGTTTCTTTCTATTGCAGCAAACCCGTACAGGAAAATTTGCATACTTATTTTTTCTTATACGTATATTTAAATTGATCTCTAATTGGACGTAGGAGCTACCTATAGGCTATTATATAATTCTGGGGTTCTCACAGACTTCTTTCAGCATCATGCTTTCTGCTCGCAGGCTGATATTGCTGTAATCGCCCCTAGACGTTTCTGAATGCCTGAAAAAGCTCTTTGGATCTAGGCATGGCGCTACTTGGAGGACATGATTAACTTGTAAAAATATATGAATTGTCCATACAAAAAATATGGTGAAAACCTGTTCCATGCAAAAACCACTCAAAAGACAGAAGGGCATTCCCTCCATCTGAAGAAAAAAAGTTTCAATCTACAGAGGCGACAAAGGCTTCTTGACCATAAAAACTGTGAATCTGTGGAATCCCTTGGTTAAAATTGATGGGCATATCTCTTTTCTCAACGGTACTATGTACCTCACATTTCAACCACAAAATGGCAAACCACACTAAATGATGTTTAAATAATAATCATTTGCATCTGATCTGGTGCACCTAATTCTACTTTGAGGTCTTTAAAGGGTATGGACACCTTTACACTGAAATTTTTTTTATTGTTCATTTCCTTCTCTAATGCAAACTGAAGCAACTTTCTAAATAGATTTTATTAAACATATCCTACAATTTTGCTGCTGTAGAGTCTGTGTAACTCCTTCTCCAAGCTGGTTGTCCTGCTGTCATGGATCCAACAGCACACCGCTCCTGTCAGATGCTGAGGTCATCTGCTCTCCCCTTCCCTTCTCTCACTGTTGGCCCTATTCACACGACAGGGATACTCGGCCTGGTTAACCGGGCTGTCCAAAAATGGAGCAAGCCCTTTTTTGGGCCGATCTCCCGGCCGCACGGCTCACATAGAAGTCTATGGGGCCGTGTAAAGCTTACTTGGATGTGATCCGAGTGACGGCCATGCTTTCTGCCGCTCGCTCTCTTCTCCTCCTCCTCACAGTGCGAAGTGCATGTGAGGAGGAAGAGATTTTTTTTCTCCCTGTAGGAGTGGAATCCCTAATCCCCGGCCACAGCGTTGCCGAAGCTGTGGTCTGGGAATTCCGCTCCAGGAGAAGTCCCTGACTTCACTGTCCATATATGGACAGTGATGTCATGGACGTGAAGCGTAATCCCCAGCCACAGCGGCTGTGACCGGGGATTCCGCTCCAGGAGAAGTCCCTGCCTTCACTGTCCATATATGAAGCAGAATCCCCGGTCACAGCCGTCTCTGACACAGCTGTGACTGGTGATTCCGCTCCAAGAGAAGACACTGTCCATATATGGACTGTGAATCGGGGACATTCCTGGAGTGGAATCACTGGCCGATGGGCTACTGTGGCCGGGGATTCCGCTTCAGAAGCGGGGGACCGCTCCAGGAGAAGTACGTGACATCACTGTCCATATATGGTCAGTGAAGTTAGGGACTTCTCCTGGAGGGGTCCCCTACAGTGGCACTGTCTACAGGGAGGGAGGGGTGTGCCATCTACGGGGGGGCTTCTACGGGGATGCTATGTACAAGGGAGCTGTGTGGTAGCTACAGGGGGGCTTTGTGGCACTACCTAGAGGGGTGCTGTGGCAGTATCTACAGGGGGCTGGGTGGCATTATCTACAGAGGGCAGTGTGTGGCATTATCTACAGGGGGGATGTGTGGCACTAAGTACAAGGAGGCTGTGTGGCATTATCTACAAGGGGGGCTGTGGCAGTATCTACAGGGGGCTGTGTGGCATTATTAACATAGGGCAGTGTGTGTCATTATCTACAGGGGGCTGTGGCAATATCTACAGGGGGCTGTGTGGTATTATCTACAGAGGGCAGTGTGTGGAATTATCTACAGGGGGCTGTGGCAATATCTACAGTGGGCAGTGTTTGGCATTATCTACAGGGGGCTGTGTGGCATTATCTACAGGGGGAAGTGTGTGACATTATCTACAGGGGTGTTGTGGCAGTATCTACAGGGGCTGTGTGGCATTAGCCACAGAGGGCAGTGTGTGGCATTAGCTATAGAGGATGCCATTATCTACAGAGGGAAGCGTGTGGAAAAAATTTTGACAAATGAAATTCATCCGTTTTTATAACTGACAGGGAAAAAAACTGATGCAAAACGGGTCAAAATTTGCCATTAAAAACAGAAACACCGGCATGCAACAAAAACGGATTTGATGCAAAATGGCTGAGAAAAACTGACCAAAATGGCCGACTCTCGGACCCTGTCGTGTGAATAGAGCCTTAGGCTGTGTCCACATCACCATCTATGTTCCGCTGAGGGGTTCCGTCTGAGGTTTCCGTCAGGTTAACCCCTCAGTGGAAAGGCAATTGGAAACCTCAGCTTCCCTTTCCCTCACCACTGAAATCAATGGTAACGGAAACCTAGCTAATGGTTGTGACCGGGTTCTGTCGTTTTGACGGAATCAATAGCGCCGTCGACTGCATGAATGGTAATATGGTGAAAAGAAATCAGACCCTACCTGCAAAGGAGGAGGTATTGGTGAGCAAACAGAGACTATCTGGTACAGCTGCTGTTGTGACCCCAATAAAAACAGGATTGGTACAGGAGGAGAGTAAAGAGAGAAATAGGCCAATAACCAAGGTAAAATGGAAAGGTATCTTAAAACTATGGACAGTGGGAAAAAGGGGCAGGAGGAGCAAGTGGGATGTGATGGAGGGAGAAATCCTAGAGGGAGATAGATTAGTGATGATGAGGTCCCTAAGGGGGCTCCACTAGCCGTAGAAGGGGTAGACGTCTCCTCTCAGAATTTTAAATAATCCACTGCTGGAACAAATATTAAAAGTAGGCTTTGAGTCAAAACAGACGTTAGATATTACCCAAAAGGAGATGAATGGAGCAAGATCTGATATCATTTTGATAAGGGAAGATATAAAACAGATACGTGAAAGAGTGGGAGAAGTGGAACAAAGAGTTGGGGAAGTAGAGGACTCTGTTAACAGCATGTCAAAAGAACTAAAAAAATAGTCCATTTCTAATCAACAGCTGATGCAAAAGATAACAGACTTAGAGAACAGGTTCAGGCAATGCAATGTAAAGGCAGTTGGGTTTCCGGAAAAAGCAGAAGACGGGGACTGTATTACCATTTCTTGGAGTGAATTGCAAGGACTACGGGGAAGGAGGGCTTTTCTAGCCTGTACGGGGTTGAAAGGGCTAATAGAATCCCATTGTGGACTGTAACATCAGGGACTATCCCTCGCCCCATTCTATTCAAATTTGTTTATTCATCAGACAGAGACCATCTACTCAGGAAAGCTAGGGAGATGCAACAAATTGAATATAATGGAAAAAGGATTTTTTTTGTATCTGGATTATTCAAGAGAAGCAACACGCAGAGCAAAATATGCTGACGTGAAAAAGAGGTTGATGGAGAAAAATATTAAGTATATGCTGTTGTTTCCTGCCAAATTGAGAGTAATTTACCAGAATGAGACGATTTATTTCAGGACTCCAAAGGAGGCAAATGATTGGTTGGACACTAAATAATAATAAATATATTGGAGGGGGGATAGGACGTCAGGTATAGACTGCCTCTCCTCCTCAGATATTATGTGATGGACAGTGATGACACGAGTGGTTTGCTGGAATGTTAAAGGTTTTGCAGAGAGATCTAAGAGGGTAGCAATTTTTCAACTGATAAAAAAAATCATATGCCGGGTATAGTGAGCTTGTTAGAAACACACTGGAGAAAAAATAAATACTTTCCAGAAAATGATTTGGGTCAGAAATCCATGCAGTATATTCAAATTATTCGAGGGGGGTTAGTCTGCTAATACGCAGATCACTGCAGTACAACATTTTTCAAGAAAAGGTGGATGTTTTGGGAAGATATATTTTCTTGGACATTCAATTAGGAGGCCAAAGATTGGTTTCGGCATTTCTGTACACTCTGCCTCCGTTTTCACTGTCTGTCTTGATTGAATTATGTAATTTTTATTAGATAAGGACAATGTACCAAAATGCGCCTTAGGTGATTATTACTGTGTAATGGAAGAAGGTGTTGATACGTTAAGATTAAATGGCAAGGCAGAATTGAGACCTGAAATCTTATTATGTAATTTTGTAAAGGAGGTGGGGTGGGTTGATTTCTGGAGGTCAACCAACCCATGCAGGGAGCAATAACCTGTCAAGGATAGTCATGGTCTTTGGATTCTATCCCTTTGGTTCAAAAGATCAAATATGAACCTAGATCAATATTTCACCACTTGATGATGGTGATTAAACTGATGACCTCTCACCATCTTTCCTGTGGCTTTAGACTTAACCCTCATTGGCTAACACTGATAACACACCAGGATATTATTTGTAAACCGCTAACTGAATTCATAAATTGTAACATTAATACGACTCCGATATAAATTGTGTGGGATATCTTAAAGGCATTCGCAAGGGGGATGATGAAGGGTCATATAGCCGGAATGAAAAAACACTTTCAGTGAGAAGAATATGAGGCCAAGAATAGGGTACAGAAAGCAGAATCTATATATATTCTTAGAAAAGACGAAGGATTCTCGTAAGAAACGGAATACATATGGTAACATATGGTAACATATGAGCAAATACAATTTTGTAAAGCACAAAATATAATGTTTTTTTCAGGATCAAAGGTAGTATATTGATGGTGGGAAACCGGGCAGATTTGTGGCGAATATGTTAAAGTGCAAACAGGAGCGAGGGGGAATTGTAGCAATTAAAGATAAAAGTGTAAAGATATGTAGAGTTCAGAAAGATATTGAACAGGTTTCCCGGGCCATCAAAAAATCGGTCGTGTGAATAGCCCCATTAGGGGTCTATTGTCCCTACTGCAGCCGGGTGACGGCCGTTTTATGAATGGCCGTCACCCGGCCGGGAAACCCTGTCGTGTGAATAAGGGCTAAGGCTCTATTCACACGACAGGGTCCAAGTGTCGGCTGATAAAAACGGCCGTTTTGGACCGTGTTTCCCGGCCGTTTTGCATCCGTTTTGCAACCGTTCCGTTTTAAAATCAGATGAATTTCATTTGTACATTTTTTTGCCACACACTTCCCTCTGTAGATAATGCCACACACTGCCCTCTGTAGATACTGCCATAGCCCCCTGTAGGTAGTGCCACACAGCCCCTGTAGGTAATGCCACACAGCCTCCTGTCTGTTGTAACGCACATGCGCGGTCCCTGCTGTTATATCGAGAACAGCATGGACCGCGAGTACAGCAGGGACCGCGCATGCGCATGCGCGTTACGGGCTGTACACCAGAACAGCCCATACACGGCACGTAACAAGTGACGTGTCGTGTACCCGGAAAATAGTTGAAGACCAACACGGCGACCAGAGAGTGACGTCACCCGTCAAGTACCACACGGCAGCATGTGGAAACGGGGCCAATTTGGAAAATGTAAATATATTATAAATGTATTTACATGAATAAATTACAAGCATTAACACATAGTCATTTTATCTCGGAAAACCCCTTTAAGTGTATGACAGATGAACAGAGGCTTATGTTAAACAATAGAATTAAAACCGGGTAGAGAATGTGTGGAGGGATAGGAGAGGTAAGGAAGCGTTTGGCTCCATTTTTTTGTTGGGGGGGGAGGGGGGGGGAGGTTGCAGGGCGTGGGTAATTAATTAATTAATTAATATTATATACATGTAGTGCTCTTTTTGAAGGTATATGATATGATATATTATGATTGGGTATATGTATATGCTAGATTTAATTGATGTGATATTAAGTACATTTGGATCATACTCAATGTATGTTTTAAGTGTATGATACTAAATATATTTGGACCGAATGGAATTTGACAGCCGATTCGACAGATGAGGATTAAATATTGATATATCCACAATAAAAAAAAAACACTTTACAAGGGGTGCCTTTACTTTTTCAGATTACTGTAAATAGTGTGAGAGAGAAGGTATAACATAAGTAAAATTAAATGGCACCTGTACTTCCTTTGTCTCCAATTCTTCCTGGGGGCCCTTGCAATCCTTTTTCTCCTGGTTTTCCAGCCTCTCCAGTATCTAGTTGATTTGGACGAATATCTAACCAAAATGTATAATGAGGAAAACATTTTTTTTTCTTACAAACAAGTGTTTTGACAGCATATTCAGTTGCACATTTCAAACATGTGCAATTTCATTGGCTAACAAGAAACAATCTATCATGGTATTTAAACAGTAGGTGTTCAGTAAACATGCCGATCTTGTTCCTCATTTCAACAATCTATAGTCATTATACTATAACTAAATCACATAACAATTCAATCTAAGATTGGCCATGTGGTCTCCTAATAACTGTAATTACGGTATGTGATTCTTCCCTTTTCTTCATAGGATGTCTTCTCTATGCCAATGGCACTTCAGCCACAGAAATTACTCAAAACATAGAGATGCCTCAGAGACTATATGTGCCAGTAAAACATCTCACCTAAAGCAAAGTACTTCTTACTAGGTAAGAAATAACTAGTGGCTGTGTGAGGTAAATTTTATATTAATTATTGTTGATCACTTGCTCCTAAGAAATGCAGGATCTAATAAGCATATAGAGGCAAAGGATCTACTTATTGGCATAACTTTGTAACACTTTGGATATTCTATAGTATTCCAATTTTAGAATTAATGGTGATAATAACATAGTAGACAAATGTTACCTGAAGGTCCTGGTTGCCCTGGTAAGCCGGGGGGACCTTGTGGACCATCTCTTCCTGGGGTCCCTTTCTGCCCATAAGCAGGTCTTCCTGGATCTCCCCTTTGCCCTTTAGACCCCTGAATACCTTGAAATCCTGGTGCACCAGGAAAACCTGAAAAGGGTAGAGATCCACATGAAAGGGTTTTTCCAAGCTTATGAAGAATACAGAAAAGTACCCGTATGTGCCTGAAGGATAACTAGGTAGTGCCACTATAGCTCAGAAGTAGTTATTTTTCATGATGTTGCCCAGCACTGTGCAGCATTGTTGTTTTAATTTTGCTAGGGCTTGCTGTGGATGGGATTAAATACTACAGTTCCCATGATACATCTTTGCTCTCACAGACACTGCTTCTATTTACAGCTGCTTGCATGCCCCTCTATTACAAGGTGTAAGGTAGTGCTGTAATTACTCCCTGTCCACTCTGCTATTCTGTTGCCAATTGACTCTGCATTATCTGCTGCCCAGCATGTGAAACAATATCCACCCCATAGACAGGGAGGGAGAGGGAGAGCAAGGTGCAGGGGAGATAACCATGTGTTCAGTGTACTGAACTTCACACAAGCAGGAGATAAACAACAGGAGCCTGGTCATGTGACTGCATGTAAAAATGGCTTACAGAGGAATTTCAGCTACAGACAGCACATTAGTAAGTGACTAATCAGACTGCAGTTAAACCATCTGCACATAATTTTTAGACCCTTTAAGATTGTGTAATTACAAAAAATATGAACAGATTTGATGCCGTGAAGTACCTACTACTGAAACAAATTACATAAAAGTGCTCCAAGACTATGATTATACACCGTGCCTCATCTATGTAAAGTACAGCATGAGGACAGTTCAGAACCTAGGGTCTAGAGCATTACACATTTCTTACCCCTTCCAAACGCTGGAAACCCAGGTGGGCCAGGAGGACCAGGTGGACCACTGATTCCATCATCCCCTGGCATGCCTTGGAACCCAGGAAGACCTGAATCTCCTGGAAGACCTAACATGAAGTATATAAGAAAGTAATTTGCCTACACAAAAAGCAATTAAGTGATCATTTACAATAAATGAGGATTATTTTCCTGTTAAACAATTTGATCAATTTTGGTCTGCAACAGGGTCTATTAACTGAGTCTGTAAGTAGTTATCCTTTTAGCAGATTTTCATGCCTGATGTCAGCTGGGTAAATATTAATAAAGCAATTAGGCATTGGGTTCACTTTGGGACCAAAGATACTGGGAAAATGAAATAAATACTATCACTGACAATGCTACAGCATATGTTACCAACAGTGTTAAGGGCTGCTGTAGTACTGTAATCTCAATGCATCATGAAGTGCTAACACTTTGCAATATACATAGTGTTCAAAATTTGCAGTGGAGAGCCAGTTCAGAGAATTTGCAGTGCATAGAATAAGTGGAGGAAGAAGCTACAGCATCTGTAGGCTGCATTTCATAGCCTTATTATTAGAAATGTTAAGTAAATTGAAGAGAAAATACCACAGTGAGAAAAGCAGAGAAAAGTATTACCTGGAAGAGCTGCACCACCGTTTACATATACTGGGTTCCCTGGATAACCTATGTCACCTTGTTCACCCTAAAACCGGGAAAAAAAGCTCTATAAACAGCCATGGCTTGTTGACTTTAATAAATAATAAGGGCACAGATAGTTAAAACAAAATATTCACACTATGTCTTCTTCGTCACTAATGTGGTCTTATTCATGGCAGTTGTTTGTACTGTATCATGAATAGGATAAATAATATTAGGATGGTTATTACCTTCATCCCTTCGAATCCTTCAAGTCCAGGAACTCCAGAAAGACCAGGCTGACCCTGTGTTAACACAAACATATGAGTACTTCATCCTAGACCAGTGTCTCCCAACCTGCGGGTCATGTGAAGACCTCTGGGGGGTCGCGAGCGCCTCACTGATGGCCCCAGGCCCGCTGCGATGGTGGGGCCCAGGGATGGCATGTCCTGGTTTCAACTGTATCTGCATCCTCAGGACGCAGATACCGTTGATTCCAATGCTAAAGAAGGGAGCTGACGGCTCCTTGCTCCAGAATTCACAATCTAATGCTGCCGTAAGCGGATCAGCGCATACAGGCATGATGTAGTGATGTCATCGCGCCGGTTTGTGCCGAGCCATACACTGCACAGACTGTAGGAGCAGAGGGATCTCCTCCACTCATCAAGAAAACTGGACCAGGTATGTCATTATTTCATTATTTTTTTATTAGGCACTTTGGGGAAATTAGACTGGGTATGGGGGGCCTCTATGGGGCAATATACTGTATGGGGCAGCTATGGGGGCATTATCTTGTGTGGGGGCAGCTATTGGGGCATTACTCTTTATTGGGACAGCTATAGGGGTATAATACTGTGTGAAGGCAGATAAAGGGGTCATTATGCTGTGTGGTAGTAGCTACAGGGCATTATTCTGTGTGAGGGGTGGCTTTAGGGGAATTATACTGTGTAGGGTAGCAATATAGGGGCATTATACTGTGTGAGGGTAGCTATAGGGGCATTATACTGTGTGGGGTCAGCTAAAGGGGCATCATCCTGTGTGGGGCAGCTATGGGGGCATTATGCTGTGTGGAGGCAGCTTTAGGGGCATTATACTTTGTAGGGAGGCACTATTGGGGCATTATACTGTGTGGGGGCATCTATAAGGGCATTATCTTTTGTGGGGGAAGCTATGGGGGAATTATACTGTGTGAGGCAGCTATGTGAGGATTGTTTTGTGTGATGGCAGCTTTAGGGACATTAGGGAGGCACTATAGGGGCATTAACCTGTGTGGGGGCAGCTATAGGGTCATTAACCTGTGTGGGGGCAGCTATAGGGGCATTATCTTGTGGTGGGGCAGATATAGGGGCATTATACTATACTCACATGACCCACCATCATCGGCCATAGTCGGGCCGAAGCGACGTGCAGAAGCATTATACCTTGAGCTCGCCCCCACCCCTGCCGAGCATAATTATTGTTGTTTTCGATGTTACAGGGACTGTTTTAAATGGAGCATAGTCCCGGCATCTAACTACAAATGATATCGACATACGTCAGACAAAATGGGCAAAGGTACTGTAGTGGGGGTCCTAAACAAATGAGATGACCTTGTTTAGCATTGTATTGAGCAGATAATACAAATTTTATTTGGTTGATGTAAACATAAACTGAATTATTATAGATTGCATTGATAGAGGAGATTCTAATTCATGACTATAATTTTATTTTGCCTAATTATTCTTTTTAACATAACGCTTGCATGAGAATAACATTTATGCATTATTCAGAGCACATAACTGCTTCTCCAATATCTTTAATTCTACCTATTAAACATAGCTTAAATTACTTGAAGTCATTTTAGTAGGTTATTTGGCAGATTTACTATTCATATTGAGCCAGAATTCGTGCCGTGCACTACATTTATAAACTGTTTTAGACACTTTTTGCACTTCACTTGAGGGGCGTGGCCTAATAGAAGTTAGACGGGGCCTAGTGGAAGTGGGTGTGGCTTAAAATGTTCCACATTGGGCCAAATTGTTGGCACAAAAAGTTGGTCTAGTGTAAGCAAACCAAGAGGTAGCATAGAGTTAGACAAAAGAGTACAGATCTAAGCTGTCTAAATTTAAGACCGTAGTAATAAATCTGCCCCTATACATTTATCTTTTTCCAGTATATTAGCAAGCCAACAATTAGATTTTAAATTCAGATTTAAGTCCTTCTTTATGCCCTCAAGGCTCCTCACATGATAGCACCCTCCTCAGCCCAGATTCTTATTTCTCATGATTCTCACGATTCTCTCAGCCACCATAAATATTAGACTGGTCGGAGAAGATATTGAAATCTCTAGGAATTACTGACAAAGGTATATGGGTAGCTTTAGATGCCTTCGTCTATGCTGTTCTACAACTTTTGAGAGCTCTGCCTTTCATCATCCGTTCAATATTGTTCCCATATTGTTTCAATATTGTTCTCTAAAAAAAAATCACACATTTTGTGGTGCTCACTGAAAACAGACTTTACTTATTTCATTTTCCCACTGGTTATTCATATTCATCAATGATTTGTGTACATTACCTTGTTACCTGGAAATCCATTAAGACCATCTTGTCCAGGAAATCCCTAGAAGACATATTAACATTTATGATCCAATTGATGGTGGAAAAGGTGGTTATTTGGAAGCTGATGGATGTTCTGTAGGTCCTTCCTATGTTCTGCCTCTTTAGGACTAGTAGTGTCTGATTCACATGACTTTGAACATAGGACTTTGAAATTTGCACATGGAACTTTGCACTGAACTGCACTATGCTTGTGTCAAGAAGATTATTCTTCAGGGCTACAAATCCTGGGACAGAGGCAGGACCACATGTTTAATTTTCTCTCGATCAGTAAATGAAATTAAATATCAGTTTATATTCCTAGATTCCTTTCTTCTTTAAGGGCACCATAGCAATGACATGGCGTGAATCTACTGAAAGACGTCCACTCATTCAAGGCATCTGGAAGCATGTGTAGCTACGAATACAATTATACAATTCACTATGGCAAGATTATGGACCACACAGTCGCATTACTATGAGACACACAATACAGTCCGTGTGCCTTATTACCTGCAGTGCCCTATGGCAATTCTATATGGCCAGAACGGCAAGACACATCTACAGGCTCTACCATAAAGCACCACTCTATGGTCACTACTGTCACTAATTTCCATGGTTTGAATGCTGTTGAAAAAAAAATCAATATTGTTGCAGATACAGTTCGTTAATACAATGTGGTACAGAGATGAATCATTGCTAAAATTGAAAATTGTTAGTGCTATATGGTAATATTCATGTGTCCGATTACTTATATACTAAACATAAAAGTAACTCACCCTCTGTCCAGGTAGCCCAGGAATACCCTTTTCACCTTTTTCTCCCAGGCCCCCGAACCCCTTAAAAAATAAAAAAGTAAATTAGTACAAAAGTATTCATAACCAAGAAAGGTATTCTAACTGTTGGTATACAAAGCTGTGATCAGCATTTTGAGAGAGCTATAGAAATGTTATCAAATAAATAAGTGACAACTTACTGGAGGACCAGGCCGTCCAGGCAATCCAGGAAATCCAGGAGAACCAGCATCACCCTGGGAAGAAATAAAGAATAAAATATGTGATTAAAGCTGTATGATATCATAACATCATACACATCAGGTACCAAAGGGTGGGAACTTAATAACTGTACTGTGACCCAATAACAACAACTGGTACTTCACTAGTTTATTATTGTAAAGTTACTAGTCATCTCGTGTGGCATGCCTCATCAAGTTCCAAGAAATGGCTTAGGGGTAAAGAGAATTCATATTATCTTTTTTCTTGTAATTGTATGCAATTATAACTCCAGAAGCCCATTTACCTATGTTAATGTCGTTCTTTACAATGAACTATGAGCAATTATAGATACAACCAAAATTCACTATATACTGTAATTCAATTGTAAACTAATTGTATGCTCATGGCTTGCATGTTGTTTTTGGGTATTAAGAAATGTCTACTGTACTTGGAATATAATCCATGAAGAGAATACCAAGGCTCTGTTCCAAAAGTAATTTGCATATGATCCTGTGATTCTGCTTATTTGAGGTGGCTTAGGATAATTTTAACACTTTATTCAGGTTAATAGTTATAAGTGTTTTAAAAATGTAAGGAATAATAAATATAAATGTTCTATAAGTTCCCATTTAGGACAGGTAGAACATATGTTCAATGTGTGGTACTGCAGGCTGTTCTGTTCATACTTTATCCATCGTCCTACTTCTATCCGTATATTCTTGCATGAATATTTCCATGACATGTTAACTCATTACTTATACATACTGGGTCTCCAGGGATTCCTTTCAGAAAAGTTGAGAATTCCATTCCACTTGACGCAGGAGGTCCGGGATCACCCTGACGACCAGTATCTCCCTGTATAAACGCAGATGAAATATGTGTTATGTTGAGAACTGGTAAAGGCATGTAGCAATGTATTACGTAAATGATGTCTATGTAGTAAATGTATGTAGCATATAAAGTTACACTTCTTCATACTAGGTACACAAAAGAATAACCTAGTGAATACACAAGCAGTGAGGACTACAAACATAGCTACAATCCAAATATATTGTGCTCATTGTGTAGTCTGAATAATCAAGACAAGTGGTATAATACTTTGAACACAGTTTTATGTTCTTGTTGGTACATGATTAACAATGGAAGAGTCCATCTGTTCTAAAATGTGCAAAACAATAACATCCGGACTGATTTTACAGTGGATTTACACACTACCATGCTGCATGTGATGCCAACTGAATATAGTGATAATCCCTGTGTGCTTGCAGTCATCATGACTTGCAATCATTCTAAAACTGAAAATGCAAGTCTTATTATCCAAGAGACTACAATACTTACAATTACAAACTTTTAAAGGGGTTTTCCTGGACTTTGATATTATGACCGGCTTCCGGCACCCCCGTCGAGTTAATGGGCCGCTTTGCTCTGGTCAGCACTACGTCCCTTTACCAGACATAGAGCCATACATTTTGTAGCAGATGTGTATGGTACTGTAGCTCTCTGTGGCTCAGTCCCATTCAAGAGAGAATACTAGGAATAGCAACTACTAAATGTGTTGCCCTGTTCCGGGGTAAACAATGAAAAGGAGGACGTAGCGCCCAACTCCACAGCTGATTGGTGGGGGTGACAGGAATCGGACAACCACCAATCTGAGATTGATGGCATATCCCAAAGAAAGGCCATCATTATTAAAGTCAACTTTACTATTCTGATATACCTTTGAGTAACTGATACAATCCGGTATTTGAATGAAATGACAATTCCATTTGATTGGCATCAGTACGTAACAACTAATACACTCCTCATAAGAATAAAGAAATCCATATTCGCCAATTGCCCTTACCAAAAATGTGGGTGATACAACAAGATCTCTGCTGGAGTGTAGAGACCTTTTATTTATTTCCTGCAGCATTTGTTGGTAAGCAATGGCCCAAAGTTATGAGGACTGCTGCATAGCAACTACTGGCAGTAAAACATATTCATTAGAGTTTTTCTTAAAAATCCACATCCGTCTTTCCACTAAAATCCATATTTTATTTTGGATGATAAAAAGCCTATACGCCTTAATAATGAACTTTATCAATGATAAGCTTGTGATGTTGATATTACGTTACATACCTTATCTCCTTTCTCGCCTTGATAACCAACTCCCATATTACCCTGAAAATGAAGCAACGAAAAATTTAGAACGTATAAACTATCTTGCATACAATTAATTGGGATATATCCTACTATTTTTGGAACATCCCTTTTGAGAAGACTTTTAATAAACGTAATAGTAATAAAAATGGTAACTTACTTTTGCCCCCGTAAAGCCAGGCGGCCCAGGTGGACCCTAGATGGGAAGTTTAATAAGGATTCCGTTTTTTAAATGTATAATTTTTTATATCTGACTGATGTTATATACAGTACATTTTTATCTACTATTTTTCAGCATTCTGAATAATAATTATCTCTACACTTAGAGACATGGAACTAATACATCTGGAAAATGGCATACACCGTCTAGCCATAATATTAATACCACCTGCCTAATATTGTGTAATTCTTCTCGTGCCGACAAAACAGCTCTGACAGGTGTACTTTTGTATCTGGCACCAAGCAATTTGCAGGACGTCAAGGATCTGCTGCTATCGTCTTGTTAGCAGCAGATCCTTGAAGCCCTGTAAGATGCGAGTTGGGACCTCCATGGATCAGACTTGTTTTTCCAGTACATCCCACAGATGCTCTATCGGATTAAGATCTGGGGAATTTGGAGGCCAAGTCAACAACTTAAACACTTTGAACCATCCCTGAAAATTTTTTGCAGTTTTTCAGGGCGCATTACCTTTTTGAAAGAGACCACGGCGATTAGATAATACTGTTGTCATGAAGGGGTTTGCAACTAAGATAAGGTAGGTGGTAAATATCAAAGTAACATCCACATGAACCC
Organism: Rhinoderma darwinii; assembly: GCF_050947455.1. NCBI lineage: Eukaryota > Metazoa > Chordata > Amphibia > Anura > Rhinodermatidae > Rhinoderma > Rhinoderma darwinii. Next base: position 81,034,962 of record NC_134694.1, read on the forward strand.
CAGGACACAAGGTTTCCCAGCAGAACATTGCCAGGAGCTTCACACTGCCTCCGCAGTCTTGCTTTTCCATATTGAATCCTGGTGCCATCTCTTCCCCAGGTAAGTGACACACACGCTGATGACTGTTCCCATTATGCAAAATTAAATATGATTCATCAGACCAGGCCACCTTCTTCTATTGCTTCATGGTCCCGTTCTGATGCTCAGATGCCCATTGTAGTTGCCTTCAGCGATGGAGAGGGGTCAGCACGGGCACGCTGACCGGTCTGCGGCTACACAGCCCCAAACACAGAAAGCTGTGACACACTGTGTGTTCTGACAACTTTCTATCATGGACAGCATTAACTTTTTCAGCAATTTGTGCTACAGTGGCTCTTCTGTGGGGTCGGACGAGCTAACCTTTGCTTCCTATGTGCATCAATAAGCCTTGATCATGCCCATGCCCATGATCCTGTTGCCGGTTCACTAATTATCCTTCATCAATCACGTTTAGTATGTACTAACCACTGCATTCCAGGAACACCCCACAAGACCTGGAGATGCTGTAACGCAGTCGTCCAGCCATTACAATTTGGAGCTTGTCAAAATTGCTCAGATCCTTACACTTGCCCATATTTCCTGCTTCCAACACATCAATTTCAAGAACTGACTGTTCGCTTGCTGTCTGATATCACACCCCTTGACAGGTGCCGTTGTAGAGAGATAATCAATGCTATTAACTTCACCTGTCAGTGGTTTTAACCACTTAACCCATCATGACTTAACTGTACGCCATGATGGGTAAGGTAAAGTATAATGCGGGCTAACGGGCTGTGCCTGCTCTGTGCGCTGCGGGTGCCAGCTGTTTATTACAGCTGACAACCTTGTCCAGCAGCCAAGATCGCAGATAACTCAGATCCCAGCCGTTTAACCAGATGCTGCGGTCAACAGCAACTGCAGTATCTAAGGCATTAGAAAGAGGGGGGGAAGCCCCACATGTCACCCCATCGGCACCCAGATACACGAGTTCGGGTGCCGATGGTTGACATGGCAGCCTGGTAGCCTAATAAAACCCCCAGGTCTGCCATGGTTAAAAAAAAAACTTTTCCTGTAATCGGATGTCATTTTTAGAACCCAGTGAACGCCTTAAAAAGCAAACCCAAAAAACAATGGCGGAATTGCTTTATTTTTTCCATTCCACCCCACAAAATATTTTTTTTACATTTCTTATTACATTATAAGGTAGATTAAATGGTGCTATTAGAAAATACAACTCGTCCTGCTAAATAAACAGCCCTCATACTGCTATGTCGACGGGGAAAAGTTATGGCTTTTGAAAGACAGGGAGGGAAGAACGAAAATGAAAAACCGAAAGTAGACTTGGTACTAATATTATGGCTGAACAGTGAATATTTGTATTTTTTGTAATATTGCATTTGGTCTTAGAGAGTAGCAGTATATTTGTGTGTGCCAGGTGTGTGTGCACTTGCATGTGTCGGAAGCCTATATGCAAAAAAATATTATCTTTAACATGAATATATATATACTGTATATGTACCGTATATATAAGGAAATGTAGGATCCCTATAATGGGAATAATCATTGACAAAATCTTTAGCTTTCTTGCTGACATATCACTATTAACGAAAAGTAAACAAAGTAAAAGTGACATTCTAACAGCATTTTACTTACTGGGAAGCCAGGTAGCCCAGCCGGCCCTGTTATACCTTGAGGCCCAGTAGGTCCTCGTGCCCCCTGTAGTGAAGCAAAACAATTATAAAGTCAGCCATATTCATAACAATGAAATGTGAACAACTTTTTATCATGTAACTTGTAAGGGTATGTTCACACGTGTATCAAAAAACGTCTGAAAATACGGCTCCTGATTTTCAGATGTTTTTGTAACAACTCGCGTTTTTCGCGGCGTATTTTATGGCCGTTATTGGAGCTGTTTTTCAATGGAGTCAATGAAAAACGGCTCCAAAAATGTCCCAAGAAGTGTCCTGCACTTCTTTTTCGCGGGCGTCTTTTTACGCGCCGTAGTTTGACAGCGACGCGTAAAATTAGGCCTCGTGGGAACAGAACGCCGTAAATCCCATTTCAAGCAATGGGTAGATGTTTGGAGGCGTAATGGTGCCATTTTTTCAGGCGTAATTCGAGGCCTAAACGGCCCGAATTACGTCTGAAACCATTGCGTGTGAACATACCCTAACTCTGAAAGTGAATCCTTTACGAGATTCACAAAAGATTTTTAGTTTAAATGATTTGTCAAGTAGTTGGAGAAGGGAGCACCTTCTCCTCAGCAAATCAGCAGCAACTTTAAGGGGTTTTTCCATCAGAGACATTTATGACATATCCGCAGGGACCCGTACCTATCTCTAGAACGGGGTCCCCTAAACCCGGTTCTTCTGCTCTGTGTTGTGGCTGAAGCCGTGTGAATTCCGACCATGAATTATGAAAACAATGTATCTCGCTGAGCTACGCTGTTTCCGTAAGTCCCATAGAACTGAATAGTAGTTACAGAAACAGCGTAGCTCACATCTTAAAGTCCGTTAAAGAAACAGCTGTGTGAATAGCCCCATAGTAGTGCATTGATATTAATGCAGCCATGTGACGGCCATTAAAAAAAAACGTCCGTCACACGGCCAATTATCCCGTTCGTGTGTGTAAGCCCTAACTGTATATTGTTAATCTTTGGGTTGGTATGTAGACAGGTATAGGATTTCTTTGTAAATCAAACTACTAAAATGCTACATTTCAATAATATATTTAAAACAAATATACATACAGGAAACCCATCATTTCCGTTCACTCCATCATCACCCTAAAATAATGGAAAAACACATTAGAGTATAAGAGTTTCGATATTTAGTGAACTTTCGCATGTTTAAATATAAATAACTGTAGTTAAAGAGGACACTTTTTAAAAAAACAAACAAAACCAAACCACGTTGTAAGAGCTCTGCTTTTTTAGAAACCTTGTCATATACAGGATTTTTTTTTTTAAATATCAGGGATAAACCGTCGTATTTTTGTATAGGAGAATGCAGACTCAAGAGAAATGAACAGCAGCCCTTCTCATCCCCTGAACACTACCATAAGGCTCTAAAACAAGATTTTAGAGATCCTGCAATATTTACTGCCTGCATTGACCATTTTTACACTAGAGAAGCTGGGCAGGTCATATGCCCTCATATGCTTGCTATCTTTAATGGGTTTTTTTGAGTTACACTGCACTATATCTAGTCTCTCCCCCACACTAACTTTGTAATTAACTTACTTTTCCTAAAGTGCCCCATTTCTCTGCTCTCGCCGATCATCATGTGACCTCTGACGTCACGTTTCTTTCCGCCTATAGTGAAGTGTCGTATACCCGTCGCATTCGCTAGGAGATGAAAGTCCTAGTACAGTATACGGCACATCATTAGAGATGTCTAGTTTCGGGGGCGTGCATTCTCACAGCGAGGGAACGCACATGCGCAGTCCCCACTGAACTTTTTATTTCAGCTAGCCAGTTAAAATAGGGAAGAGGCCTAATGCACGGTGTTTAGAGTGCGCAAGGCATTATGGGACAGTCTCAGCATGAAGCTGAGTAAACAAACATGCTCCAAGAAATTAAATCAAACCGTGCGCCCCCGAAATTTAGAGAATCGCGAATTACTTTTTTTTTATACAACTACTCTAATAATTTAGGCTACAGTAGGGGAACTTGCCTCTTTAAGGCTGATAATACACATTACATAACTGTCGGCCGTACTCGTTCTGCCAACAACTATTTCTCCAGATCCCCCCATATTCATGTACGCTCGGTTCTGCGGAGTGTGCATGTATGGTGAAAGGGGAGTAAGCCAATGCCTGACACCTCTGGTGGCCACTTATCTTCCCTGAGAACGATAGGATCAGGCATGTTATAATCCAGCTGATAGAGTTGGAAGGCCCGAATACACATTAGATGGTCGGCCGATCCTGTCAAAATCGGCATGTTCGGCCAACATTAATCTAATGTGTATGGCCACCTTAACCCTGATACTATTGCATACATAGATCCTGTATAAGATAAAGCAGTATCTATACAAGATAAAGTGTGCGATTAACTATAATAAGCAAAAATTAACCACCTAGTAACTCTGGGCCTAGACAGCTGAAGGCCCCAGAGAGAATGGACTTTTCACTGCTTATCTATACCGAATTATTTTCAAAGAACACTACATAAAAAAAGTCAGGATGCAGATCGCACGATTATCAAGGACCCATTGGCCCTGGGCCTGTTGTATGGGATAAACTGCTGGGTCCAACAAGGGCATAAGCAGATAATAATTTCAGTAGTGTAGAGTTTTTATGGACAAATGTTTGGATACAACAAATACACTCAATACTTAATAGCATTGCTATTACAGTGTGGCCAATAGTGTCTATAGAACTTTATCCATACTTATTCTTATTTCTCCAAAAACAACTAGCAATCAATCAATTATCGAAAACTATTAAGGGAGTAGTGTGTAGTTATGTCCTTTACTTCATCCCTAATTCACCAGAAAAAATAATAATTTTTAAATAAATCTTACAAGTGGTTCTATAGTTGGTTTGGATTGTCTGCGGTCATAGGCTTTCTCTTACCTTTGGTCCTTTAACATCACCCTGGACAAAGGAAGGTTCTCCCTTCTGGCCTTTTAGACCAGAAAATCCCTAGAAAAAAAGTAAGCAGGAATAAAGATTCAATATAAAAAAAATTGCTTATATTTTTTGCTGAATGACCTTTATGCATAAAAAGCAGTACTAGTTACCTAGACTCACAATGTGCATGGGGCACATGTTGGAAAAAGTGTAATAATCTATTGTAATTATATTCTATTTTCTAACATGTATTGTGACAAAAACTGTATTTTTCATGCATTTGTGTCCAAAAAAAATATCTAAAAAAAAAAAAAAAAAAGCAGTACTAAAATGTCTTAGTGTTGACAAAGGAAACAAGTAAATCCTACTGATAATCCTGGATTCCCTTGAAATCCTGGAGACCCGGGGTATCCATCATCTCCTTTGGTACCATTACATCCATCAAGTCCAGGCAAACCTCTGTGACCCGGCTGTCCACTATGGCCCTTAAAAACAAAGAAAAGAGCAGAAATTTTTAGAGGATAGTTTTGTCAGCACTAATGACTGAATATGCTTATTACATTTTGTGAGAAATAAAAGCAGTATCTATTATATTTACTTAAAGGGAACCGGTCACCAGCATTTCACCTAATAAACCTGCAATACCCGGTGATAGTGGGTGAAAAATAATTTTTATGTAACCCATAATTATCTTCTAAGCAGGTTCTGTGCCTTTAGTATTCAGTTTTTAAGTGTTCCTGCACTGTAAGCCCATGAGAATAAAATAGTCATATCTTCGTTTGAAAAGTCATATCTTCATTCCTCAAGCCTTTCCGAGTTAACCCCTTCCTCCTTACTTGTGATTGACAACTCTCCGCCTCTCCCCAGCACACAGTAAATCCTAAGTTTGCACATCAATGTCCTGTTCTGGTGCGTGCGCACAATGGGATATCATAGCGGCGCATGCGCGGTAACTAGATTTGAGGCCCAGACGAAGCTGGGAAGGGTGTCGGACCATACATGACGGGCGCATGAGCGCTATGTCAGATGAGATTTCGTCATTCAGGGCGGGGCAGTTTTCGGTGGTGGGTGGACATAAGAAGAGGAAAGAATAAAACTCACAGATTATTACCATAAAAGGCGCAAAATATTTGCAGACCGTTATCTGTGGTCGGAGGAGAAGTTTAGGTGAGTGTATAACGTCAATGAACTTTCGACAGCAGCGGCCAGCGAGCGGTTAATAGAGTTCAATAGGTGAAATGCTGGTGACAGGTTCTCTTTAAAGAGGCTCTGTCACCAGATTCTCAAATCCCTATCTCCTATTGCATGTGATCGGCGCTGCAATGTAGATAACAGTAACGTGTTTTATTTTTAAAAACGTTAATTTTTGGCCAAGTTATGAGCTATTTTATATATATGCAAATGAGGTTTGAAATGGACAACTGGGCGTGTTTTTTTTTCGTATGTCCAACTGGGCGTGTATTGTGTTTTTAACTGGGCGTGTTTACTTGTTTTACTAACTGGGCGTTGTGAATAGAAGTGTATGATGCTGACGAATCAGTGACCAATCAGCATCATGCACTCCTCTCCATTCATTTACACAGCTGTTCTTACTAGAACGATGTGCAGCCACATACACAAGTGTCCTGATAATGAATACACATGACCTCCAGCCTGGACGTCATGTGTATTCAGAATCCTGACACTTCTGAATCTTTTCTGTGAGATTTCCAGCAAGGGAAACGAAATCTCGTTTACCTCCGTAATCTCGCGAGATTACGTGTGGCTTGCTGGAATCTCACAGAAAAGATTGTGTGTTGGGATCAAAGGACCATTATCAGGAAAGAGCAGAGTACTGGATGGCTGAATATTTTTTTTTACACATCCGTGATACATGTTGCAAAATAAGATTAAAAATGGCACCCATTTTCTAATGCACATTTACGCATCTATCTGGTGCATTTAATTTCATAAATGTTCCGAAGGCTAGGTTCACACTACTGTTACTATAACTTTACCTCTCTTCCGTCAGAGGAAGAGAGGATCGATACATTAAACGGAAAGCAACTGTTTCGTTATAATTACCCTTGATTTAAATGATAATTATTTTGTATCAGTTGCTTTCCGTTTGTCTCTGTTCGCTAGGTTTCCGTTTTTTTGAACAGAAAAAAAGTGCAGTCGGCAGAACTTTTGTTTCCGTTCCAAAAAAAAAGAAACCTAACAAACTGAGAAAAACGGAAAGCAACTGATACAAAAGAGTTACCGTTGAAATCAAAGGTAATTTTAACGGAACCGTTGCTTTCCGTTTAATGTATCGATCCTCTCCTCCTCTGACGGAAGAGGTAAACTTATAGTAACACTAGTGTGAAAGAAACCTTATAGTGTATTGACAATAAAAATATAAGAATTTAGCATCAGTACAAAAGATGCTCCGTTTGAAGCTCTGTTGGTTGATCATCATGTTGTACTTGCTTCATAGTGGAATAGATTTAAATTTGAAATATAGGGATGGTAAAAATGAAATGTCAAAAATCATAGACACAGAGAAGGAAAGACAAGTGACACAACTTACGGGAATTCCATTAGCACCTTGGAACCCAGGAACTCCCATAGGACCCTATAGAAAGATAAAATAAACTACATTTCATTATATATATTAGTAAAAGTGATGGGGATACACAATACATACATTATATACATATAAAAAATAAATATTGCACCTAGCAACTCAAAATATGTACAATGCAGGAAAATCCTTAATAATTCAATGAATGTATATAAAACCTTCATAAGAACTTCTAGACACTGCCAGAACAGTGGATTGGATCAAGTTCAGAACACTCTAACTTTAGGAGTAAGAGCAATCGCTCAGCTTCAGGTGGCAAGCATATTTATCTTAAAGAAGCACTCCAGCAATTTTATTGTTTGCACATATAATGCTAACTCACCAGTAATATTCTAGCAGTGTCATTTGTTTTATCCCAAACTCAGTCGCATCTATACATTGTGAAGTCTTTCATTACAGGCAGCTGTGTCATGTGATCTCAGTCTGACCACCAAAATAGACCATGCTCTCATGTGTAGACAGAAGGTCACTGCCCTGTGTAGATGACTTCCTGTGAACTACAGGGTTACATCATCACCAATCAATTCCCTCCTGGCAGCACCGAGACACCTCCCACCCCACCCTCCTTGTTCAACTGTATGTCCCCCCCCATGCATAAAGAGCTACTGAAGAGATTATCTCTGCCATATATAAGGGACCAGGAGTGCAGTGATATAATAGGTCCCTACAATGATTAACTGCAGAGTTGTAAAACACCCCTGACTTACAATGCCTGTCTATACTATCTGTGAGTGTGGTGTGCAAAAAGGCCAGTGTATTTCTATTAGATGCTACTTCTCACTGCCTCCTGTGTAAAAACTGACATTAAAAAAATCTATCACTAGCAGGAGGCAGTGGAGACAACCTGAAGATGCATCACATAGGATACACTGAGACTCTGCAGTGTGAGTACAGAAGTTCTATGTCACTGATCTATCACTTGCTGCACTTAGATAGAACTCACAGTAGAGCAAGTGAAGTTAGATGAGACTCCGCTTCCCCTGCCTCTGCAAAGCCAGAGGCATCATGGGAAATATAGGCTGCATTAGGGGAACCATATCAGAGCTGAAGTGGGTACCAAAATGGCAGACAACCCATAAATAGCCCATCAACTAAAGCAGGTATACACAAGGCATACACAAGAGCCTCTACATTATTCTTTAATAATAGCCTAAGCTGCACTATATAGGCAAAAAATAATAATTCTGGAGTTCTTGTTTAAAATCTCATATGTGCCATTCTGTCTCAGTTCGCTGCCATAAAAAAAAGATAAGTATATATTCAACAAATAAACTCGTTAACATTCCTTTTTCTCTGCAATGTTTTATCTACTTACAATTGAAGATTGTCCTAAAGAATAAATTCACCTTCGAACACCATTAGAGATATATATATATATATATATATATATATATATATATATATTATATATATATATATATATATAAAACGAAGAAATCGCAGCACTCTAATTATTTTTCAAATCAAAAAAATGGTTTACTCATCTGTGTGACTGCAACGTTTCAGCACTGTCATAGATAGGAGGGCTATATTTTTTATTCATATGCTACTCCTTCACACACCAGGACGTGCCGGTACGTCCTGGTGCAGGGGCAGAAGTATGGAGTGCGCTCACGCGCCAAGCGCGCAATGTGCTGCGGGTGTGAGCTGTGTTTAACAGCTGACACCCTGGCCGTTTAACCACTCAAATGCTGCGGTCAATCGCGACAACAGCATCTGAGACGTTAAAAAAGAGTCAGTTCATCGGCGCCAACGCGATTGTGGGGTGCCGATGGTTGTCACGGCAGCCCAGGGGCCTAATGAAGGCCCCCAGGACTGCCTTCACTCTGCCTCTGCTAAGCACTGCCAGGGCTTAACAGAAGTCTGTAAAAATGACTATACACTGCAATACATTAGTATTGCAGTGTATTGTACCAGCAATCTAACGATCTCTGGTTCAAGTCCCCTAGAGGGACTAATAGAATGTGTAAAAAAAAAAAGTGAAATAAAGTTTTTAGTAGTGAAAAAAAAATATTAGTTAAAAAAAAACAACTTTTTCCCATTTTTCCTCTAAAGTAATGTAAAAAATAAAAAAAGTAAACAAAATTGGTATCGCTGCATCCGTAAAAGTCTGAACTATTACAATATACAATTTTTTTTAACGCAGAGAGTGAACGGCGTAAAAAATTAAACAATTTAAAACACAAAAATCGCTATTTTTTAGTCAATTTAGCCCTACATTTTTTGTTATATAAAACGATCAAAAGGTTGTATATACCAAAAAATGGTACCAATACAGCTCATCCCGCAAAAAATAAGCCCCCACACTACTCAATCCATGGAAAAATAATAAAAAAGTTATGGCTCTCGTTTTGTTTTTTTTAAAGTAGTAAAATGTAAAAAAAAAACTATATAAATTTGGTGTGACCGTAATCGTATTGAGCCGCAGAATAAAGTTAAGTTGTCGTTTTTACCACATGGTGAAAGGCATAAAAAAGAAACCCAAAAAACAATGGAGGAATCTCAGTTTTTTCCAACTTCAGCCCACAGATAAATTATTTTCAGTACTTTCCCAGTACTTTATATGGTACTTTAAATGCTAGCGATAGAAACTACAACACCTCCCGCAAAAAATAAGTCCTGATGAAAAAATAAAAAAGTTATGGCTCTTGGGAGGCGGGGAAGTGAAAAACGAAAATAAAAAATAAAAAAAATGGCCGTGTCCTTAAGGGGTTAACTCTTGTGGTTGGTTGGTGCATACTGCATGACTCCTTTTTATCTTAATAGCTAAAGGGAAAATAAGGCTCCGTATACAAAAATTTCAGTGTAACTTAGGTTCCTATTATATGGCCCAACGTGGCCCGTGTATACGATCGCCGATCAGTGAGACAGCTTGTCGATCAGCGCTCGTGTGCTCCTTTCACAAGGAGCTCTTTAGTACGACCGTTCGTCCCCATACATTTGTATCATGTCGGCAGCGCTTCGCCCTGTTTAAACAGGGGGATGTGCTGCCAACAACGATAATATTTAATGCTGCATAAAAGAGCAGATCAGCCGATGAACGAGAGTTTGCGCATTCATAGGCTGATCATTGCCCTGAGTACACGTTCATATGAACGTTTGTTTGCCCGATCATTGGCCCGTGTAATAGGGCCTTAAGAATGTGATGTGTGTGTAAACTATATACATTATTTGTGAATAAATATGGGTTAAATGCATAATTAAGCAGACCTGATCTCCTTTTGGTCCAGATGGTCCTGGCGATCCTTGAAATCCTCTTTCACCTTTAGGTCCGGTAACACCAACTGGCCCTGAAAATCCTGGGGGCCCCATTGGACCTTGTGGCCCAAGTTGACCAGGACGACCCTAGTAAAGACACAATGGAGAATGCTGTATGGCAGATTACATAATCCAACAAATGACAAATAAACAAATGTAACAAAAATGTAAAAATGAAGTTTAAAACACCACTACAAATGGTGAGCTTGATAACTTTTCTTAGTTCTGTTGCATGACGGAAACTAATAACGCGCGGTGGGGTTTTGCCGGGTTCCGCCGGGTTTTTTGTCATGGTCTCCGTCATTTTGCCAGACAAGATATCGCTTCACGCAGCGATATTCTGTCTAGCAAACATGATGGTAACTGCGACGAAGCCTGACAGAGCCTCCAACGCAGATGTGAAAAGAGCCTAATATGATGTTGTACACATTCAGACTTAATTCTTAAAGACGTGGTCCCGGATTACAAAAAAAAATTCCCAGAAGCGCCATGTCTGTCCATAGGTTGTGTCTGGTATTGCAGCTCATCCCTATTCAAGTGAATACAACAATACAAGACACAGACCATGGACAGACGTGTCGTAGTTTCTATGGAAAAAAGCTGGTCCTATTTTCAAATCCCGGATAACCAGTTAGTTATAATATTTTATGATACTAAATAGTTTTGATATAAATTATGTATTATTATGAGAAGGGGCATAGCTAAAGGATCATGGGCCTGGTGCAAAAGTTCTTCTTGAGCTCCCCCCAATTTCTCTTCATGACTGACGGCCCGCAGCTTTCCGCTGCATCGATGGGTACCCTAAGTGACCCATCGATTGAGCACTAGCAGCCAGGGGAATCGGTAAGGTCTTAAGACATCAGGGGCAATAGCCCCAAGAAAAATATTTTGCCCGACCCCAAAATTTAGATACAGGGCCCAGCAGACAGTATCACACATAAAAGGCTTAAATACAGGGCCGAGCAGACAGTAATCTTATACCACGCTCTTCGCTCCTGAATTGGGTCCTCGTCATCTTCGGACACAGCGAGGGCCCTAACCCCATTCAGCATCAAAAGGTCATAGATGTGGTACAGAGGGGGCTATGGGCCCTCCTGGCTTGGGGGCAATTGCGACCACTATAGTTACACCACTGATTATGAGCTTAGAAATACATTTCCCAAAACCTATAGAATAGGAATGTTTTATGCAACGAAAAGGGCAGTTAAAGGGATTTTCTGTTTTAGACAATCCCTACATGTTAAAAGGGTCCCTTGACATCAAGCTCATTTAAAGATTTCCCCTGCCTGTACCCCCAGTGATCAGCTATAATCTGTGGAGAAACCTGGGAGTAAATATTTAACATCTCTGCAGCGCCACCAGAGGAGAAATCAAGCATTACACAGTTCTCAGTGAAATCAATGTGTTATCTGTGTAGTGCATAACAGGTCCTTGAGAGTGAGAGACGTACTTTGTAACCACTCTCACCCCTGGCCAGGAGATGAGGATCCTGAACAGCAAATCACCCTCTATTAACTCAGAATCCCCTAATAGGGTATATAAAATGGGGTTTCTAAACAGACAAAACTTTCTTGACTTTTATCTGTCATCTACAGTGAATCTTGTATACCTTGTATGCCAACTGTCCAAATTGCTCTGAGGCAGTTCTGCCCCCGAACCCCCGCCTTAACAGATAGCTCCCACATCTTGACAAGTCTAAACCAACATGGACCCGAGCAACCATGTAGCCATATGGAAGGAGGATGAGAAACATGAAGTATTTGAACTTAGTGTCTACATTCCTGCAAAAGATCTCTGTCTGACACACAGGAGGAACTAACTGTACAGAAAGCCGGGGGTAAAGAATAAGATCACTCCGTATGATCAAATCGTGACGTGACCACTTAGGTTATACCAAGAGTATCCAGCTGAGCACTTGCATCCATGACATCATTAAGTACGATTATCTGAAGTGTTGACTGCCGTTCTAGGGAAGATTGGCTCTTATGTATAGTAAAATAACCAAGTCAGCTGAGTGGGCATCATACTCTGTCTCTTACCAGAAGGATCGTTAGTATTTTTGTGAGCTATGTGCATGTATAAAAGTTTCGGTAAGAGCCTTGGCATGGCTGTCTGGAGAAGTTTGTAATTGCCAGGCCATGGGTAACTGGACAAGTTAAATAACGCCTGTATTCTTCTGACAGTCCTTCAAAGGTAGATGCGGGCTAAATAAATTCTCCAAATTATTATCCCTTATTTCTTACCTGAATAGATCATTTCTGAAATTGCTATGTCCTAACATGTTGCAGTGACTTCGAATATTTCACTTTGAGTATATGTTTTAAATATGTTAATATCTTTCTAGTGTATTTTTTTTGTGTAATCTTCATTTTAACAATTTGTATTAATCTACAGTGAAATATGTAGTTAAAGATTATCATTATTTTTTTTTGCCATAAGAGTTCATGTACCTTGCATATATATAATATATATATATATATTTAAAAATGGTGTTGTCATTGCTGCGATTTATCTGTAGGGGGAGCTCAAGACTTGATCAGCAGACGGAACTCCAGGATTGTATGAAGTCATTGCATACTGCTGTAGACCCCATTGCACGCACTTAATTATTAATACACTTGTAGGAACCTGCAGAGGTAAACTTTATTTGCTGTTTCCTAGAAATTTCTGTGACTGGAAAGTTAAATGCACAGTGGCATGCAAAGATATTTGTATTGCGAACTGAAACACCTGGTCCTATACACACCCTGTGATGTCAGACAATGAAAGTGAGAACATGCTAACCTTTCACCTATACCCCAATTAATAAATGTTCCCATGACATATCTGCAAATATAAGTGTTATTCTATCTTTCCATCAAGATAAGTTTACAAGTCGATCTCCATTATTTGTAATAAATTAGTAGACAGATATACTCTATTTAATTATATCCATGGCCCAATACAGAGAATCTAACCCCATTCAATAGCAACTTCTTATTTGTAAACCCAATTTATGCTGCATAGTCCAATTTCCATCTCTGATTTATTAAATTATAGTAATTTCCTCTATAAAATAGGTAAATTATGTTTTCAAAAGTTTGTGCTTCAGGGATGCTAACTGATCCTATTGCAATTCAGGGAGCACCCCATGATTTGAATACATGTTCATGAAGCTGTCCCTGATATTATAATGCTATTCTCATTCTTATATGCGGTAAACATATCAAAGGTGAGTTAATCGTGTCCGTAAAGTATGTCATCCACTTGGATGTGTCTTGTAACAAGCTGAAAGCCCTATGTAGCCAAATACTCACTGCTTTCGCCAATTTACATTAAGGGTATGTGCACACACACTAATTACGTCCGTAATTGACGGACGTATTTCGGCCGCAAGTCCCGGACCGAACACAGTGCAGGGAGCCGGGCTCCTAGCATCATACTTATGTACGATGCTAGGAGTCCCTGCCTCGCTGCAGGACAACTGTCCCGTACTGTAATCATGTTTTCAGTACGGGACAGTAGTTCCACGGAGAGGCAGGGACTCCTAGCATCGTACATAAGTATGATGCTAGGAGCCCGGCTCCCTGCACTGTGTTCGGTCCGGGACTTGCGGCCGAAATACGTCCGTCAATTACGGACGTAAATAGTGTGTGTGCACATACCCTAACTGTGCAGATGCATGCATTCTCTTGTTCTCTGGTATCAGACACTTTTATGAATCGTTGATCTTTGGTTTATGCATTCAGAAAATTTGTAAAAAAAAAAATCAGATTACACACTGTGATGTATTATTCTAACATTCTCAATGGATAATAATTTATAATATGCAGCTCAGGTCGAGGGAATTTTAAAAGATATGAGGTATATAGAAGGATAGAGAAGCATCCAGTGTAGAGAGCTGCTCCTTTTATTACACCAAGTACTTCTGGTAATATTACACATATTGTGTACTGAAATAAAGAAAAATCTTCTGCGATCCCATTTAATTCTGCTTTATTAAAAGTAAACTTGAGTAGTAGTGTCAATGAAAAATTATCTGTGTTATTGGCTGCTGCCAGCAGAGGGCAGCAGCATGCTCAGTCTGCACTGTGCAAGGACATTCGGTATGTGCTATAGCATAAAAGTGTCTAGTTCTGTTCTGGGTACCACTAGGTTGAAGTCATTGATAACTATAGGCACTACGTGAGTGCTTCATATACTAAATGCAGTTCAATATGGCTCTTTTGTGTATGACACTATTTGGCTCTATGTGGCCAAAGCATGGCACTATGTGGGCACTATTTGTCTTTAGGAAGACAAAGTATGGCTCTATGTCAGCATAGTATTGCACTATGTGAGTACTGTTTTGCTTTATAGGTATTGAATGACACTATGTGGTCTTTAAACGACACTCTGATCAGTATAGTATCTAGTATTCATCTAGGCAATGTATAGCAATAATCGGCACTGGGTGGACACTTTATAGACTATGTATCTGGGCAATGTATGGAACTAAATGGGTACTGAATGGTCCTTTCCACGCAATATGAGCACTGTTTATTTGGGCAAAGTATGCCTCTGTTTATCTGGGGGCTGTATGGAACTATGGCACTTGTATAAATATATGTGTTAGGCGGAATTCACACGACAGGGTTTCCCGGCTGGGTGACGGCCGTTCATAAATCCGCCGTCACCCGGCTGCATTAGGAACAATAGACCCCTAATGGGGCTATTCACACGACCGATTTTTTGACGGGCCGGGAAAACCGGCCGTCAAAAACTGGGACATGCCCTATTTTCGGCCGGGTACCCGGCCCCCATAGTAGTCTATGGGGCCGGGTAATACACGGCCATCACCGGAATGTGTCCTGAGTGATGGCCGGGTCTACCGTCGCTCGCGCACTCTCTCCTCCTCCTCACAGCGCAGAGTGCATGTGAGGAGGAGGAGTGTATCCCATTCAGAAGAAGCGCTGTATGCTGGAGGTAACACTTTGGGGGTACTGCTGTAGCAAGGTCCCTGCTCTGCTATGTGCAGAGGTACTGTGTGGCAGGGCTGGGGTGTACAGCAGGTGGAAGGGGGCGCTGCAGCTATAGCAGCCATAGCGGCTGCTAGCGGCGACACCTACCATGGCCGATGGCGCCGCTAGCAGCTGCTGCGGCTGCTACTGCTGTAGCTTCGTCCCTGCTCTATGTGCTAGCCCCACTTTAGCTCCCTGAAGGAGCGGAATCCCCATGTGTTCGGGGATTCCGCTCCTGGACAGAGCGCTTGATGTCTCTGTCCATATATGGACAGTGACATCAGGGGAAACTCCTGAAGTGGAATCACCGGCCACATGGAGATTCCACTTCAGGAGTTGCCCCTGATGTCCCTATCCAGATATGGACAGAGACATCAAGCGCTCTGTCCAGGGGATCATACAAAAGAATGTTGAAAACGAATGAAGTAAAAGAATGAACATTATTAGTAATGTGAAGATAATATAAAAAAGGGCATAATGATTTTTTTTATGCTTGGTAGACATGGCATGAACAGATGGAGGTGAGGAGGAAATAAACACAAACTCCATATAAACAGAAGTTTTTGGAAATTCCTGTGCTTGATAGACCTGGAATGAACAGTATCTATGTGTAGTTTAATTAGGCATCTGTTGCTATGGAATATGTGTTCATTCCACTATAAACTTCATTTATATCCTATTGAATCCTATCCAATGAAATGCAGCTGAGGGATCAGACAAAGCTCTCTATACTCTGTGAAAAAGGTTGACTGGTAGGCCTCATTCACATGACAGGGTCCGAGTGTCGGCCGGGAAAATCGGCCGTTTTTGGCCGATTTTCCCGGCCGGTTTGCATCCGATTTGCATCCGTTCCGATTCCGTTCCGGGCCGAGTTGCCGTTTTTACCGGCCGATTTGGACCCGATTTGCATCCGTTTTTTTCCCTGTCCGTTTTAAAATCGGATGAATTTCATTTAAATTTGTTGCCACACACAGCCCTTTGTAGATAATGCCACAGCCCCCCTGGTAGGTAATGCCACCCAGCCCCCTGTTGGTGATGCCACACAGCCCCCTGTTGGTGATGCCACACAGCCCCCTGTAGGTAATGCCACCCAGCCCCCTGCAGGTAATGCCACCCAGCCCCCTGTAGGTGATGCCACACAGCCCCCTGTTGGTGATGCCACCCTGCCCCCTGTAGGTAATGCCACCCAGCCCCCTGTAGGTAATGCCACCCAGCCCCCTGTAGGTGATGCCACACAGCCCCCTGTTGGTGATGCCACCCTGCCCCCTGTAGGCGATGCCACCCTGCCCCCTGTAGGTGATGCCACCCACCAGCCCCCTGTAGGTGATGCCACCCACCAGCCCCCTGTAGGTGATGCCACCCTGCCCCCTGTAGGTGATGCCACCCAGCCCCCTGTAGGTGATGCCACCCAGCCCCCTGTAGGTGATGCCACCCAGCCCCCTGTAGGTGATGCCACCCAGCCCCCTGTAGGTGATGCCACCCAGCCCCCTGTAGGTGATGCCACCCAGCCCCCTGTAGGTGATGCCACCCAGCCCCCTGTAGGTGATGCCACCAAGTCCCCTGTAGGTGATCCCACACAGCCCCCTGTAGGTTGCACCCATCCCCCTTCCAGGAGAAGTCACTGACTTCAATGTCCATATATGGCCAGTGTAGTCACTGACTTCTCCTGAAGAGGAATTCCCTGCCACAGGTCGGGGATTCCGCTGCAGAAGTGCGTGACTTCGCTGTGTCCATATATGGACAGTGTAGTCACTCACTTCTCCTGTAGCGGAATCCCCGGCCATAGAGTCGGGGATTCCGCTGCAGAAGTACGTGACTTTGCTGTGTCCATATATGGACAGTGTAGTCATGCACTTCTCCTGTAGCGGCATCCCCGGCCATAGAGTCGGGGATTCCGCTGCAGAAGTGCGTGACTTCGCTGTGTCCATATATGGACAGTGTAGTCACGCACTTCTCCTGTAGCGGCATCCCTGGCCATAGAGTCGGGGATTCCGCTGCAGAAGTGTGTTAACTTCGCTGTGTCCATATATGGACAGTGTAGTCACGCACTTCTCCTGTAGCGGCATCCCCGGCCATAGAGTCGGGGATTCCGCTGCAGAAGTGAGTGACTTCGCTGTGTCCATATCTGGACAGTGTAGTCACGCACTTCTCCTGTAGCGGCATCCCCGGCCATAGAGTCGGGGATTCCGCTGCAGAAGTGAGTGACTTCGCTGTGTCCATATCTGGACAGTGTAGTCACGCACTTCTCCTGTAGCGGAATCCCCAATCCCCGGCCGGGGATTGGGGATTCCGACTCCTACAGCGAGCAATAAAAGACCCTCCTCCTCCTCCTCACATGCACTCTGCACTGTGAGGAGGAGGAGAGAGAGTGCGCGAGCGACGGTAGACCTGGCCATCACTCGGGACACATTCCGGTGATGGCCGGGTATTACCCGGCCCCATAGACTTCTATGGGAGCCGGGCGGCCGGGCACCCGGCCGAAAATAGAGCATGTCCTATTTTTTGACGGCCGGTTTTCCCGGCCGTCAAAAAATCGGTCGTGTGAATAGACCCATTAGGGGTCTATTATTCCTAATGCAGCCGGGTGCCGGCCGATTTATGAACGGCCGGCACCCGGCCGGGAAACCCTGTCGTGTGAATCCCGCCTTAATCATGTGACCTTACTGGGTGTGTTTATAGTGGGTTGACTCAAAAAAAAAACAATTGACAAATGAAATTCATCCGATTAAAAAACGGTCAGGGAAAAAAACGGATGCAAATCGGGTCCAAATCAGCCGGTAAAAACGGCAACACGGCCCAGAACGGAATCGGAACGGATGCAAACCGGCCGGGAAAATCGGCCAAAAACGTCCGATTTTCCCGGCCGACACTCAGACCCTGTCGTGTGAATGAGGCCTTAGGGCTTATTTACACTAACGCTGAATACGTCCGTGTGACGGCCGTTAAAATAATGGCAGTCACACGGACGCATGTATTTCAATAGGGCTGTTCACACGGTCGTTGTTTCAAAAATAGAACAAGTCCTAATTTCTTCATGGATCCCTCTATAGACTGAAGTCTATGGGGATCCGTGAAAACTGAGCCTGCACGGGGGCACCTCGGATGTGAAAAACGTCACGTTTATCACCTCCGAGTTTCCCCACGTTCGTGTGAATAAGGCCTTAGTAGGACAGGGCCGGTGCCTGTAAAGATTTGCACCTGAGGGCTTGCTGTCTCTTTTTTTTTTTTTTTAAGTAACTTGGGAGTTATGTTTATGTAATTAAAAATTAATAAATATTTATCTAAACATTGTACAAATATAAAACCTCATATTTAGCTTAATAGAAGATACAAAATGAACTGGCATAGCCTAGTAAATAAAACACTATAACTGAGAAACCCGTACATGAGACTTAGGCTATGTTCACACGGAGTATTTTGGGGGAGGAATATCTGCCTCAAAATTCCGTTTGGAACTTTGAGGCAGATATTCCTCTCCCTGCACGCCGATTTTCGCGGCGATTATCGCGCCGTTTTTCGCCCGCGGCCATTGAGCGCCGCGGGCATAAAACAGCGAGAAATACGCTTTCTCCTGCCTCCCATTGAAGTCAATGGGAGGTCAGAGGCGGAAGCGCCCGAAGATAGGGCATGTCGCTTCTTTTTCCCGCGAGGCAGTTTTACTGCTCGCGGGAAAAAGATGCCGACGCCTCCCATTGAAATCAATAGGAGGCGTTCTCGGGCCGTTTTTGCCGAGTTTTGCGACGCGGTTTCCGCGTCAAAAAACTCGGCAAAATACCCCGTGTGAACATAGCCTTATTCTCTTCCCTCAGGTATTTCCTAGTTCTAACTGTTTCTTCGCTCTCTGTTTTCCAATCGTGACATTATAAAATCTCTCATCTGATCTCTCAATCTGAGGTATGCTATCTGTACTTTAAAAATCTGATATTTCCATTTTCTGTCATAATAATATATATAATGTTTCTGCACTTGTCATGTTTAAACCTGCTGCTTCAAACTCACAAAATCTTCCTTTAAATTTAAATGTAAAATAAACATGTTTATGAGAACTGCTCACTAGTAGTTGGCTTAGGCTTATTGCACACACCCGTTGCCCGACGTACCACCGCTAATGAGGGATCCGTGAAACACGGACCGCACATGGATGGACCAAATGAATGAAATGGCCGAGACTGTTCTGTCAAAAACAGACAGGAGTAGGACCTGTCCTATTTTTGT
This sequence comes from Rhinoderma darwinii, assembly GCF_050947455.1. Lineage (NCBI taxonomy): Eukaryota > Metazoa > Chordata > Amphibia > Anura > Rhinodermatidae > Rhinoderma > Rhinoderma darwinii. Next base: position 81,054,612 of record NC_134694.1, read on the forward strand.
CGGAACGGCCACACGGTTCCGTTAAAACAACAGAAGTGTGAATGACCCAATAGAAATGAATGTGACAGTGTGCTATCCGCACCCTGAAGAAAATAACTGAACTGGGCATGAGGCCTAAATCTCAATGGTTCACTGGGCAAAGATATGTACTAGATTGAAGTTACTCCACATATTCACTGGAAAACAGTTTTGGGAATAAGGCACAAGTGTCAGGAGGAGCACATAACTACTGCACCACATATAGCAACCATTTTTTTTCTATTGCTTCAATGGATCTAGAATAAAAAATGAAGAAACTTTGCTAATAGTTTTAAAGAGAACGTGCTAGCTCTCGTGACATATGTGTTTTAGTAAATACTTCTATTCCTCATGAAAAAACAATGCTGGAGCACAATTTCATAAAACACTGCTGTGCATTCCTCTGTTATTCCTCCTAGAACTTTATGAAAACTAGGTGTTACCATTTCCCTTGTGAAAGGGGCAGGTCCCTACACAATCTGACACTGTGAGCACTGATTGGACAGTCAGTCCGTGTTGGGACACACCCCCAACTGGTAACATCCAGTTGTCAATTTATTTATAAGTGTACAGTAGGAATAACAGAGGAACGCCACAATGCAGAGTTCTAAGAAAAGGTGCTCCAGAATCGCTAAGTCATGGGGAATACATGTATTTACTAATGCAGACATGTCAGGACAGGTGACAGGTCCTCTTGATTTAAAAATATTCTACTATTTTGTGTATACAGCTCATATGCAGACTTGTGACGTCAGTCCTTGGAAAATGTTCCACAAGCATTTTCCTAAAACTGTTTATTTTGTGACATAAAATGTGGTATAAACTATATGTACTTTTGCCGTATTTTCTGAAGACTAAATTCTATTTGCACAATATTACATTGCTACTAGAACATTCCTGAAAGTACTGAAATGCTAACATCAAATCCCCTTCTTTCACTAGTCCCTTTAAGTTCTGCATTATTAAGTGCCCTTTCATTAAGATTCTGGCTTCCACCATCAAACTTTATAAATACAGAAATCAAAGACTATATAAGGCCACAGTTTTCTGCGAGAGGGCAAAGGTTGGTTACTGCTTAATAAAATGTTCTGGGAAATAGAATGTAGAAAATGGAAACATTGTTATAAAACTAACTATTAAGATCTCTGTCAATTTCACTACAAAATGTGTTCAGTATGTGTAAATCAACCTAGATTATAATTTATAGAAATATTCTGAGAACCTTTTTTACTGCTAATAGCACCTGTTACATTTAGACTATGTACATCTTCGAAATCGTTTTTTTTTTTTTTATAAAAATGGGTATCAGTGTGCTTGGTGCAACTTTCAAAATACTTTTTAATAAAAATTATTTTTACTTTTTGAGATACAGCTGATTTGTATCCTGTATACAGAGCAGCTGTATCGTGCACTAAGACCTGAATCCATCAGGTCAGCGGGTCCTGCTTGTCTTTGACACGCGGGAGCCACCATTTATCGATCACATCTAAGTTCAGAACTTTGATGTGATCGATAACAGCTCGATCCTGCATGTCAGAGACACGCAGGACCCGCTGACACAGAACCCGTCAGTCCCGCTGATCTGATGGATTCAGGTCTTAGCGCATGATACAGCTGCTCTGTGTACAGGATACAAATCAGCTGTATCTCAAAAAGTAAAAATAATTTTTATTTAAAAGTATTTGAAAGTTGCACCAAACTCACTGATACACATTTTTATTTAAAAAAAAACAAAAACTATTTCAAAGGTGTACATAGCCATTAAGTATGAAAATACCATGCATTGTTCACCATTTTGAATATGTATATTATATATACTGTATTTTATGACAGTTGGCATCTTATTGCTTACAAGACTCGAGATGACTCCAGAGGACACAATAGCTTTCCTACCAAAACAGTAAAAAAAATAAGTAGCTTGGAACAATGTTGTAAGCCAAGTGCAGTAATTTTCCTAGTTGATGCAGAAATGGGAAGAGTTCAAATAAAACGTAAAGGGCTCTACATTTCAATGGGATGGTTGTTCGTCCCAATAGAAGAATGTACTACAATTTCATGGGTGACCTCTTGTGGGGTTAGGGCAAGATAGGGTTATCACAGCTGTTGTCCTCAATGAGGGGGTCAGCAGGCCGGAGGAGAGTTTTATCTTCCCAGATTACACACTGAAAAGCCTTCACAGCACAGAAAAGATGAATGGTGGGTAGTTAAGATTGTAAAAACCTCAGGAACCAATCAAAACTCCATTAACTGTTTTATAAATGTCCTATATACAATGAAAGAACCAAACGCTCCTAAATCACAGAGGAATCAAGTTTAGAACCTAGAGTAAACATGCCGTCATACACTTCAACAACCAATCAAACTTGTATTGATTATCTAAAGTATACTCATTGGATTACCTCTCATATTTATTATATGTTCTTGTATGTATTATATGTATTTTTGCACAAACAAAACAATCACAAAGGCCTTTTACATTTCATACCAAGTTGAATGATTAGTGGTTTGATAAATCATTTTGAATATCTGATGGTCATTTCCATCAGAACAAAGAGTCCAAGCAGCGGGGACTGCCATCGTGAGTGCAGTGTACTGGGCAGGAATATGTATATCTGTATATCTAAATTGACATTTACCGCTCAACGGCTTTTATATATATATAAAAAGACGTTTCAGTCCTACAATAGGGCCTTTCTCAAGCAAGGTCCTATTGTAGGTCTGAAACGTTGCACTGTCTGATGTTTGACTAAATAAACCACCCTTGTTTTTTTGCCGCTTATTGGAGTGCTGCAAGATCTTCTTTTTCTATCGTATTTAGTCCATGGACTACCACATTTAGGCCACGGACTACTTGCTGGGTACCCATTCAATCTTTATGTGGTGAGTGCTGCTGCTTTCTATTTATATATATATATGGACTGGCTGACTTTACAAAATGTTCTGTAGGAGTGAAATTATTTTTATACTTTTTGGAAAAATGGAGCCTAGTGTATATGTATGATGCAAACATGTTAAATGTTCACAAAGTTAGCATGCATACATTTCTTGGGTACATTGAATAGAATTTCTAAAAAAGAATATTACATTTGCTATAAAATACTAAGCAGTGTTATAATTCCATTTTACTGAAGTTTTGTGCATGAATACATATGAGTTTGTAAAGCCCTTAGGCATCATGCCTAGAACCGTTTCCGTTTTGTGGACCGGAAAACATGGATCCTAGTGAGTTCTGTGTGCTGTCCATTTTTTTGCTGACCCATACACTAGAATGGGTGAGACGTACTGCGAATACAGACAAGAATATGACCTGTTCTATAGTTTGCGGAATGGATACAAGCATTCGAAAAAAAAACACGGATGTCTGCATGGCCTCCTAGAAATAAATGAATTAGTGTGCTACCTGCAAAAAAAGGAAAGGACATTGAAGAAAACAACGGTCGTGTGCATGAGCCCTTAAGGCCCTTTTACACGGGCCAATTATCGGGCAACGAGTGTTCATATGAACGCTTGTTCCTGATCATTTTTCTATGTAAACACAGCAACAATCAGCCGATGAACAAGAAAACGCTCGTCCATTGGCTGATCATATCATTTATGCAACATGAAATATTATGATTGTTGGCAGCAGGTGTGCTGCTGACATGATAGAAATGGACGGGGATGGACAATCGTAGTAATGATCGCTCGTCCCCATACATAACCAAGCATTGCTGTCTCGTTGATTGGCGCTTGTTCACACGGCCCATGTCGGGCCGTGTAAGAGGACCCTTAGTGCACAGCATTGGTTGGTTCCATTATTCCCTTGTTCTGCGCCTCTAACGGAGCAGAACAACAGAACAGCACAACACAGGTGTGAACATAGCCGTAGATGTACACATTTTAGATAAATGTCCTGGATTGCTAATTCGTTCTAGTTGCTAATTAGGATCCGACCTCTCATCACGATGATTATGACTTAATAATAGTGACTTTAAGCCAAGTTCTTTCTAGTTAATTGCTTTTCTTTTTGCACTTTTATTTGCTAATTGCTCTTTACAAATAATCTATTGTCATTAAAATAGAGGAAAGGCGGTTTGCCTGGTGTGAAATGAGCAAAAAGTGTTTGTTAACAATACAGTTACTAAAAATACTCTAGACCAGCGCCATCAGTTGTTTGTGTTTAATACCTACTGACTTTAAATGTGTACAGGATAAGAGGATGGAAAAGTTGAGCAGATTTTGGGTTGTACTTTATGTTATTTTCCGTCATTTTAGACTCCTTTAGATAAGGGATGGTTAATCTCCCGCTGTGTTGCGTCTCTGGAGGGCTACACACTGAGGAGGGTTTATGGGGGTGTTACAGAATGAGGGGGAGGAGTAAAAGACAAATTGCTCCTCTTTTGTTGGTGAGGCAATAAATTCTTCTCACTGTAGATTCAGTCACACATCACTTGCATGAGACAGGTGAATCTGAGCAGTAGGAAGATCTGAATGCTGGAAAACAAGAGCTGGAAAAAACCATTTCCATCACAATGGCAGAGACTGGGAAGGCTTCTATAGAGGTTTTTAAGTCACCTAACTTCATACTGTGATGCTTCAAAGAGGGGAAAGTTTGCCCTCCCAAATCACTTTTCATTTTCCATTACCACGGGCAAACATGATAACAAAAACACTCCTCTACTTGATCTTCCCATATTGTGTTTCCTGCCGGGACATTAATGGAGCAAGTAATTAGCATGTCATGGCCGCAGCACCCACAATAAGAAATTCTTCTTCCCAGACATAAATATTTATCAGCGATGAGAACGTTTCGATTTTCAGTGAGTGCATTGTTTGCTAGTCTGGGGGGCACAACGGTTTAAAAAACCCATATGGACTAAGTTCACATTTTGTGTTATGATGTGGAGTAAAGCTGAACCACAACCACACCAAGACCAACGAGGAAAAACTGTGGGTAGCCCAGATAGTTGTAACATAGTTTTGTAAGAAAGGTAACTTAAAAGAAAACACAAAACGGCTTCTATGGAAAACCATGAATGCTGAGGCCACAAAAACACAAGGTCGATTCGCAATTTCAGGTTTGTCAGATACACAATGTTCTTTTTTTCCAGAAACAGTGCCACTCTTGTTCATGGGCTGTGTCCGGTATTGTAGCCCTTTCCCAGTGAATGGGGCTGAACTTCAAAATCTGACACAGTCCACAGAGGAGAGTGGCGCTATTTCTGGAGACCCTTTTTTTCTCATTCTGCATAACCACTTTAAAGAGGACCTGTCACCTCTCCTGACATCTTTTAGTAAGGCCCCATGCACACAACTCTATTTTTCATCCGTAATTACGGACCCATTCATTTCTATTGGCCACGGACACCTTTCCGTATTTTTACCGATGAGTGTCCGTGCTGAAAAAATTATAGAACCTGTCCTATTTTTGTCCGTGATTACGGCACGGACTCTCCCATAGAAGCATATGGGCGCTTCCGTAAACACAGACGGCTACAGCTGTGCATCCGTAAACTGTCCGTATTTATGGAAGCGTTGCTATGCAACATGTCAGTGACATCATTTGCAGCCTCCCTCTTTTTTTACGGATCCGTATATATGGATCAAATATGGATGCATTACAGCCCGTATTTGTGGATACCGTTCCATATATACGTATAAATTACGGATGACTACGGATCCGTATTTACAGACAGTATTTACAGATAGATGAAAATACGATCGTGTGCATAGTCGGTTACGCTATTGATTCCGGCAAAACGACAGAACCCTTGCACAACTGAGACAAACGGAAACCATTGGTACCGGATCTGTCACCATTGAAATTAATAGTGATGGAAACGGAAACCTTTGGTTTCTGTTTGTGTCAGTCAGGGTCAAGTTCCGATGGAAAGCTCAGACGGAACGTTGGAACGGGACCCTAGCGCATATGTGAACAAAGCCTTAGTGGTGTGTCCCTACACAGACTGACAATGTCCAATCAATGCTGGCAGAGTGACACTTTGTAGGGACCCACCTCTTTGACAAGAAGAATGGTAACATCCAGTCGTCAGTCTATATATACTTTTTGAGAAGGAAAAACAGGAACGACACAGAATTCAAAGAAAAGATGCTCTAGAAATGGGAAATATTCACTAAAACATACATGTCAGGAGAGGTGAGAGGTCTTCTTTAACAGTAAATAAAAACAGCTATAATTAAATGTTTTGTAACAATGTTAAAAAAACAAAAAACAACTAGTGTTATCAGACATAATTGCCCCGGTACTTGACACTGTCACCTTACTACACGTAGTTCAGATATATATGCACCAGAAAGACAGCATTACAAACGGTATATGGAAAAATGAATTACGTGAGAACAAAACTCATGGCCCCTAAAGAGATGCACCTGTCCCCTACAAGTGGTCATTGTTTTATAGAAGAAACATTGGAGACGGGGGTTTGGTCCATAGCTACAGAATTCCAGAAGTGAACTATTAACCTACAATTGGCTTAGCGCATAGAATAAACGATTAAGTCCAATGTTGCTTATCATCACTTAGATTGTGTATTTAAGTCCACGGACAGTATTACGTGGCTATGTTAACACTCCAAAAGGCCAGAATCATTTGTTGGTATAAACTACACTTCCAGTCTGCTTAATCTTTGATGGACAGATTCCATTGTCTCTCAAATCTCTCTCCAAACTATACAACAAAGACTTAAATGACTGTGTGGGTTGGTGGATCTACCCATGGTGCTTTGTGTTTCCTGCCAATATATCCCTGGAATTCATGACCATGCAGATCACCAAATTACACAAAGGGCCAGGGATTAAGCTGGGCTCTTTGTATGGGAGAATCTGAGGTCTGGAGGAAGATTTTACCTGTCACGGTTTGTGTTCATTAGGCCTTGACGAGAGGCAGAAGGAAGCAGCGCTGCAGAAGATCACAAACACTAGGGTGTGATAGTCACTGATCTGGACATGATAGCCTAATTCCAGCTGTCCTAGACACAAGTCCAAAAAGCTTCAAATTATCAACATATGTCTGCACATTCTCTTCAGCAATTTAAGGCATTACACTATTCTAAGTGACTCCTCTCTTTATCATGACCGGAGGGACATAGGCGATACTGTAAGGTGCAGGCTCAAAGAAGATCCCTAGGTTCTGTATATGCATTGCAAACACGAATGAGAGTAAGCAATGATTAGCTTATAATAAGAATATCTATCTAATATCTATCTCATATCTATCTAATATCTATCTCATATCTATCTCACTATCTATCTATCTCACTATCTATCTATCTATCTATCTATCTATCTATCTATCTATCTATCTATCTATCTATCTATCTATCTATCTATCTATCTATCTATCTATCTATCTATCTATCTATCTATCTATCTATCTATCTATCTAAAGATTACTCTATATTGAAAAGGTTATGTGTAATAATGTTTAGCACCACTAGAGGGAACTAGATGATAAAGGCTGCCAATGACATGTTGATAAGCACATAACATGTTATGTTCAATGTACTGTATAATATTTTGCATCAGTCCCATATACCAGTGATTATATTCATATACTATTCATTTTCGCACTATGACCAACTAAGTCAGAAGCTAACATTATAATTTCAACGATGGAAATATACTGGAGAGATTTGAAGAACCCATGTATCATATAGAAGATATACCAAGTCATCAAGAATCGCTTTGGTATGAATGTCTTTGTAGATACCTCCTGTACATTTATAGTAAGTTTTTCTTTTAAGGTCTACAGCTGGCCATACACTTTAGATAGCTGTCAGATGATCGTTCATCTGACAGCTATTCCTCCGTATCCCCCTATACACATGCACAATCGGGCGAGTGTGCATGTGTTTTTAATAGGGAGAACAAAAGGATTGGACATGTACTAACAAACAAAGGGATCGGGAATGTTGAAATGCAATAGCCTGAGACTTTTCTCCCCTGTCAAGTGTCGCCGGGTGAGAGTCTGGACACCGCCATACACATTAGAACGTTGGTCGGTCCCGCCAAAATAGTGAACATACATTTAATTTGTATGGCCAGCTTTAGAAGATGTAACAATCCTTATGACTCTGATAACTGGCTGCAGAATGATAATTTATCACTTAAATATTCATAACTTAGATGTAATGGATAACAGTTGGATCACACGCAGGACCCGCTGACACTGAACTCGTCAGTCCCGCGTACCTGACGGCTACAGGATTCAGCGAATGATACAGCTCCTCTGTATACAGGACACAGAGCAGCTGTATCTCAAAAAGTAAAAATTATTTTTATTAAAAACTAATTTGAAAGTTGCACCGAACACACTGAAATTTTTATACATTAAACAGAACCGTAGCTAGGTTCTCCTGCACCCGGGGCAAAGATTCAGATTGGCGCCCCCACCCCCCCCCCCCCAACTTATTTCCCGACATCTTCTTCCCCCTCGCCATGTTTGCTTTCTCTACCAATCAATGAGATGTAATTGTTTTTCACAATTTTTTTTAATGTAACTCGAGTATAAAAGCATTTCTACATTTTACAAGCGATATAGTTCTATAATGTAATTAACATAAAAATAAATTAAAAGAAAATAAATTAAAGAGGCCACACACAGCCCCCTGTAGATAACGCCACACAGCCCCCCTTGTAGATAGTGCCACACACAGCCCCCTGTAGATAGCGCCACACACAGCCCCCTGTAGATAGCGCCACACAGCCCCCCTTGTAGATAGTGCCACACACAGCCCCCTGTAGATAGCGCCACACACAGCCCCCTGTAGATAGCGCCACACAGCCCCCCTTGTAGATAGTGCCACACACAGCCCCCTGTAGATAGCGCCACACACAGCCCCCTGTAGATAGCGCCACACACAGCCCCCTGTAAATAGCGCCACACACAGCCCCTCTCTTGTAGATAGTGCCACACACAGCTCGCTGCCCCATTGTAAATAGCGCCACACTCCCCCCCCCCTTGTAAATAGCGCCACACTCCCCCCTTGTACTTAGCGCCACACTGTGAACAGACCGGTGAGCGTTACCCTACCGCTACCACTCTCCACTCTGCCCGGTGTGACTTACCGGAGGAGCTGAGGAGGTCATTCGGCGCAGGCAGCGGCGGAGTTCCTTCTGACTAGGGTTGGTGACCGCCAGGGCCGGCCTTAGGTTGGATGGCGCTTTGTGCGGGACTCTCTATTGCCGCCCCCTACACAAACCAAAAATTAACCACATATATAGACACGCTGGAACATATATACTGTACATACATAAAGACAGATATTTAGACATACAGGCAAATATACATACACACATTCTGGAATACATACATACAGGTAAATATATAGACGTACAGACACATATATACGCACACACACACACACACACACACACACACACACACACACACACACACAAACACCGGCAGATAAATACACAGACAGGGACATATACAAATACATAAAAGGCACAAATATACAAGCACAAAGACACATTCACAAACAGACCTATATATACGCACACAGGAACATATGTACACAGCACAGAAAATGTAGTAGATGGTACCTGCAGTCCTATGTAACACCACAGATAACACAGTGATAACTCTCTGAGTACAGATAATGTAGTAGATGGTACCTCCAGTCCTATGTAACACCACGGATAACACAGTGATAACTCTCTGAATACAGATGGTAGTGTTACTTGCAGTCCTATGTAACACCACAGATAACAGTGATAACGCTCTGATTACAGATAATGTAGTAGATGTTACCTGCAGTCCTATGTAACACCACAGATAACACAGTGATAACTCTCTGATTACAGATTATGTGGTAGATATTACCTACAGTCCTATGTAACACCACAGATAACACAGTGATAACTCTGAGTACAGATAATGTAGTAGTTACCTGCAGTCCTATGTAACACCACAGATAACACAGTGATAACTCTCTGAGTACAGATAATGTCGTAGATGGTACCTCCAGTCCTATGTAACACCACGGATAACACAGTGATAACTCTCTGAATACAGATGGTAGTGTTACCTGCAGTCCTATGTAACACCACAGATAACAGTGATAACTCTCTGATTACAGATAATGTAGTAGATGTTACCTGCAGTCCTATGTAACACCACAGATAACACAGTGATAACTCTCTGATTACAGATAATGTGGTAGATGTTACCTACAGTCCTATGTAACACCACAGATAACACAGTGATAACTCTCGGAGTACAGATAATCTAGTAGTGTTACCTGCAGTCCTATGTAACACCACAGATGACATAGTGATAACTCTCTGAGTACAGATAATCTAGTAGTTACCTGCAGTCCTATGTAACACCACAGATGACACACAGTGATAACTCTCTGAGTACAGATAATGTAGTAGATGTAAGAGACAAACACATGCAGAGACACAGACAGACAGAGAGAGACACACACACACACACACACACACACACACATATACACACACTGTAACATATACACATACTAAGACAGATAAACACACTGTATTCACACTACACACATATACACACAGACACTCACCATGTCTCCTTGCTGACAGGTCAGGACGGGCTGTGTGTGGGCGGAGCTTCCTCTTCTGCTCGTCGGCTGTGTGTAACAGCAGAGCACAGAGTAGAAGCAGATGCTGGGAGGCTGCAGCACGGGAGTGGACCTGTCCCTTGACCTGAGTCATCTGACCTCATGTCACTGACGTGAGGTCAGGTGACAGGTCAGGTGACTGGACTGGTCCAATCCCTGGCCGTCACAGAACCCAGTCAGAACGCCGATGTGTAAACATACGGGGTGCCTATCAGCAGCGATCAGCTGCTCTTCGGCACCCCCTCCTTCCCTTGCGCCCGGGGCACATGCCCCGCCTGCCCCCCCCCCCCTAGCTACGCCCCTGCATTAAAAAAAAACTATTGAAAAAGTCAAGTTAAAGTTTATTGCCACTGTGTATTTAACACATTAAAAGTCAAGTTAAAGATCGCTACATCTGTATAAGAATCTACCATTGTGAGTCAGAAACCCGAAAAGGATACCAAAATAATCACTTCATCAACTGCTGATTATTTGTTAGGGTTTACCTTTTTGAGGTGCCCTTGTGGTGACAATCAAGTTACAGTGAAGGAAATAAGTATTTGATCCCTTGCTGATTTTGTAAGTTTGCCCACTGTCAAAGTCATGAACAGTCTAGAATTTTTAGGCTAGGTTAATTTTACCAGTGAGAGATAGATTATATATATAAAAAAAACAAAAACAGAAAATCACATAGTCAAAATTATATATATTTATTTGCATTGTGTACAGAGAAATAAGTATTTGATCCCCTACCAACCATTAAGAGTTCAGCCTCCTCCAGACCAGTTACACGCTCCAAATCAACTTGGTGCCTGCATTAAAGACAGCTGTCTTACATGGTCACCTGTATAAAAGACTCCTGTCCACAGACTCAATTAATCAGTCTGACTCTAACCTCTACAACATGGGCAAGACCAAAGAGCTTTCTAAGGATGTCAGGGACAAGATCATAGACCTGCACAAGACTGGAATGGGCTACAAAACCATAAGTAAGATGCTGGCTGAGAAGGAGACAACTGTTGGTGCAATAGTAAGAAAATGGAAGACATACAAAATGACTGTCAATCGACATCGATCTGGGGCTCCATGCAAAATCTCACCTCGTGGGGTATCCTTGATCCTGAGGAAGGTGAGAGCTCAGCCGAAAACTACACGGGGGGAACTTGTTAATGATCTCAAGGCAGCTGGGACCACAGTCACCAAGAAAACCATTGGTAACACATTACGCCGTAATGGATTAAAATCCTGCAGTGTCCACAAAGTCCCCCTGCTCAAGAAGGCACATGTACAGGCCCATCTGAAGTTTGCAAATGAACATCTGGATGATTCGGAGAGTGATTGGGAGAAGGTGCTGTGGTCAGATGAGACTAAAATTGAGCTCTTTGGCATTAACTCAACTCGCCGTGTTTGGAGGAAGAGAAATGCTGCCTATGACCCAAAGAACACCGTCCCCACTGTCAAGCATGGAGGTGGAAACATTATGTTTTGGTGGTGTTTCTCTGCTAAGTGCACAGGACTACTTCACCGCATCAATGGGAGAATGGATGGAGCCATGTACCGTCAAATCCTGAGTGACAACCTCCTTCCCTCCACCAGGACATTAAAAATGACTCGTGGCTGCTCTTCCAGCACGACAATGACCCGAAACATACAGCCAAGGCAACAAAGGAGTGGCTCAAAAAGAAGCACATTAAGGTCATGGAGTAGCCTAGCCAGTCTCCAGACCTTAATCCCATCGAAAACTTATGGAGGGAGCTGAAGATCCGAGTTGCCAAGCGACAGCCTCGAAATCTTAATGATTTACAGATGATTTGCAAAAAAGGAGTGGGCCAAAATTCCATCTAACATGTGTGCAAACCTCATCATCAACTACAAAAAACGTCTGACTGCTGTGCTTGCAAACAAGGGTTTTGCCACCAAGTATTAAGTCTTGTTTGCCAAAGGGATCAAATACTTATTTCTCTGTGCACAATGCAAATAAATATATCTAATTTTGACTATGTGATTTTCTGTTTTTTTTTTTTAATATAATCTATCTCTCACTGGTAAAATTAACCTAGCCTAAAAATTCTAGACTGTTCATGTCTTTGACAGTGGGCAAACTTACAAGATCAGCAAGGGATCAAATACTTATTTCCTTCACTGTACATACACACAGTACCCCAGATAACCCAGACCCCTCTTCTCTTAGATCAGGTGAAGGCAAAAACTGTAGGCAAAAAAGTAAACTTGTGCCAACCCCCTCATCCAAGGCCCAATTGTGGAATTTTGAGTTTGGCACTTGGGGTGGTGACTAGGAACACTTTGGGGCAGGGCTTTCCCACCTCCTGAGTACAGTACCGATTTCCGTAGTGAAAAATTTTTGAAATGAAAATATTAGCTCCACTCTTCAGCTGTGATGTTTTAGTGCATAGCACGAGACACTTGACTGTCCCTCTTTAACAAGAACTGATCAAGTATTTACATTCTTATTGCTGAAGAAGCTGCCATGTGGAAGATTGACAAACACCTGCACAATCTCCATCGGGATTGGTGACACCGGTTCAGTATTCTTAAAGCTATTTCCCTATCAGCTAAACAAATCACCACTTCAAAGTGAACCAATATACTCCAGACACTTTTAAAACAAATCAGGAACATAGAAAGGCGCCAAAACCAGGCTTAAGATAACCGAGCACAATTCTCCCATTAGCTCAACCATGCAAAATAGTTACATGAAAAGAAGAATTTTCTTAAGAATACCGCCAAAATTATACTTATGAAAAAGGTCGGATTGCAGCAGCGTCACTCTCTAACCCGTTTTGTACTTTCATACTTTTTTTATGGAAAAAGTTTTAAATCTGTATATGGAGCAAGAGCAGCGAACTGGAATACCCTGCAGCCTTGTAAAGAAGGATTCTGATAATAGGGAATTATTGTTTATGTAGTTCCCTAATATGTAAATACACTTTACAGTAAAAAATAATTTCATTTAAAAAAAAATTATTCAGGCTGGAACTCTAATAAATTTGATTAAAACACTTCACATATATCACTTTTCAATTAGAATATTTCCTTTGTCAGCTCTCTTGACATATTGTTTTAGTAAATCCTTACATTCCTCATAAAATAAGAATGCTAAAGCACCTTTTCTTAGAGCTGTGTATTGTGCCATCCCTATGATATTCCTCCTGGACAGGGGCTGGCTAATTTCAACCTGAGGGGCAAGCACTGTCCCGAGTAGCGTCCCATACTTAACCTGTTAACCTACAGCTGCCGTATAAAGGTGGCAGAGATAACTATGCTTCGTTCTGTTTTCATGTTGGGATCGCAATGGTGCAATCCCAGATACATGATTCAGCTGTTAGCAACAGCTCCATCATTTATGAGGGACCAGGAACTTACAGCTATTGAAACCTGTAGTTTCCCTAAAGATGGAGGGGAAGGGAAAGACAAAATCAAAGGAATTGTAAAAAGAAAATTAATGTATTTATTTTATTTATCTCTTTTTCTATGTAGGGGGCACTCTTTTTTTCTTGACAGCCTGCTGGCTGGTCCCTCAGAGAGCTCCGCTGTGAGAGCAAGGGCACTGGCTGCAGAGACTGCACTGATCCCGCCACCGCGCTCTGCAGCTCAGCTGTGGGTGGGCGGCAGGGATAAGCTGTCTGGGTACTCTGCAAGGTAGTAGGTTGCAGGTGACCTGGGGCACTGGTGATAATCAGGAGGTGGGACCAATGAAGGGAGGAGACGAGGACACAGGATGTCAGGACACAGGATGTCATCTCAGCCATCTCCGTCCATATAGTAAATAGTAGTTTATCAAATAAACTACCCAGTTTAGTATATGGATGCAATGACCGAGATGACAATGATTTAAAGGGAACGTGTCATCTACATTATTTTGCCCTCACTGAGGGCAGTATAATGTAGTGACCGGCACTGATTTCAGCAGTCTGTCACTTATGTGCTAATGTAAACATTTTTATGGGAATTTATATTTAGAGCTCATGAAGCGCTGGCAGAAATAAATCCGGTGTATTCATGAAATGCTGCTAGCCTTGCCCACTGTCCGTTGATTGACAGATGTCTTCCTATAGTGATAGGGAGACATCTGTCAATCAGCAAAGCGTGTGTGGAGCTAAAGGAAAGTGAATGGAGCTAGTGTCAGCTCATGAATATGCCGGACTCATCTCTGCCCGGGCTCTGAATGTAAAAGGGTACACATTAGCACATAAGTGACAGACTGCTGAAATCAGAATGTCTGTCACTACATTAATGTGGATGACAGGTTCCCTTTAAATTGCAAAATGGGATGCATCATTTTCCTATTTGGCTGTGTTCACAGCATGTTTCTGGCCTACGTTAGACACAAACATCTTTACACAAAAAAAAAGTGTATACAAATGTATACTGTAACATATTCATAGGATTTTACTGTGCATACAGATGTGTGTCTTTATAGCATACGTTTGACAGGCTTATATCTGTAAAACTTTTTTTACGGCACTGGGTAATATAGGCTTTATCTTTTATCATTGACGACAATAAATTATTCATTCAATAAAATTTATTATCAATGTTTGTGTGATTTTTACATGTAAAATGTTGTCCTCTAACTTGTCTCTACAATAATGCATTGGTGCAATAAATGAATTTGTGTACAAAAATCGTTCCTCATACGTACGATAGCTGTAATTGTCTAAACGTTCATTTCATGCTCTTGACAATTTCAGGGGGTGACCGATCTTTAGTCTTTGGTATATGTTTGGCAGGTTTATGTCTAGATACCTTTTTATTCTATATAGAAAAAAGTGTCGACTGCTACACATAAACATATATTCACATGGCTTAGCAAAAAACGTCTGAAAATACGGAGCTGTTTTCAAGGAAAAACAGCTCCTGATTTTCAGCCGTTTTTTAAGCAACTCTCATTTTTCGCTGCGTTTTTTACAGCCGTTTTTGGAGCTTTTTTTTCTATAGGGTCAATGAAAAACGGCTCAAGAAGTGACATTCACTTGTTTTTCGTGTGCGTCTTTTTACGCGCTGTTGTTTGAATATGAGGCATAAAAAAATGCCCCGTCGGAATAGAACGCTGTATTTCCCATTCAAATCAATGCGCAGATGTTTGTCAGCATTCTGCTTCCGTTTTTTCCTGCGTTTTTCGAGGGGTAAACGCCCAGAAATACACCTGAAAACACTACGTGTGCACATACCCTAAAGATGAGAAGTCAGCTCGCTTAATACGTCTTGTACGATTAATATTACGATCTCGGAGTATGACAATTGGGCGTTAGCATTCCTCTTCCCTCTTGTTAATGGGTCACATCCCTACACCCTCTGAAACTATCCAATCATTCAGACTATGGAGAGACACACCCTATTGACAAAGGGAATAGTAACGCTTGTCAATTTATTCACACACTCTCAGGAAAAATAAGAGGAATGACACAATGCAGAATTTGAAGAAAAAATGCTCTACAATTGTTATGTTATGGAATATACAAGTATTTAATAAAACAAACATGTCAGGAGAGCTGACAGGACCTCTGATTTTTTTTTAGAATGGAAGTCAATGATAGACATATCTAAAGTATTGGTATATGTTAGAGTTTATCGAGGTTCAGATAGCACTAGGTTCTCAGGTGGGTGCATACGTAGGGGCCAAACTCAGTAAGATATGAAGAAGGTACAATGCACACCAATGGGAGTAATTTTCAAGGTAGATAGTTATTATTATTCTGCCAGTATCAGTGAAACGTTTCGGTCATATCCTTGACCTTCCTCAGGCACTATAATTTCATGAGTAAACATATATTAAACTCCATGTACAGTAAATCATAAGTTAGATGGCTTATAATGTAAAATGAAACAATATATAGCGGTTCTCATATAGAGAAATAATATGTACACTAGAAAAGAAAGGTATAAGCAGATACACCTGTCACAATGTATGTAAAGGATAGTAATACATATTAAAAAGTATACGTAATACAGAGGAAGATACCATGAACAGAAAAGATTGCAAACAATGACATATTACGTATGAAGTTGTGCCCGATTTGCGAAGACTTTGCAAATGTACTGTAATGTCCCCACAGCTGTCCCATACAGTATAATGCTCCTATACAGTAAAATGCCCCCTTAGCTGCCACCATAAAGTATAATGCCCCATAGCTGCCCCATACAGTATAATGCCCCCTTAACTGTCACCATACAGTATAATGCCCCATAGTGCCTAATAAAAAAAAAAAAATACTTACCTAGCCCCGTTCCCACAATGAGGGGATACGAATCCTCTGCTACTCAGCTCTATACTATGAGTGGCTTGGTGCAGAAAGGCGCGATGATGTCACTGCACCGCGCCTGCCCGGGCCAAGAGGCTCCCGGCCGCTTCACACAGTGAATGCTCAAGATGAGAACGGACGGTTCCTTGTTTCAGCATTGGATTCAACTGTATCTGCATTCTGAGGACGGAGATACAGTTGACACTGGGACATACCATAGGCCGCCCGCTGCCCAGGACAGCGGGATACCGCCCGGAATCTGGGACAGTCCCGCTGAATCCGGGATGGTTGGGAGGTATACCTACCTCAGCATCTGGTCACAGCAGGAACTAGATGGTTTCAGAAAAGACTTAGAAAATTTCTTAGAACAAAAAAATATCAGCTCCTATATCACTGTATAGAATTCTTGTTTGAATGTTGATCTAGTCTAGTCTGGGTATCAGGAAGGATATTTTTTTCTTTTTAGGGCAGATTGGTTTATGCATTATGGTTTGTTTGTTTCTTTCCTTCCTTTGGATTAATAATGGTAAAACAGAGTTCTATAGTTTACCCATATCCCTTCCCTTTCTCCCATCCCTTGGTTGAACTTGATGGACATGTCTTTTTTGAACCGTATATAATATGTAACTATGTTTAAATCCATTAAAACTAAAAAAAGTCTTCACTGTTCTTTTTTTAAAAAGATTTGTCAAACAACCGTGTGAAACTGTAAACCAACTCTATAGCCAAATATATAAAGTATACATACTTGCATACAATTATATCTGCACCATCTGCAGCTGGCTAAAAACCTCCATGTGCTCATAGGGATTTCAATTACCCTCCTACCCTTGCTCTCTGCTAGGCACCAAAGGCACAGGAAATGTAAATATAAATATAAATATATATATATATATATATATATATATATATATATATATATATATATATCTTACCATAATCCCCTCTTTACATCGTTAAGTTGATTATATACATGTCCAGATGTGTGACATCCTCTACGCTTACTAGAATCACGGCTGAAGCCTATAATTATTATATAAATATTTAAACACGTAATGTACATTTTAAACTAAATACTGCAGTCCAGGCATTTAGACTTCGAGGACACTGATTCATCACATGTGGTAGATCTAGGAAAATCTCTAAACATTCCTTGGAAAAGCAGCAGTAATTTGAAAAAAAAAAACGATACGACAAGTGGCCAGGTGGTCTAAGGCCGCAGTGGGAGATGGTATAAAGGAGTAGCGTGTTTACAAGTAAATATGATTCAGGGATCTGCAGATATCATTGACGCAGCAAAATATTTTTTTAAAGTGGTTTACATTTGTAATGTCTGTTTTACAGGACCATTTTTATTATGTCTAGCTGAATCACGCTACACCATAGTGTAATTTACAGAACTAATCTCTGAAATTACAATGCCATCATTGATGGTTTAGTACAGTCAAATGCTTTACACAGTTTTACGTACAGTATATATATATATATATATATATATATATATATATATATACATACATACATACACACACTACCGTTCAAAAGTTTAGGGTCACTTAGAAATTTCCTTATTTTTGCAAGAAAAGGACAGTTTTTTTCAATGAAGATAACATTCAATTAATCAGAAATACACTCTATACATTGTTAATGTGGTAAATGACTATTCTAGCTGCAAACGTCTGGTTTATAATGCAATATCTACATAGGTGTATAGAGGCCCATTTCCAGCAACCATCACTCCAGTGTTCTAATGGTACATTGTGTTTGCTAACTGTGTTAGAAGGCTAATGGATGATTAGAAAACACTTGAAAACCCTTGTGCATTTATGTTAGCACCGCTGTAAACAGTTTTGCTGTTTAGAGGAGCTATAAAACTGACCTTCCTTTGAGCTAGTTGAGAATCTGGAGCATTACATTTGTGGGTTCGATTAAACTCTCCAAATGGCTAGAAAAAGAGAGCTTTCATGTGAAACTCGACAGTCTATTCTTGTTCTTAGAAATGAAGGTTATTCCATGTGAGAAATTGCCAAGAACATTTCCTACAACGGTGTGTACTACTCCCTTCAGAGGACAGCACAAACAGGCTCTAACCAGAGTAGAAAGAGAAGTGGGAGGCCCCGCTGCACAACTGAGCAACAAGACAAGTACATTAGAGTCTCTAGTTTGAGAAATAGACGCCTCACAGGTCCTCAACTGGCAGCTTCATTAAATAGTACCCGCAAAACGCCAGTGTCAACGTCTACAGTGAAGAGGCGACTCCTGGATGCTGGCCTTCAGGGCAGAGTGGCAAAGAAAAAGCCATATCTGAGACTGGCTAATAAAAGGAAAAGATTAATATGGGCAAAAGCACACAGACATTCGACACAGGAAGATTGGAAAAAAGTGTTATGGACAGACGAATTGAAGTTTGAAGTGTTTGGATCACACGAAAGAACATTTGTGAGATGCAGAACAACTGAAAAGATGCTGGAAGAGTGCCTGACGCCATCTGTCAAGCATGGTGGAGGTAATGTGATGGTCTGGGGTTGCTTTGGTGCTGGTAAAGTGGGAGATTTGTACAAGGTAAAAGGGATTTTGAATAAGGAAGGCTATCACTCCATTTTGCAATGCCATGCCATACCCTGTGGACAGCGCTTGATTGGAGCCAATTTCATCCTACAACAGGACAATGACCCAAAGCACACCTCCAAATTATGCAAGAACTATTTAGGGAAGAAGCAGGCAGCTGGTATTCTATCTGTAATGGAGTGGCCAGCGCAGTCACCAGATCTCAACCCCATAGAGCTGTTGTGGGAGCAGCTTGACCGTATGGTACGCAAGAAGTGCCCATCAAGCCAATCCAACTTGTGGGAGGGGCTTCTGGAAGCATGGGGTGAAATTTCTCCCGATTACCTCAGAAAATTAACAGCTAGAATGCCAAAGGTCTGCAATGCTGTAATTGCTGCAAATGGAGCATTCTTTGACGAAAGCAAAGTTTGATAGAGAAAATTATTATTTCAAATAAAAATCATTATTTCTAACCTTGTCAATGTCTTGACTATATTTTCTAGTCATTTTGCAACTCATTTGATAAATATAAGTGTGAGTTTTCATGGAAAACACAAAATTGTCTGGGTGACCCCAAACTTTTGAACGGTAGTGTATATATATATAGGAAACTGAACTGTGTTCCTATATACTTGTGTGCTGTAAATTTTTGTAGCATTTTTACTAGTAGGCTCAGCTGATTGTGCTGCTGACATTTCTTGCCTTCAACTACTGGGACAGGAAGTAGTTGTCTGACAACTACCAATGTCAGCCATATTAGCAGTCATGGGGCTGTTTTTTCCGTCACCTAGTTATCCAGAGGGACCTCCTTGATCACTTTCTCGCTCTCTCCCTAAGACACGTGGGGCCAGAACTTTAGTTGTTATTAATGATGAACAGGTTATGAAAATAATTTACTTATTTACCTAAATGTTATACATAATTTCCATTTGTTCTCACAATCTGATTCACTGGTCACCATCTGTAACTGTTGATATTTCAGAACTTTGACACTTGGGAATCTAGAAATACTTATACAAATTCTGTGGAATACTCTATGTAGGTTCTTTAAATATTTGCATAATTTAACTCAGTATATGTCAAACTTTCTGCTGGAAATTAGTTGTTGGAGGTCTAGTGCATAAGTTAACCTTACAAACAATAGTAAAAGTATTTCCTGCATACATTTCGTGTTTTTCTCATATTATTTTTCAGCAAGGAGAAAAAGTAGGATGGCCAGATAGCTGGAAGTTAAACATATGGTCTTTCTGGCATTATTACAGAAAAAAAGTCTATATTTTGGGATTGTACATTACTGGGCCACCATGAAAAATGACATCCTCAGTTAATAGTTGCACTCCCATCATACTCCTGACCTACAATTCAACATCTTTGACTTCCACTGTAGTCATGGGTCCCAGTGTAGTTATAAATGTTTTGCACAAACAAGCCTGCAAGGACCAGGCTATGTAGTGGTCAATAACCACATCCTTACCTAGTTCCCCCATCATTCCTTGGAGCCCCTCACTTTCTTAAATTATTGGTGTCCACCATACGTGAGCAGGAACAACTTCATTTACTGTTTTGGGCTCGTGAAAACGTGAGAAACAGACGATGAAACGTGCATAAGGGTATCAGCGACCTCTCCAATCCAGGCATTACTCTTTCCCGGAATTATTTCCTTTCTTGTATATTTGGCACTTTACTGCTACTCGTTTCTTTTTCTCCATATTATTATTATAGATATAAAAACTGGTATTTATTGGCACTTGCACTTTGTATCTATACCTTTTGATTTTGACTACATATATGTGTTTGTGTATACATTGACTGGCAGCCTAAACTGGTTTCACTGTGAGGGATATTGTATTTGTCTGGAGTGAGGTGAACTATATTCTTCCTGATTTTTGCATCATATACTAAAAATACCTGTTAATAGCATTTGATGAATTATGAATAAAGTTAAGAATTATTTTTCTAAGACATTTGGCGTAAAGCTGTGGATTTTTTTCATGTGTGCATACACATAGGTTCACAAGTTATATTAATATTTAGGGTATCAAAACATAAGAACAATGATGCTTGGGGAGTCATATTAAAAAGTCACTGAAATTCACATATTTGCGATTCATACAGTGAAGGAAATAAGTATTTGATCCCTTGCTGATTTTGTAAGTTTGCCCACTGTCAAAGACATGAACAGTCTAGAATTTTTAGACTAGGTTAATTTTACCAGTGAGAGATAGATTATATATATAAAAAAAAGAAGAAAATCACATAGTCAAAATTATATATATTTATTTGCATTGTGCACAGGGAAATAAGTATTTGATCCCCTACCAACCATTAAGAGTTCAGCCTCCTCCAGACCGGTTACACGCTCCAAATCATCTTGGTGCCTGCATTAAAGACAGCTGTCTTACATGGTCACCTGTATAAAAGACTTCTGTCCACAGACTCAATTAATCAGTCTGACTCTAACCTCTACAACATGGGTAAGACCAAAGAGCTTTCTAAGGATGTCAGGGACAAGATCATAGACCTGCACAAGGCTGGAATGGGCTACAAAACCATAAGTAACAACTGGGTGAGAAGGAGACAACTGTTGGTGCAATAGTAAGAAAATGGAAGACATACAAAATGACTGTCAATCGACATCGATCTGGGGCTCCATGCAAAATCTCACCTCGTGGGGTATCCTTGATCCTGAGGAAGGTGAGAGCTCAGCCGAAAACTATACGGGGGGAACTTGTTAATGATCTCAAGGCAGCTGGGACCACAGTCAACAAGAAAACCATTGGTAACACATTACGCCGTAATGGATTCAAATCCTGCAGTGCCCGCAAGGTCCCCCTGCTCAAGAAGGCACATGTACAGGCCCGTCTGAAGTTTGCAAATGAACATCTGGATGATTCTGAGAGTCATTGGGAGAAGGTGCTGTGGTCAGATGAGACTAAAATTGAGCTCTTTGGCATTAACTCAACTCGCCGTGTTTGGAGGAAGAGAAATGCTGCCTATGGCCCAAAGTACACTGTCCCCACTGTCAAACATGGAGGTGGAAACATTATGTTTTGGGAGTGTTACTCTGCTAAGGGCACAGGACTACTTCACTGCATCAATGGGAGAATGGACGGAGCCATGTACCGTCAAATCCTGAGTGACAATCTCCTTCCCTCCACCAGGACATTAAAAATGGCTCGTGGCTGGGTCTTCTAGCACGACAATGACCCGAAACATACCGCCAAGGCAACAAAGGAGTGGCTCAAAAAGAAGCACATTAAGGTCATGGAGTGGCCTAGCCAGTCTCCAGACCTTAAACCCATCAAAAACTTATGGAGGGAGCTGAAAATCCGAGTTGCCAAGCGACAGCCTCGAAATCTTAATGATTTACAGATGATCTGCAAAGAGGAGTGGGCCAAAATTCCATATAACATGTGTGTAAAAATGGCTCTGAGGAAATCCCGGTTCGGGATGAAACATGTCAGCTGATCAATTAGTCTACACCTGGCAGGTAGTGACGTCAACCTTGCCTCGTCTTGCAGTCTCCAGTGTTGCCAGAAAAAACCAACGTGGATACCAGCATATTACGATACCGACTCTCCAATGAGGAGTGTGTTCCATTGCTATAATTTGCTCACCTTGGGTGAAACCTCGGCTGCCCCCGAGTATAGGAAGATCCAAGCTATTCAACATAAGGATTGACCGTGGATGGAGTGGATATAAGGAGAACCTTCCATGTGGGAATTGTGATCTGCCAATGATGAGATTGAAGGGGTGAAAAACGCGATTGATATATTTTTTTAAAATCTGCCTTAACTCTACAATTGCTCCAGGAGGAGGAACATAGTGAAAAAGAGTGAACTTTCAGTCCACCTTGAGTTGCGAAATCAACATAAAGATGAGTATTCAACTCTTTATCTATATTTGCATGGCTATTATATAAGAGGAACTGCTCCTGTTGGTTTCGGACCAAAATTCTAAAAGAAGGAGGAAAAAGCAAAAACTGCAAGTGTGAACTGAGACCAATGGTGTCTGAATAAAAATTTAACGTGGATACCAGCATAGCAGGATTCCGACTCTTAAATGTAGGAGCGTGCTCCATTGCTTAAATTTGCTCACCTTTGGGTGAAATCTCGGCTGCCCCCGAGTATAGGAAGATTTAAAGATGAATATTTAACTCCTTATATACAATTGCATTGCTATCACACAAGAGGAACTGTTTCTGTTGGTTTCGGACCAAAATTAGAAAAGAAGGAGTAAAAAGAAAAAAGCGCAAGTGTGAACGGAGACCAATGGTGTCTGGATAAAAAAAAAAAAAAAAAAAAATCTTCAGAACCGGTTCTTATAGCTAATCTCTTATATGGGTCTGATTTTGGCTTATGTATAGAACACCTATTACCTAGATATCTCATCATGACATGTCATTGTGTTTAGAGGGGGATAAATTAATGGCAGTAATGTTATAAAAGTCTGTGTTGGTATCCTGGCCAGGAGACATTTTTTTTTTTTTTTTTTAAATTATGTACATCTAGTTTGAAACAAATGTGTTTTCTCAAACCCTTTTCTTTTCCTATAAAAAATCTTTGTATTATGGATAAAAGAGGAAAGAGATATATTTATATATGAAAAATCTTTAAAATATATTTTTATATGGAATTTAATAAAAATTTATATAAAATTATTCTTATCCCAAAGAGTGCCTGGTATGTTTTGGAAAATATTTTTTGTTTTTTTCTTTTTGAATTGTTGCTCTCCGAAACGGCACCGTGCTATATATGGATTGCATATTTTGGGATTTCTATTAGGTATGGTTTATAACCATTTCTTGTGTTTAGCTAACATGTGTGTAAGGGCATGACCACACATGGCGGAATTCCTCCGCAACTGTCCGCATCAATGCCGCACCTAATCCGGGTTGCGGATTACGGCTGCGGATCTGCACAAAATGTGCAGAAAATTGATGCGGACTAGCTGCTGCGGACTGCGGGAAAAGTGCTTCCCTTCTCCCTATCAGTGCAGGATAGAGAGAAGGGACAGCACTTTCCCTAGTGAAAGTAAAAGAAATTCATACTTACCGCCCGTTGTCTTTATGACGCGTCCCTCCTTCGGCATCCAGCCCGACCTCCCTGGATGACGCGCCAGTCCATGTGACCGCTGCAGCCTGTGCTTGGCCTGTGATTGGCTGCAGCCGTCACTTACACTGAAACGTCATCCTGGGAGGCCGGACTGGAGACAGAAACAGGGAGTTCTCGGTAAGTACGAACTTCATTTTTTTTTACAGATACATGTATATTGGGATCGGTAGTCACTGTCCCGGGTGCAGAAACAGTTACTGCCGATCGCTTAACTCTTTCAGCACCCTGGACAGTGACTATTTACTGACGTCTCCTAGCAACGCTCCCGTCATTACGGGAGCCCCATTGACTTCCTCAGTCTGGCTGTAGACCTAGAAATACATAGGTCCAGCCAGAATGAAGAAATGTCAAGTAAAAAAAGCAAGACGCATCCGCAGCACACATGACATGTGCATGACAGCTGCGGACTTCATTGCGGAACTTTGAATCTCCATTGAAGTCAATGGAGAAATTCCGCCATGAGTCCGCCACTGCTCCGCAACAGACAGAGCATGCTGCGGACACCAAATTCCGCTCCGCAGCCTATGCTCCGCAGCGGAATTGTACGCATCGTGTAAACGAACACTGCTAAATTAAAGTGAAAGTCAATGTAGAAACGGCTCCGCTGCGGATTAACGCTGCGGAGTGTCCGCAGCGGAATTTAAGTGCAATTCCGCCATGTGTGAACCCGCCCTAAACCTCATCATCAACTACAGAAAACGTCTGACTGCTGTGCTTGCCAACAAGGGTTTTGTCACCAAGTATTAAGTCTTGTTTGCCAAAGGGATCAAATACTAATTTCTCTGTGCACAATGCAAATAAATATATATAATTTTGACAATGTGATTTTCAGGTTTTTTTTTTTAATATAATCTATCTCTCACTGGTAAAATTAACCTAGCCTAAAAATTCTAGATGGTTCATGTCTTTGACAGTGGGCAAACTTACAAAATCAGCAAGGGATCAAATACTTATTTCCTTCACTGTATATACACAGTTAAAGTGGTTATCTGGCGGCTACTAAAAAACAAACCAAAAAAAACTCCCCAAACACCTGTAGCCAACATAATCCCTCAGTATATGTAATATTTTTTATAAAAACTGAATTTTTTCTAAGTTACGAAACCCCAATTTGAGCCCGTGCTGCTATTTCACTCCCCGGTTCAGGGCAGGATTTTGTTCTTGCAGCATGTGCTACTATAAACCAGTCCCTTTCACACACAAGTGACCTAAGATGCGCCGAAAAAAACATCCCCTTTTCTGACACATCACTGGTGACACTCCGACCTGCTCGCCCTATTCAAACAAATGACAGAAGATGCGCTGACACACCAGCAAGGTTGACGAGTGACGTGGCGACATAGACTGGAGGGGGCGGCAGCGGGCAGTGATGTGAAGCTGTGGCAACGAGTCTCATAAAAACTACCACAGTTCCAGGATCACGTGACTGCTAGTCGATTTGGGGGAACCGAAAATCTAGGCTACAGCAAAGCAATTAGTAAGTGAATTATCTTATGGTTTTAAAATCAATGATCAACAGTTTTATCTATCTGGATATCCCTATTAAGCCATAATACGGCACCCATAGAAGTCTTTGGCCTCTACTGTACTTCTGTATACTTCGATTACATACAGAGGTTTTTTCTGTACAATTCATACAGAATCCAACAAGAAATAAATTGAGGAAGGCTCTATTGGGTGTCTTATTACAGAGATATTGCTCTTAGGGGGAATTTTAGATAAAAGAGACACTGGAATTCCCACACTATAAACAGTTAAGCCATAATATAGCACCTACAGAAGTCTATAGGGCCCTACTTTACTTCTGAACACTTCTGATTACATCCAAAGGTTTTTTCTGTAAAATTTATATGGAATCCAGCAAGAAATAAATTGCGGAATGCTCCAGCGGGTGTCAGATATTCTCCCCTAGAAGCACCGCTCTAACACCCTGTACACACGGAGTTTCTTGGCGCGTTTTTTGAGCGGGAAAAAAAATGCTCGTGGGAAAAAGAAGCTTCATGCCCTTTCTTCTGGCATTTCCGTTTCTGACCTGCCATTGACATCAATGGGAGGCAGAGAAAGCGGTTTTCAATGCGTTTTTTTGTCCGTGGCGCTCAATGGCCCAAAAAACACTACGAAAAACGCGGCAAGGAGAGTGCAGACAGGTCAAAATCTGCCTCAAAATTCCTGAAGGCATTTTGAGGCAGATTTTTCCGCCTGCAAAACAATTCTGTGTTAACAGGGCTTTAGTTTGTATTTTTTCTTTGTGATACGGTGGCACATGTGCCTATAGCTCCTTAGTATGGAGCTATAAAGACCCGATGTGCCACTGTAAGGCCCCGTGCTCACATGCCTGAGGTCTTAGTATTAATATTACTTGCTTATTTATTTACCTATTTTTTTATTTACTATCATACTGTAGTGAAAGTAACAGATTGAAAAAAGTGAAAAGAATACATTGAAAAAGTCAAAACAACATTTAAATATTTGCAAAATATTAGGAGTAAATATTTATATACAGATATACTTTTCTCTATTTAACATATGCCTGATCTCGTTCTTTTCTTTACAGCCATGTAGTTGTCATAACATTGTTGTTTGCATAGTATAGCGGTGCTGATGTGCTATTCCTTTTTGCTACAACTAATCTTAATTTTACATATTACTAGTTACCAATATTTCATGAAGCGTCAGCAAACAAATCTCTCATGATTAAAGAACAAGAAAGAACAAGCCACTTACAGCTGGAGAAAACTGTGCCCTCCTTATAATATTATATAACTTCGAATACAGTGAACCGCTATGCCCCCATATTATTTTGAGACCTAATTTGAAGAAGACTTTTTATGTACTTTGTTGAAGTAGTAATAATTCTGTCTGATTAGTACTTTGTGCAGACATTTTCATTTTAACTAAATAAAGAAAACCGCATGAGCCGCAGATCTCATTAACCAATCAAAAAAGACAGAAAGCAGCTAACTCATGACTTATAGACTATGGCAGCAACTTCCCAGACAGATTGCTCGTGTGCGCTGCCAAATCCTTGTTGCACTAACAGTAGACTTTCCATTAACTATTCAATAGAACGACTCTCACAAACATTTTCCCAATTAAGATTCTTAGTTTTGCAGAGCGGTTCTGTAAAACTGCCAGCAGAACCACATACAGTGTCTGCGTGACATCAAATGTCACATCTCTATTGTAATCTGTTTAAATCACTGCTAAATAAGCAAACCAGGATAGACCTTACGGAGAAACATATGTTCCCTTAAGCAAGGCAATGTGCGCAGAGCATGTGTAGGACTGTACAAGCATAGAGTATTCTCTACTGTTCTCACACAAATGACACTACTGGTGCTGAATATTGAAATATATTCAATATACTAAAATTGTCTAAATATGTAGCCTACAATGGTCTCGGGAGAAAGATAAATACTGTATATAAATACCCTTTAACGTTAAAGTTATTTCCCATTGGATGACGATATAGGGGTTGGAGCCGGCTACATGTACGCACCTATTCCTTAGGTTCTTGTGAAATTCTAGTTTATAGTAGTACTTACAATAGCAAGCTTTATGTAAAAATATCAATATTCCCCATAATCAGACCAAAAAGGGCAGACGGTGGTAATAATTGATGTTTGCTCATAAGCAAATTATCATTTCCATTGTAGGGAATTTTACATGACCTTCGGAAAAAAATTATCGCTGTTATCAAAATCATTATGGCATGTAAAGGTAGTTTCTAACCCAAAGACGTAAGGGCTATGTACACCTTTGCAGGGAATTTTTTTTTTTTTTTTTTTTTTTAATACACAGGTCAGTCAGTGTGTTTAGTGTAACTGTATAAATAGTTTTTATTAGGAATTCCTTTTACTTTTTGAGATACAGCTACTCTGTATT
This sequence comes from Rhinoderma darwinii, assembly GCF_050947455.1. Taxonomy (NCBI): domain Eukaryota; kingdom Metazoa; phylum Chordata; class Amphibia; order Anura; family Rhinodermatidae; genus Rhinoderma; species Rhinoderma darwinii. The sequence continues at coordinate 81,083,016 of NC_134694.1, forward strand.
CTCTATACAGAGCATCTATATAGTTCGCTATTACCTGATGCAGGATTTAGCGCTAGATACAGCTGCTCTGTATAGAGAATACAGAGAAGCATCTCAAAAAGTAAAACAAATTTTTAATAAAAACATGTTTATGAAGTTACACCAAACACACTGACTGACCAATTTTTTTTTTAAAAAAAAGAAGGTGCAAAGGTTTACATAGACTTTAAGGAAATAGCACGGCTGCTCACTTCATACTAGAATATTCCAGTAAATAAATGAAGTGTTTCGTTTTTGGGCATAATTTTGATGGTTAGATTTTAAAGAAACAGTGCTAGGAAATGTTTCTAGGACTTTATCTCTAGCAAACAGGAATCACAATGAGAGAGATGAATCAAAACTGGTGTATAGGAAAAGTGGAGTTCTTACCAATGGCGCTGCTTTAATTTTCCAAAGGGCATCAGAAAAAACATACATAACATCTAATTAGTTACCATGGGAAACTACTCAACTTTTCCTTTGCACCAGTTTTGATACATCATTGCAATTGGTCTCCTCTTAAAGAGGCTCTGTCACCAGATTTTGCAACCCCTATCTGCTATTGCAGCAGATCGGCGCTGCAATGTAGATTACAGTAACGTTTTTATTTTTAAAAAACGAGCATTTTTGGCCAAGTTATGACCATTTTTGTAGTTATGCAAATGAGGCTTGCAAAAGTCCAAGTGGGTGTGTTTAAAAGTAAAAGTCCAAGTGGGCGTGTATTATGTGCGTACATCGGGGCGTTTTTAATACTTTTACTAGCTGGGCGTTCTGATGAGAAGTATCATCCACTTCTCTTCAGAACGCCCAGCTTCTGCCAGATCACGCTGTGACGTCACTCACAGGTCCTGCATCGTGTCAGACGAGCGAGGACACATCGGCACCAGAGGCTACAGTTGATTCTGCAGCAGCATCGGCGTTTGCAGGTAAGTAGCTACATCGACTTACCTGCTAACGCCGATGCTGCTGCAGAATCAACTGTAGCCTCTGGTGCCGATGTGTCCTCGCTCGTCTGACACGATGCAGGACCTGTGAGTGACGTCACAGCGTGATCTGGCAGAAGCTGGGCGTTCTGAAGAGAAGTGGATGATACTTCTCATCAGAACGCCCAGCTAGTAAAAGTATTAAAAACGCCCCGATGTACGCACATAATACACGCCCACTTGGACTTTTACTTTTAAACACACCCACTTGGACTTTTGCAAGCCTCATTTGCATAACTACAAAAATGGTCATAACTTGGCCAAAAATGCTCGTTTTTTAAAAATAAAAACGTTACTGTAATCTACATAGCAGCGCCGATCTGCTGCAATAGCAGATAGGGGTTGCAAAATCTGGTGACAGAGCCTCTTTAAGTCAATGGGTTATATAAGTCCCAATGCTCCGATTAAAAGAAATAGGCTGCTATAAATTTAAATGTGTTAATGGGAGTTCCATAAATTCCCATTCTCTAACCTTGCCCATCTGGCTACTGCGTTAAAAACTGTGATAACATAAAAACAAACTGTTTGAATCTGACCCATTTTTAACTATGGAATGATGCGGTCCCTGAATCCTCTCCTCGGTTACCCTTGTAGAATGCTAGAAAGAGTGAAATGATTTACTAATACAATGCAGGGTATTTTAATGCTTCATATAGTACAGAGATAAAAAAAAATAATATTCTTTCTTTGTGCGTATGAATTTGTATATAAACAGTATGTCTGTGTTGTATCTCGGGAAAAGGTGATCGCTTGCTATATAAACTCCTAGGAGACCTTTTACTACACAAATAAATATAAGTAAACTTAAAAGAATATTCACACACAGTCAATCCATTAAAATGTCTTTATCTTTGTAGACATGTAAAATATAATGTACTGACTTATTTATTTAGTTAAAGCATGCAACACTTGTGGGCAATCAGCTACTTCCGAAATCCATCAGCAGGGTCCTTTCATCTTGGTTTGCTGGGGGACTGGCTCATTTCTTTACCTCTACTCTGTGGGTTGATAGTATTTCAAAGCTATAAACCGGAGATTATTTACAGACTTCAGAAGAAAGCCAAGATACAAATCTATATGTGCAACCACTGTTTGGGTGCCCATTACCAAGAGCAGATCCAGTGTAGTGTCCTGTCAACTCCATGTTACCTTGTGTCTGTTTTGTCTTTACGGCCATATAAGTGTCATTTCATACGAGAATACTAACTGTAAATAATATTCTATCTCGTACAATTAAGAAATACTTGATGTAAGTAATTGATGTCAGACATGTTCACAATAAGCTTTTGTGGTACACAGAAAATAAAATTAGGTTACAGATGTATGTACCAGAATTTTTCTTTGCTGCATAAAAAAATGTAAAATAAATAATCAATGAACTTGACAGGCAGAGCCTTACCTGGTTGGCACAATAATATTGGTTGACAATTCCCGATACTTAGAATGAAGTAAAATAGTTCAGAACAGTATAGTAACTAAACAAAATGTTTGTAATGGCCATAAGTATCCCAACGATAAGCTAAAAAAAACTACTAATTTAGCTTAAAAGAATTGAACATTTACACGTAGAGCACACACTGGTCTCCCATCACTAAAAAAAAGATAATTTCCTCTTTTGAAATTGTGCCTAACTAATAAGGGTAGTCATTCGTTAATGAACATAATGACACTTAACAAATGACACGAAACAAATAAATACATAAAAAAAATAAGTCATTAGACTGCAATTCCACTTAAAGCGGTTCTCCCACGACTAAGATTCATACCAAAAGTCCAGAAATGCTGTTTATAGCTGTTTTAAAGTGATTTGTAATGTTTCTAGTATATAAAAATACCCTTCTTTTGTTTTTTGCTTTCCTGTGTCCCCCTTTCTGCTGCTGTGTGGGCTCTAAACAGAATCAGTCTACTTTTCCCTCTGGCAGCTGACAATATAGTCCCTTCTTAATTCTCCTGGAGGTAACCTCAGATCCAGAGTATTGAAGATATATACTGTGTGACATCCTCTGTATGCACTCCCTTAGAAAGCAATGAAAATATAATAAAACAATAAATACTGAGTGCGCACATGAAGCTTTCATATCAGATGTCAGGATGCAGACTTTTACAGTCGTAACAAGCTGAGAGGAAGTATTCTTCTCAGCTATACTGCCATGCTACTGCAGATACTCTGCTCCTTCCCTGACAAGCAGGGCAGAAAGCTATTTCTATTGGCTGCTCTGCTGTGAACAGAGAATCACTATGCAGAGAACTGGCTTTGGGAGGCGTGACTGAGCATCCATCATTAGATGGATGAGCACCTTACTAAACCCTTAAAAAAAACTCACTGTATCGGTTTTTTAAAACAGCATGTGAATTGCAAACATTGTTCATTTTTTATGATCTATGCAATGAATATGATATTTAACGATGGGCCAACCCATCTAGCAAATGGAATTTTACAATTCACAATGTTGCTAAGTTTCTCCCTAGCCAACTGGTAATATTACAGTGAATAGGTTATACACTTTCTGGAGCTACACACAGATTTTTTTTTTATGAAATAGGACTTCATGTGGTTTCATGATAAAATGCCATAGTCCATAGTTTATTGTTTGTGTCACAACTTTAGAGTAGATGGAGGATACACTATAGGGTAAGAACAGAGCTGCTCAGTGATTGTTACAGACCCAAACTGTACTCTGTGTGCCACTGTGTGATGCCACTGTGAGACACTGTAATCTTCCCTAGGGGAGAACACTTGCCTAATAGGTAATGCATTTGAACATACTTTAATATTTTTCTCATGGAATCATTGGAAAAAAAAATCTTGTGTGCCTCAAATGTGTAAAATCAGAGGGACACATTGAGGTACAGTGTGGGCACAAAGATTTCTATGGGTAGTGATTAGAGGTTCATAAATTTGGCTGTGTGTATAAGCTTTTACAATGTGTCCAACTTGAAGGGAAATTGCCAACAACAACATATTTCAAATGCACAATATCTGGCAAAAAGTAAAAAAAATAAAAAATACTTATATATATATATTTATATCCCTAATATGACAAAGTCCTTGAGGTTTTTCCCCTCAAGTGCATGAAGCTATTTCAGCTTCTGTGAACCAATTTAGCCTATGTTGGGCGCAAAAATAATCCTCAAACTGGAAATTTATTACCTACACAAAAATGTATTGCCACCCCCTAACACTTACAGCAAAAAACTCAAGACAAATTAGAATGGCATGTATCTGATTTACAACGTTCAAAGTTGTTAAAGTTCAATGGATTAGTCAGTGGGGCAAGTCACCTACAGCCGCAAAAATAGCATTCCTCAAATAATATTAAGAGACCCTTAAGCTATAGAAAAAAACAATGGAGGGAAATTGTTGAAAGTCAGACAGCACCACAAGTTTAAACAGGTCAGCCTGCCTAAAAAAGATACTCAATTTCCTTTGTGTTTTACTGAGGAATACACCTGCAAGGGCAGAATAAAAACTTCCAAGATTTAGAAGTTCTGCAGATCACGTTTACATTTTGCAAGAGTCCCGAGGAAAGTTGTTCTAGGGCAATCTTGAAAAGCAAAATTTATAAAGTAAATGTTTAAATACTTAAAAGAAAGAATGTTTTGCCAAGTCAAACCATGTAAGTGGAGTGATGACAGTGGAGCTGTAGGGATTGCCTGCTGTAGCATATCATTTGAAATGTTAATCCAGCTATAATACATACGGCAGAATGTGTATTAAATGGGTGTATTTTAGTCAAAAGATTATTATTTGAACACATTTTTTTTCATTACAGTTCAATGTACATCTTACTGCAGTGTTAGAAAAACCATCATTATTGCTGCAGTGTTAGAAAAACCATTGTATTGCCCATTAGGTTTCTAATAGGCAATACAAGATATGAATCAAATTTATGATCCCCATGGAAGGCAGCCCCGTAATTCAAGGTTTCATTAATTATGTCAACTAATACATGGTGGGAATTCTTTGCACCCCTGTTTCTTACCATGAATCAAACTAGCCTAAATTTTAGCTTTGAGGAAAATATATCCAGAAGTAAATATATTATTATACAATTCTTATGTCTCTGTGGTTATGGCTTCCTTTATTCCCTCATAGGAAAAGCCAATTGGTACTTGAATGATCTCTCTGTTTGCCGTGTAGTATCAAAGCATAAAAGGGTTTTCTGAATTTTTCCGTTTTTGTCCTTGAAATAGGCCATCAATGTATGATCATTAGGGGTTCCGACCCCCAGGTCTCCCACAATCAGAAGAACGAGGGGAGCTGAGGTGCTCACTCATTGCTTGTCTGGGTAAAGCGACTTACATACATGCGTGGCTGTGCCTGGTACTACAGCTCACTCCAGACCAGCCCTGTTCACTTGGGATGAGCTGAGCTGCAGTACCAGGTACAGTAGAATCAATGAACCAAAGTGGCAATATACAGTGTGCCAGACGAGACAGAGTTCAGGGCGAGTATAGAGCATTTTTTTTTTAACATAATAGTTATAAATGCACAAAGCGTTTCAGCACCGTACCGATGGCTTTTTCAAGCATACAGAAGAACATAAAGAGTGTATATATACACATAAAGTAACAGAAAAATGGCGCCAAAATCAGGGATTTATAATGTCAAAAAGTATGCTAAAAATATATTAATGCCCATAATCAGAAAATGTCAATTAAAAGTCTACAATTGCATAAAATAAATAGATGTATAGAATGTAATGGTACACGGAAAACATGCAAGGGATCATTAAATGGTTGCCAAGGTGGTAGAATGAAGGAGGGGATAGTAGCCATGGTAACCAGAGGCTTTAGAGAATAAGGTAGCGAATGTTAAGAGCCTTTTACATGGGACTATGATGCCCCCCTCCCCTGGGTGCCAAACACAGCCCCCCTGTAGATAGTGCCCGCTGTAGGTTCTGCCATACAGCCCCCCTGTAATCAGTGCTATACAGCCCCCCCTGTAGACAGTGCAACAACCCCCTTGTAGATAGTGCCCCTCTTGTAGACAATGCCATGCAGGCTCCCTTGTAGATAGTGGCCCCCTTGTAGACAATGCCATGCAGCCCCCTAGTAGATAGTGCCCCCCTTGTAGACAATGCCATGAAGCCCCCTTGTAGATAGTACCCCCACCTCCCCCTGTAGATAGCGCCATAAGGCCCCCCTGTAGATATCGCCATACAACCCCCGAATGTAGATACTGCCATACACCCAGCACGGTAGATACTGCCATACGGCCCTCCTAGAGATAGTGCCATACAGCCCCCCGCCTGTAGATAGCACCCCCAAAACAAATAAAACAAAAGAACAGTTTTATTCACCTAGGTCCCGTTCCCGCGATGAACGGAGCTTCTAAACAAGCCTCCTCAACGCTGATGGGTGAATCCTTGCATAGACCGGCGTGATACAGTGACTCCATTAGGCCGACCTGCGCAGAGATCCCCTCCCTGCGCCTGATAGGCTGATACCTTCCTGCTTTGTCATAGTGTTCAATAGTATCTGCGTCCTAAGGATGCAAATACTATTGAATGTGGTGTTGCTACCGCTGTAGCACAGCCATAGCGGCTGCTTGTGGCGCCACCAGGCATGGAAAATAAGCCGCTATGGCTGCTACAGCGGTAGTTGTGCCACTGATAGTAGCTATGGTGACAAGCTGCTTTAAGGCATGAAGTAGCAAAAGTTCGTTGTATGTGGGGACAGATGGGGCAAGTGCTGAAGAGAATAGTGTTACTGCACAAGGCACGCGAAGAGAAAACAATTTTGCAGCTAAAGAGCAAGGGGGACTAAACTGCAGTTACAGGGGAGGGGGGACGGGGGCTAAACTGAAGCTACAGTATGTTGCAAATATCGGGATGAGAGCAGAGTATAAAGAAGAGTGGGCAGCCGAGGAGACAATGTGGTACTTTATGTATATAGTGCATCTTGTATGTTCTAATGTATGCTTGAAAAGGGCACCAGTACAGTGCCGAAACGCGCTATGTATTTATATCGTTTTAAAAAGTTAAAAATCCTTTTCTATCATCACCTTGGACTAGCGTGTTTTTCGACTAGACGATTATTCGACTAACAGCACCCACTGTATACTTCCACTTTGTGTCAATTTCAATGTTCCTGTACCTTACGGCACTGGTTATCTATAGTCCAGCATGGAAGGAAGAGCTGTAGCCAACGTTATGTATTCCCAGTGTTGTGTCTCATTGCATAACTATATAAGGTGAGCACCCATGCCTGGGTTTTATTGTCATTAAAGGGAACCTGTAAGTAGTTTGAGGTCTCAAAACTGCTGACAGAGCGATAAAGGGGAGGGTATTTTAAGCATACCTTTTTTTCTCGATCATGCAAGTATCATGACCAAGAAACCGATGTTTGATTTCCTCGGCGCGGCGGTCGCAAGTGTCACTCTCTTCTCTAAATGACAGCTTTAGCAGCCAAACAGGAGACCGCTACAGCCGTCACTTAGAGCAGAGGGATGGGGTGTGGCTGGCAGCATACAGTGAAGAAGCACTTGCATATAAAGTCCCGTCTTAGTGGCACTCGCCACCCGCACTCCGGGGAAATTAAACTTCGCTTTCTCTGTCATGCAACTAGCAAGACCGAGACAAAAGGTATGTTTAAAATGCACTCCCCTCCCCTTTATCACTCTGTCAGCAGGTTTAATTCCACAGAACTGCTGACAGGTTCCCCTTAACTTCTCTGTGGGTTTTTTTTCCATTATGGAAAACCCCCCTTAACATTCATGTTCATATAAAAAACTTAATAGAAATCTGAGAATTGAAGGTAGAGATGACAATGGGCTATGGATTCACAAGCTCCTATGTGTTCATCACAATAGACATTTTCTTTAGGTTATAACGGGAGTATAGATGAGTATATTATAAAAGAAAGACTTGATTCTAAAAAGAGCTCCTCTTTGCATTAAATCAAGTCAGTCATATTAGTCTTTAATATCAGTTCTGCAATGTAATCCTGTCCTCACCAGGGTGACCATGGTTCCTAAAATATTTAGCATTCTGTATTTTGGAAAGTAGACATGTGATATAAAAAGAAATGATCAGTGTGAGTAAAAATAATCATGAATTGCTCAACACCCCTGATCATAAATAAGGTAACTCTGCCTTAACAAAAAAGCGTGTCATCGAGAAGTAAAAACAGTCTAGAAATATGATAAATATAGTTTATTAAATGAGCTAAAAATTCGTAGCAAATTGAACTAAACATGTCACTTCATGTCCTTGTGAACGGAAGAAAGTATAGTGAATTTAAAATGACTAAGGCTCCTTTCACACTACAGTTAAAGGCAATGTGTTGCCAGAAAAACATGTTGTTTTTTTTTAAATTAAACATTTAGTGTGTGGGTGATTAAACATTGTTCAAATTTTTTTTATTTTTTTCACGAGTCAGGAAATATTATAAATTAATTCTAATTTATAAAATTTCCCATTTCTGGTCACTAGATGGAGCTATTCCCAAAATTGCAGCATTGCAAAATTGGGTAAAAAGCCCTCGCTCTAGTGAGCTCTCAGCATCCCCCCCTCCTTTATCCTGGCTAGTGCCGGGATAAACGAGGGGTTTGAACGGTGTAACCTCCTACACTGTGTGTCGCCATTTTTTGAGCTAACACACAGTGTAGTAGGTTTACATACAGTAGTAAACACACACAAACACGAACATACATTGAAATCTCTTACCTGCTCCTGCCGCCGCGGCTCCCTCCGGCCCGTCCGCTCCGTCTGCTGCCGCTGGTCCAAGTGCACAAGTCCGGAAGCCGCGACCGGAAGTAGTAATATTACTGTCCGGCCGCGACTTCCGGTCCACAGGAAAATGGCGCCGGACGGCGCCAATTTCAAATTGGACTGTGTGGGAGCGGCGCATGCGCAGTTCCCACACAGACGCCGTACACACAAGTGAATGGGACGGGAGCCGTTCGCAGTCCCTATGGGACTGTGGCTGCCGTATTCCATGTCTGTATGTGTCGTTAATTGACACATACAGAAATGGAACAAAAAATGGCAGCCCCCATAGGGAAGAAAAAGTGTAAAAATAAGAAAAAGTAAAACACAAACACACAAATAAATATAAACGTTTTTAATAAAGCACTAACATCTTTAACATATAAAAAAATAATTTGTGATGACACTGTTCCTTTAAGCTCCGTTTAGTTCTGTTCCGTCAGAGGAAGAGATAAACGAGAGTCCAAACGGAAAGCATCGCTTCTGTTAGAATTACCATTGATTGTTTCCGTTTTGCTTCATGGAAGCAAAAGTTCTGTAGACTGAATTTTTACTTCCTTGAAAAAAACAGAAGCCTAGCGAACGGAGGCAAACAATGCAAATGAAACAAACGAGTCACCATTGAACTCAATGGTAATTCTAACGGAAGTGATGCTTTCCGTTTGGACTCTGGTTGATCTCTGATGGAAGAGACCTAAACGGAGCTTAACGCTGGTACGAACTTAGGCCTTATTCACACGAGCGTGTCCATTTTGCGCACGCAAAAAACACTGCGTTTTGCGTGGGCAAAAGCTTGGTGTGGCATCTGTATATAGTGCGTGGCTGCATGATTTTCGCGCAGCCGGCATCATTATGACACTCTGTTTTTATGTTTACAAACATAAAAGCAGAAGGTGCTTTTCTCTTTTCATTCATTTTTTTTACTGCTGTTGCGCGAATCACGCGCGGCAACCGTAAGTGCTTCCGTGTGTCGTGCGCGATTTGCACGCACCCATTGACTTCAATGGGTCCATGCTGCGCGTAACACAGGCAAGTATAGGACATGTTGTGAGTTTTACGCAGCGCACATACGCTGCTTGAAAATCACTGACAGTCTGAACGGCCCCATTCACTAACATAGGTCCGTGCGACGCAGGTGAAAATCACGCGCGTATCACGGACGTATAACACGTTCGTGTGAATAAGGCCTTAGCCTTACATTTCAAATGTTAAAAGACTACCTCCAGGTAAATCCTAATATCCAGCTTCTTTCACGCAATACTTCCAGGTGTCTAAGAACTTGAGATATGGGGTACTAAGACAGTAGTGACTTTAGATGGTTAAAAAAAACAACCTGTAGGCCCTGTTCACACTCAGTTTTTTTGCAGGCAGAAAAATATGCCTCAAAATTCCTTCAGGAATTTTGACCTGCCTGCAAATCCTTGCCGCGATTTTTGCATCGTTTTTCGGCCGCGGCCATTGAGCTGAAATGGGAGGTCAGAGGCGGAGCCGTAGCAAGAGAAAGCATGCCTTCTTTTTACCTCAAGCGACTAAAAAAGGTAGTGGAAAAACGCCTCTACCTCTCATTCAAATCAATGTTTTTTTTCCCGCTGATTCCGACGCGGTTTTCACGTCAAGATCAGCATAAAAAAACTCAGTGTGAACTTGGCCTAAAAAAAACCTTAAGGGAACTGACCATGTTGTTGCCTCTAAGGCCTCATGCACACGACCGTAGCCGTGTGCACGGCCGTGATTTTCGGGTCGGCTGGCTGCGGACTGTGAGCCGCAGGCCGCCCGCAAATCGCGGAACATGCACATGGCCGCCGCCATTGTTTTCAATGAACCCGGACCGCAGAACAGGGCCGTAATAAGACATGCCCGTTCTTTCTGCGGTCCGGGCTCCCTGGCCGTGCAAGGACCGCAAAAACTACGGTCGTGTGCATGGCCCCATAGAAAAGAATGGGGCCGCAATTCTCCCGTGGATTTTCGGGGGAATTGCGGCCGCAAAAACACGTTCGTGTGCATGGGGCCTAAGTAGCTCTACTGAGTGAAAAGTCTACCAAACAACTTTCCCTATATATCTGAGAATGACATTAGAGGAGTGTGAAATTGAGTTACCTTCAGTTCCACTTTAATGTTTTTAGGTTATGTGTAATTCTAGGCTTTAAACATTGCAATGGTTAGTCATTTTAATTACTACTCTTTCTGCATTGAATGTAGAGGATATGAAGTGACATGTTTGCTTTTATCTGCTAGTAATTTCTGGCTCTTTTAACCCCTTCCCCCTACATGCATTCTGGGCCTTAATGACCAAAGCAAAATTAGCAGTTTCACTAGGTCTTTATTTAATTGGTTATAACGTTGTAGCAATCGAATGTATCCCTACAAATTTGGTATGGGTTTTTTCAGCAGAAACAGGGTTTTCTTTTGGTGGTATATACTATAGGTTTTCTTTTTTTGTTTTTTTCAAAATTTTACAAAAATGCAAAAAAATGTGGACAAAAAATACGTTTTCTTCAATTTGTTGTGTAAAAGTTTTTAAATAAATAATGTTTTTACTTTTGCATACCTCTAGATTTATTTCTGAATTTGTTCTGATTGCTCGGATACCAAATATGTTGGTGTATGTTATCTCACGGGCACTTGGCAAGGCCTCAAACTAAGGGCTGATTCAGAAGAACGTGGCGTTTTTCCGCACGCAAAACACGCAGAGTTTTGCCTGCGCAAAAGCCACTTGACAGCTCTGTGTGGAAGCAGCATATGATGCGCGGCTGCGTGGTTTTCGCGCAGCCGCCATCATTATGACACGCCATTTGGATGTTTGTAAACAGAAAAGCACGTGGTGCTTTTCTGTTTACATTTATCCTTTTGACAGCTGTTGCGCGAAACAGCCAGTTCGCACGGAAGTGCTTCCGTGCGACCTGCGTGGTTTTCACGCACCCATTGACTTCAATGGGTGCGTGATGCGCGAAAAACGCAGAGATATTGAACATGTTGCGCTTTTTACGCAGCGGACAAACGCTGCGCAAAAAGCATGGACTGTCTGTACTGCCCCATATACTTCCATTGGTCCATGCGAGCCGCGTGAAAACCACGCGGCCTGCACGGACGCAATTCACGTTCGTGTGAATCCGCCCTATAGGTGTCCAATTTGGCCTAAGGCATCATTTAGACGTGCGTGATATACGTGCGTGCGATGCGCATGCAGAAGGTCTCTGAGTTTTGCGCAGCGTGAGTCCGCTGCGTAAAACTCACGACAAGTTCTATATTTCGCCGTTTTCCGCGCATCACGCACCCATTGAAGTCAATGAGTGCGTGAAAACCACGCATGCCGCACGGAAGCACTTCCGTGCGAACTGCGTGATTTGCGCAACAGCAACGTGCTTTTCTGTTTACAAACATCCAAACGGAGTGTCATAATGATGGCGGCTGCACGAAAAGCACGCAGCTGCGCATCATACACTGATGACACACGCAGCTGTTAAGTGCCTTTTGCAAACGCAAAACGCCACGTTTTTTGCGTGCGCAAAACGCACACGCTCGTGTAAATCAGGCCTTAGGATGACTGTTTCCAAAGCTATTTTTAGGCACCAGAGAGTCTTTGCAGAGACCCTGTAGTGTCGGATCATAAAAATACACTTAAGGGCAGATACACACGAACGTTGCGTCTTTGCGCGCGCAAACAACGCTGCGTTTTGCGCGCGCAAAAATCATTTGACAGCTGCGTGTGTCATCCGTGTCTGATGCGCGGCTGCGTGATTTTCGCGCAGCCGCCATCATAGAGATGAGGCTAGTCGACGGCCGTCACTGTCCAAGGTGCTGAAAGAGCTAACTCTTTCAGCACCCTCGACAGTGAATGCCGAACACAATATCGAAAAACCTGTTGAAAAAAAAGAAAAAGTTCGTACTTACCGAGAACTTCCCGGCCGTTGCCTTGGTGACGCGTCCTTGGTGACGCGCCTCTCTTGACATCGGGCCCCACCTCCCTGGATGACGTGCCAGTCCATGTGACCGCTGCAGCCTGTGCTTGGCCTGTGATTGGCTGGAGCTGTCACTTGGACTGAATTGTCATCCCGGGAGGTCAGACTGGAGGAAGAAGCCGGGAGTTATGGGTAAGTCAGAACTTCGTTTTTTTTTACAGGTTCATGTTTTTTGGGATCGGTAGTCACTGTCCATGGTGCTGAAACAGTTTAACTCTTTCAGCACCATGGACAGTGACTATCTCCTGACGTCGCGTACCGATAATTTTTTTGCCAGGTTCGGCCAAAACGAGTTCGACCGAACCCGGTGAAGTTCGGTTCGCTTGTCCGGCTTCGCTCATCGCAAAGACACTCCGTTTGGATGTTCGGAAAAAGAAAAGCACGTGGTGCTTTTCTGTTTACATTCATCCTTTTGACAGCTGGTGCGCTGTTTCAGTCGGTTCGCAGGGAAGTGCTTCCGTGCAACCTGCGTGGTTTTCACGCACCCATTGACTTCAATGGGTGCGTGATGCGCGAAATACGCAGAGTTATTGAACCTGTCGCGCTTTTTGCGCAGCAGACAAACGCTGCGCAAAAAGCACGGACTGTCTGTACTGCCCCATAGACTTGTATTGGTCCATGCGTGCCGCGTGAAAACCACGCGGCCCGCACGTACCGAAAACACGCTCGTGTGAATCCCCCCTAAAAATGACCCAATCTGGGAAAGAAGACCCCACAGGGTTTTTACCTATTGGTATAGTTTGTACCTAGGCCTTTCAGATTTGTGTTGAAATATGACATAAAATATATAAAATGTTTATGACACTATGTATTATCACAGACCTGAAGATATTCATCTAGGGGTATAGTGAGAATGAAAAAAGAAAAAAAGTTTTTCCCTACAGATATAAAGACCCCCCACCCAGAATTATCATTGACAGGTTCACTTTCGCATAAGGAATCCCTCCCTATTTTGGCTCTCGCTAATTCAGTAATTTGCTACTGTATGGTAGGTCTCAAAGCATGGGTAATTACACAGTCCTGGTTTTGAAGGGCAAAAGGGGCAATAAAAACGTGAATCGCTTCTTCGGCCATGTTTTCGGCAAACTCTGCATCTCTTCTGCGGATACCTTTGCGTCTCAGTGGCAGGGGCAGGATGTAAAAAGTGATGCTCTGTGAGTCTCTTGACATCTTCTGACTCATGGCGTCCTACTTACCCGCCTTCAAATAAAAGATGTTCAATAATTTTTTCTTGGAATTCCAGATATGTCATGGTTCCCTGGGCCTTTTTGAATATTATATAGGAATTGAAAGTAGAAACCTGCATCAGATAAATGGCCACTTTCTTGTACCAGGCTCTAGTTTTCCTCTTGATCAAATAAGGTTGGAGAGCCTGGTCTGAAAGGTCGACGCCACCCATAAACCTGTTGTACTCTGTAATACAGAGCGGTTTCTGTCTGTTCGCAGTAGCGCCTCTCTCTCGGACAGTGACCTTGGTGTCAGTGTGTATAGTGCTCAGCATAAAAACCTCTCTCCGATCATTGCACTTAAGTGCAAAAAGTTGATCACTTGCGAAAGCAATTGATTCCCCCTTTGCCAGGCGCATTGAGAGAAGTTGTGGTGGCAATCCTTTGCGGTTTCTGCGAACCGTCCCACAGGCCCCTGTTTTGTCAGCGTGAAGGCTTTTGAAAAGTGGCACGCTAGAATAAAAATTGTCAGTGTATACTCTGTAGCCTTTTTGAAGGAATGGCTGCATAAGGTCATAGACGATTTTTCCACTGACACCAAGGTTTTGTGGGCATCCTGGGGGATTTATTTCACGGTCTCTGCCCTCATATATATTGAAGCCGCATGTGTAACCGGTCATACTCTCACATATTTTATATAAGTTGACCTCACAGAAATATGCATGGTCTTTCTCCTGTTGTTGCCTGGACATGTTAGCTAATGCCTGTCCTGAAAAATCAGTATTTAAGGGAAAATCAAACACCATGTGGATCAAAAATATGCTCTGAGGTATTTTAAGAGTGCAAAAAAAATCTGTCATGCTTTACTTGCCTAGAGCTTCAAGATTCCTGAAGCAAATTGAAGTGTATTCCTTTAACAGGCAGGGTGTTCTGTCCCCAAAGTCAATATCATTTCGCTGAAAAATAATCCTTTACTCATATATGGTAGGAATGTAACCTATTTCCTTGAAAAACATTAAAATCGCAGAAAATACAATTTCTTGTCTTTGAGTATGTTCATTTCTGATAAGAAGCTATACTTATGAATAAGAGGTAATACTGATAGAGAACCAGAACTGTCTGAAGAGGCTTTTTGCATTTTGAGATATCTGACTTTTGTCTCATTGCATGGACTTCTCCCGAGTATTGGCGCTCACAATGACTCAATGGTTAGCACTGTTGCCTTGCAGCGCTTGGGTTCGAATGTTTTCCCTGTATTTTCATGGGTTTCCTCCCACACACCAAACACATACTAAAAAGTAAATAAACTTTAGTGCTGTAGAATATGTGTTAGGCTAAGTTCACATCTCGTTTTTACTGTACGTCAGACGTGCACATTTTGACATGAGAAAACAGTGTCAAAATGTGTACCCCAGCGTGTACATTGATTTCTATGATCAGAACGGATGCCTTAGTGGTGTAGTTTGTGCATAAGTTTTGTGTGCTTACGTTCTATAGTTTTTTTCATATCCTGAAAAGCGGAGTCTACTACTATTTTCAGTACTTTTCCAAAACATATACCACACGTATACGTTTTTATTTGTATTGAAGTCAATGGCGACGTATGGGCCTACGTTTGCATATACGTAAACCGTATATGTTTTTGGCACCATATATGGGAAATCTTGACTTTACAAAGTTTGATTTAGCTCAAGAACAAAAAAAGTATACGTTTTTAGAAGAACGGACACAAACGTATAAAAACGTATAAGACGTATACTACAAAAAACGTAAGCGTATGTTACAAATGCATACGTCTGTGGAACTTTAAAAATTTATACGCCGTCATATACCACAAATGTGTGCACAAAACGAGATGTGAACTTAGCCTTATATAGGCAACGGGAAATAAATACTAAATCCATAAAAGGAATTAATTCCGTTTTTCCCTGGGCTATGGCTTCCACTCCATGAATCTGAGAAATAAACTCCTGTATGAAATGAGAGGAATAGGGTGGTACAGTATAGCCCTATAGACTACTTATGCCGCATGCACACAACCGTTGTGCCACTCGGGCCGTTTTTGACGGCATCCGAGTGGCACCCGATAGTCTTCACGGACCCATTCACTTTAGCGGGTGAATCGGGTCCCTGAAAAATGGTCCGAGTCTCCGATCCGAGGAGAGATAGAACATGTCCTATCTTTGCTCGGATCAATGACGGGACTCGGACGGCACACTCGGTCATGTGCATGAGGCGTTATCAAAGTTTCCATTTTTAACAGCCGTTTTGTCTTCTAGTGATCAACAAACGTGCTCCGCACAACTTGGAACTTCTACGGCATATACTATAACGACTGCATAATACAAATCAAGGTAAACTACTGTATATAATATCCTCTACAATATTTATGAATGTCAGTTATCGATGTAAAATAAATGTAAACTGTGAGTTTAGTGGTTCAAGAAAATTAGTTTTTTATTTAAATACCACAAAGTTAGTTAACAAGATAAGACTTGTAACGATACCCTAAAGAGATAATAGTAGCTTGAGAAAATAAATTTGTGTGTAGATGCAGGTTATGTCTTGACACAGTCATGCAAAACACTAGGTGTAAATCACAATGAACAAATTTCATTGAAACACATTGTTTACACAACGTCTATTCTTGCAGGAAATTATCTTGTAATCTTAACAGTTTTATATCCGAGACATTGATTTGAAAAGAACAAAGAAGATTTTTCATTTTCAAAATACAAAATGTACATCAGAATATTCAGGGGAGTAACTAGGAAAGACTGGGCCCCATAGCAAACTTTTGACTGGGGCCCCCCCCCCTCCCCTGGGTGTCACACAACCCCCCTTGTAGATAGTGCCTTTTTTACAGCCCCCTCCTGTAGATATCTACAAAGGGATTAAACAAAAGAAGTCTCACAGGACACAACAATATAGGGTGGGATATAAAATCTTAACCACCTACAATTTTTCTGATACCCCCTGAAGAAGCGATACTCGAAACGCGCGTTGGGGCACCACTTTACTCACTGGGTCATACCACTACACCACTGATTATGGGTAAGCATTGGACTATGACTGTTTCAAGCTGTAATTAAAAACCAGGACACTCTCTATGTCTATTTGACAGGAATTGTGATTACCTACATCTTACTCTCACTTTCCTTTTGCCTTTCTGTCCTACTTATGTTTACTCACATGAGTTTGTTCTTAAGAGTGATCCCATTATACCATACATTACTTGTATTGAACTTCTATTTATTCATGCATTACCTGTATCTAATTTTTATCAAAATATACTTTCATTTATGATAACGTCATACAGCCCCCCCTGTAGAGAACGCCATACGGCCCCCCTGTAGAGAGCGCCATACGGCCCCCCTGTAGAGAACGCCATACAGCCCCCCCTGTAGAGAACGCCATACAGCCCCCCCTGTAGAGAACACCATACAGCCCCCCCCTGTAGGGAACGCCACACAGCCCCCCCTGTAGAGAACGCCATACAGCCCCCATGTATGGAACGCCATACAGCCCCCCTGTAGAGAACGCCATACAGCCCCCCCTGTAGAGAACGCCATAGAGCCCCCCCTGTAGTGAATGCCATACAGCTCCCCCCCTGTAGTGAACGCCATACAGTGTCCCCCCTCCCAAAAAAGTCTGACCTACAGTGTATCCTACTAAAAGACATGTATCCCCTATCCACAGGATAGGGAATACATGTGTGATCGCTGGCAGCGATAGGGAGAACGAAAGTCCCCCGAAGTTCTCCATGACTAACCTCTGACTTCCGGCGTCTGCGCAGCTCAATAAAAATGAAAGGAGCGCTGGTCACGCATGCACACAAGCGCGACCGGCGCTCCATTCATTTCTACCGAGCTGCCGACACAGACCCCGGAAGTCCGAGGTTTGTGATGGAGAACTTCAAGGGACTTTCAGTCCCCCGTTCTCCCTATCGCTGCCAGCGATCAAACATGTATCCCCTATCATGTGGATAGGGGATACATGTCTTTTGTTTAATGGCAGAGCGGGGAGATAACTCCCTGCTCTGCCATAGTGTTAAGTGGCGTCGCGCTGTAGCAGCCATAGCGGCTGGCGACACGGGCCCCCTCATGCCGCGGGCCCCGTAGCAGCTGCTACGGCTACTATAGTTGTAGTTACGCCACTGAGAATATTATAGGTTTACAGAGAAATCCCAAGAAATATATATTCAACCAAAAATTTATCAAATGCTGAACTTGTATCTAGGACATCCACTATAGTCTTACTATCATTGGTCATTAAAAGACAAAACGGCCGTTGTATTATGGAAACTACGATAATAAGACCTTTATAAAACGCGTAAGACTTTATCTGTAATATTTTCAAGCTTTGTCAAGCTATATGAATCAAGGAATGATGGTAAAGTGGCAGCACTATTTAAATCGGACAGAGAATGAAGTCATCCTATCAGTCTGCCTAGTTTGGGTGTAGTCATGTAGAATTATTTTACAAGGCACATGACTAAAGCAGATATTTGTAGTGCCGATTCCAATCCTACAAAGAGTGATGATTGGATTTTAATCTTCAAATCCACCATATAAAGAGGAAGATTTCCAGCATACAATGCCATATTGAGATATTTTTTCACTGAGTTTGGTAAACTTTTCTGATAGCTTCTGAAATAGCAAATCATATTATATTCTTATTAAAACTGCTCCTTTTAGCAGTGGGAATCTACATATAATTAACATTACCTTGTTAATCTATCAGCAGACTAGACTACAGACTGCCATTTATGACAATATATAGTCTGTAAATGGGACACAAATAAAAAGGCTGATGCACACTTACCAACATTCAAATTCACAAAATCAAAACATTTTAAGCCCAACCCCCCGCCCATTTTCCATTCAAATTTGCATAAATTACACCCGTTTTGTGGTCCAGTTTGCGGAATTGTCCCACCAAACGCAGGAGTGTTGGGTAGTATGCTGATGTACCATCAATAGGCCTGAAAAATAAATATTAGGTATATATAAATATATATATGTATAAAAAAAATTACAGGGGTTTTTCCCTTTGAACCATTCATATTTGTTAGAAATAAGATAATAAGCTGATCACAAAAAGTCCCCCTACTGGAACCCCCAGCGATCAGATGTAATCTGTGGGGAAACCTCTTAATAAGTGTTCAATTTCCCTGCAGCACCTCTACAGGAGAAATGAAGCATTAATAAGTGCTAAAGATAAGTGAATTTTCAAAAATTTTATTCGGTTAGAATATATTTTTCCGTAAATCGCAAGTGCTTTGATTGCCCTGTTTGACTCTCTGTTGTCATCCTAAAATCAATCAGAGACTCAAATTGGGGCACTTGCAATTCCACCCCTAAAATAAAACAAATAACATACTCACCTTCCTATGGTCTTTCATGGTGACTCATCCCTGCCGACCTCCTGAGATGACGCTGTTTTGTCCCATGCGACCACTGCAGCCAATCACATGCTGCAGCAGTCACATGGGACAAAACAATGTAATCTCACGAGGCCGGCAGGGACTCCCAGGAGAGGTTGAGAATGTTTGTTTTTTTAAAATCTCCTTTTCTTTCCTATTTTTCTGTAATCTGTTAGCGCCGGATGCTGAAATTTTGCAGATTTGTGCGCTGCAAACACCAAAAGTTTTGAATTTCGGTGAATCCAAAACTTTTGGGAAGTTCGGACCTAATTCAATTCGTGCTGAATCGGTTCGCTCATCTCTACTTAGTGCCCATTCAAGTCAGTGGCTGTGTAATGCAGGACAGGATAGATCTTCCAGAGCGAGAGATGTTTTTTGTAACTACTCTCCACTCTGGCCAAAAGATGCTTCGTTAAATGTTTAAACACAGACCTTTTCACAGAATTGCTGCAGGAAACAGTAAAAAGTAAAATTATGAAATAAAAAGTAAAACCTGACAATTTTGCGTGGTGGTCGAGAGTACTTTCCATGTACATGACATGCAAGAGGGGTGGGTATTATCTGAAAAGACAGACTTTGTGTTTGTGACCCCTTTAACATTATTATTATCTAAAGAATCAGGAAAGCTAGGTGTTGGCCAGACAATGAATGAATTGGACAGTAATAACCCTTCCATTCGGCCTGGTATAACACAGCCTTATGCATAGCATTTTAGCATTTCTGCCAGCCACAAAAATCTCAATCACTTTAATTTAGTTTTATTTTGGTGTATTTGCCTGTCAACAGAGGCAGTTAAGATAAAGAGAAGAAAACTAGAGATCAGAGAAAGGGTACACCTTTATAATCACTGAATTCTTCAGGAAAGTGTTGTTGATATCAAGAGCCCAGGCATTGAACTAACCTTATAAGTCATTACACTACATGCAGAACATCCAGGTGTTATAAGACAAATAAGGTAACATGTTATAACCTCAAAGAAGATTATAACCCAAACAACCTGCAAGCGTCTAATACAAATTAGAAGATGCTGATCTGTTATCTCAGTCAACTGGAGGGATTCCCCAACTCTCACCATTGTCATAATTCCTGATATAGTGATAAAGTTATCAGACCTCAGACTATACACTCCTGTTTACAGCAGCCAATGTCAAGTCCAAACTACAGGCTGTGCATGGACAACCCCTGTCATTGTGTCCTATTTGGCCATATGGAACATAGGTGGGTTTTCATGACGTATATGTTAAACAGATGCCATAATAGGCTATGGGTGACGAATGCCACTGTTAAGATATTCGTTACAGACATTTGTCACCCATAGGGTATTATGGCATCCGTTTAACATATACATCATGAAAGTCTTATGGTGTATACGCTAAAAGGATGCCTGTGACAAATGCCATACAGTGGCATACGTCACCCATAGGCTCCTACGTTAAAAAAAAAGTATACCGTGCAATATATTTTTTTTTGCAGGATTTTGTTGTAGGCGAATAGAATAGTCTATGATGCTATTCTATTCTTTTTTTGTTTTGCGGTATACCATTGTATACCGGCCCAACGGAGGCCAAAAGTTTTGGTATCTGTATGGCTAATGTTACCCTATGGACACATTTAGCATTTATGACAGGAGCTTTCCTGGTGTCTACTCTAAAAGTAGAGATAAAAACGTGATGTAAATGGGACCTTAATTATCTATCATCCAAAAAACACATGATCAGAACTTGACATAAACAATATTTACAACAGTGTTAAATGTTCACATGAAAAAACATTCCTACAATTACAGATGTCTTGTAGTGTAGGCCCTTTCAACAAAAAGAATCCCAACAGTGAAAAATATTGTAACATGGGTGGGATCAGGGGCAAAGTGTCCTGTATATGGCTGGCTGTAGTATCCCTTAAAATCTCCCTTTAGGCAATCCCAAATAGAGACTTAAGGTACTATTAGATGGCCCGATATGGGCCATGAACACGAGCGCTGATCAATGAGACAGCTCGGTGATTGGCGCTCGCTTGCTCCTTATGATTGCTTATGCATGGGGACGAGCGCTTGGTTCTCTGATCGTTCGTCCTCCATACATTTATATCATGTTGGCAGCACATCTCCCTGTTCACACAGGGAGATGTGCTGCCGACAAGGATCATTTTTAATGCTGCATAACAGAGCAGATCAGCTCGTTCATTGGCCCGTGTAATAGGGCCCTCACTCTTAAACCTTAATCTATTACTAAACCCATTTTCAAAGGTCAAGCTGCATTTTACCAATGCTTAGGCATACTAAACACTGTTTTTTTTGTGTGCTTTATTTATGAAAATAAGCAAAAAAAACTACTACAGATAAAATACAGCGCTGCACCCCCCCCCCCCACCCTATACACACTTATAAAGAAGAACCAAAAACTTAAAACTACACAAAAACGTGACCGAATTGCTGTCTGTGAATCCAGCCTTAGAAGATTGATCATTTATGTCTCGCACGTTCTCCTTTACCTTTAAAAACTCAATTTGAGCTATTTTATGTCTTTTTTTAATTAGTCTTTGAAAATATATTTACAATTCAGTGACTGTAATATCTCTTTTCTTATCACTAGCTCAATCAGGTCTAGATGTTTTGTAACTAGAATGAATATCCAGAACCACTTAACTTTTTGTTGTTTAAATACTGTTTTAACCTATGCGGTGAACTGTTCTTGCAGGAGACCACCCAGTAGGTTGAAACATTTCCTTTGTTAACATTTAAAGAGCACAATTGAAGAATACACTTGGCAAAGCTGCTTGTACTTAAAGAGGCTCTGTCACCAGATTTTGCAACCCCTATCTGCTATTGCAGCAGATAGGCGCTGCAATGTAGATTACAGTAACGTTTTTATTTTTAAAAAACTAGCATTTTTGGCCAAGTTATGACCATTTTTGTATTTATGCAAATGAGGCTTGCAAAAGTACAACTGGGCGTGTTGAAAAGTAAAAGTACAACTGGGCGTGTATTATGTGCGTACATCGGGGCGTGTTTACTACTTTTACGAGCTGGGCGTTGTGTATAGAAGTATCATCCACTTCTCTTCAGAACGCCCAGCTTCTGGCAGTGCAGATCTGTGACGTCATTCACAGGTCCTGCATCGTGTCGGCCACATCGGCACCAGAGGCTACAGTTGATTCTGCAGCAGCATCAGCGTTTGCAGGTAAGTCGATGTAGCTACTTACCTGCAAACGCTGATGCTGCTGCAGAATCAACTGTAGCCTCTGGTGCCGACACGATGCAGGACCTGTGAGTGACGTCACAGATCTGCACTGCCAGAAGCTGGGCGTTCTGAAGAGAAGTGGATGATACTTCTCGTCAGAACGCCCAGCTAGTAAAATAAGTAAAAACGCCCCGATGTACGCACATAATACACGCCCAGTTGGACTTTTACTTTTAAACACACCCACTTGGACTTTTGCAAGCCTCATTTGCATAAATACAAAAATGGTCATAACTTGGCCAAAAATGCTCGTTTTTTAAAAATAAAAACGTTACTGTAATCTACATTGCAGCGCCTATCTGCTGCAATAGCAGATAGGGGTTGCAAAATCTGGTGACAGAGCCTCTTTAAATGTATCTACAACTATGGATCCTCTGTCACAGGTATCAGGACTAGTTACAATGTCCAATATGGAAAATATGAAATAACCAAACTGTAGTAGGGACGGGACATTTATAGTCACTGTATTATCTTCAATGTTTGTGATTATACAATTAAAGTGATAGTCTTCAGCATCATTCTTGAATCAGATGTCTTCCATCACTTGACTTGTATATTCTTCTTGTTAAGCAGATATGGATTGTGCTGGCCTGGGATACAAAAATGGGAGACCTACAATCTACTATAGAGAGCCCAATAAACCCTCCTTGTAGTAAAAAAATGCATGACTGTTTAAAATATCAAGAAAGCGCAATAACTACCTTAAAAGAAAAAAATATATACAAAGTATAGATAATAAAAAAAAGCAAAATGAAACTATACAGATAAGCACAGCAAGTAATTATTCAGACGAGAACTGGAAATTTTGATCAGAAAAAAAATGTATGATTTTCCATTCGAGTTGAATCAGTATTCTGTCCAAGTTCATTCAGTTTGTCAGTTTTTTTTATCCATATGGCATCATCCGTTTTTCATGTCTGTTCCTGCTTTCTTCTTAGCGTCTCCTAGGAACCCATCTGTTAAAAACGGACCGCACTCGGATGGCCTCCGCGTGCTGACCGATTTTTTTCCACTAAGCCATTAACTTGAATGGGCAAGTCTAGCATAAAAAATATATCAAAGTAGTCCATGCTGCGATTTTCTCTGCACGGTCCAACAGTCCTTGTGCTGTCCATTCTACACTTGGACAGCACACGGACATGAACAATGCACGTCTGAATAGGGCCTAGTAATCACTAATTGCTCATCAAAGAATTACTCATCAGGTGGAAAAATCAACACAGGAGTAGGTACAGGCAGGTCAAATTTAAAAAGGGTTCTCTAGTTCTTTTCTAAGTGATGCTTAGCATTTTATTTTTTTTCTAGCGCCAACATACTTTACAGTTCTGTACAGAGATTGGCTTTACTCACATCCAATGCCTGTCTCTTAAGACCCTTTTACATGGGCCAAAGATCTGGCAAACAAGCGTTCATATGAACGCTCGTTCCCGATCATTGTTAAAGGGCCAGACGAGCGCCTTTTGATGAGCTATCAAGCACTGTAAAAGAACCCTAATGGAGCTCACAATCTAATTTCCCTATCTCAAACACTCACTATCAGGGCTCAAGCACATGGCCATATACCGGTTCTGTTTTGTATATAATAGGGCTGCCATAAAAAGAACATGGGGCCTTTATTGTACCTCCATATGCCTCTGATTCATATGGAGTAATATTAAGTTATTTTGTCAGATTCTTATGGAAAAATTGTGGTATGTTCCATTGGAAGCTGTAAGTATAAGGTTATTTTACACTAGAAGCAATTCTTCTAAGGTGAGAATATTTTTTTATTTTATGTCCAATTGGGGTTGTGGAAATGGATGGCGCACGGCCACAGTCTTAATAAATCTCTTGTATCTGCCCCATAGTCTCCTCTTTTCCATACATGTTCAGTAACGCTGGTTAAAACGCAAAATTTATGGTTGCTGCAGTTGTGGCCACTGCAAAGGGATTTCATAAAATGTCGCCTTGAGTTGCGTAGTCTACAAAGCAACATGTACATGCTCTTTAGATTATGTGAGAAAAATACCTAGACAGTGGCGAAAAAGGTACCGAAACATGTGGAGAACATTATACACAAAAGGAACACCTCGGTGGCACCGGATGTCCATCAAGAACATAGGGGAGACTAAAACTATCTAAGGTTTACAGCATTGGAACTTATTCACCCATCGCCAAGAGGGAGAGACATAGACAGGCTGTTATTAGAAAAACAAAGTCGGTGGATCTTTAAATTGAGATCAACAGTACCCGATGGCCTGAGTGAGCAACTGTATTATGGCTGCTTCATTTAGACACCACCACACATTCACTTATGTTTGCCACTTTATAAAATTAAGAGAAATGCGGATATATTTTGATATGTTGATTATTAAATTCTAATTCTTAAATACAGGCAAGCCGACCCAATAAACAACAGGACCATCGAAACCTAAAATGTGGTGCCTCTGTTTAAAAAAGGGGATCATAAAACCATATATGTCATATACCATTTTTAATAATCAAAATATGCTTGAGAATGTCATACAAACCCTGATAGTGCGGCTGCGGTGGTGGTCACGAAATAGCCGATAGCGATCAATCACATCAGGTAAATGAATATAAGTGACGTAAATTTGACATAAGATATACATTTTGCGCTAGCTGCAATACTGGGGCTTGCACAGTCCTCATGAAATCAGTACTGTCAGGCAAGCGAACATGGGTGAAGTGTATTCATTATGGGACTATAGGATTTCTGCACTAGTGAGGGTGAAATATGATTTTGTTTAAATAATGGGCAGTGTTTTAACACAGCCAGTTAACCAATATGCATGTTGAGACTCACAGGCTAGCCGCAATCCCCCCACCCTTTTCTAAGGTGTTCCAGTTAAGAACATAGTGGAACTTGTTATTCCCCTTGCGAACCGCACTGCACTCTCTCCCAGTATGACAAAGTGGGGCTTTGGAAACCCTGGCTGAGATATCCCTGAGAAGAGACACATGACGTCCATCAGACACACCAACAAAACGTCAGTGTGGGGAGGTGGTCAGGAGCACCATACAGCTCATTTTAATAACTATTTATAAAAAGTTTTAATTTAAACAGTGTTGTTTTTAGTGCTAATTTATTTTGCACTGTTATCTAGTCCTCTGACTGTAACCAACAGTGTATACAATAAAAAAAATTCAAATGGTTGCTATGGCTATGTCCAGAGACAGGTAAACATAGTTTATATTTTAAAGTTACTTCTTTTCTAACTTTATGACTATGCAGCTTTATTTCTGAAAAGTTTTATATCTCCTTTAAAGGGCAGCTCCAACTTTGAGGAGCTAACCAGGTAAACAGTTGGGGATGAGGGAGGCAATGGTGCATTGTCAACAGTATTCGAATGAATCACCAGGAAAGCATGCCTCCCTATCTGACATATGATTCGAGGCTTGAAATCCAAAGACTGGGGATCAGTATATGCAATTGCTGAGTGACTAAAAAATGTTTTGTGCGCTTAAAAAAGCAATCTCTTAAGCTGCACTGGTATTCAGCCACATGTAGGGGCACATATATAATAAGTGTTGTTTTGGTGTAATTTTTAGGCTTCAGTTTTTGTAAATATGCTTTGTATTTTTTCATAAGGATCTCCAGCAGTGTATCTTTACCACTCATCATATTTATACAGAAAAGTACTAATACAACATGCCTGTGGTAGTGGCAGCACTGTAGAGATATTTACAGCAGCCTGTATTCTGTGAATCGACTGCTCAAAGAACTAATTCCTATTATAGTAATTCAAATGTCTCCAAACCTGAACTGTCACTATAAGGCTTCGTTCACATCTGCGTCAGGGCTCCGTTCTGGCGTTCCGTCACAACGGAACCCTGACTGAAACAAACGGAAACCGTAGGTTTCCGTTTGCATCCCCATTGATTTCAATGGTGACGGATCCGATGCAAATGGTTTCCGTTTGTCTCCGATGTGCAAGGGTTTCATCGTTTTGACGGAATCAATACCATAGTCGATTACAGTATTGCTATGGTTTCCGTTTGTGTCAGTCAAGGTTCCGCTCTGACGGAAAGTTTTGATGGAATGCCAACAGATTGGAGCCCTGACGCAGATGTGAACGAAGTTTAAGTGGAATCGTAAATTAAATTAAATTAAGGTATCTGTAATGTAAGATTGCCATTAGAATACATGGTGCTCTTTACTTTGTGGTCGAAGTTGACTCAACAGAGTGCTGCACGTCATGTTTAGCAGGGCTAGGACAGTGGGTAGATATACCGAAACAAATAAAGGGCTCATTTACACTGCCATGTTTACTTAAAATATAGATCTTTGCTAAAATTGGAATTGGTTGTCATTATATACACAAACTGCAAAGACAGAGTGTGAATGTACTTCCCAGGGCTGGCATTACATTGGTGGTAACTGTGTGGTAAGTTCTGTTGGCATGTAACCAAACATTGTCTAAGTATAGGAGCAATACAGTATGGTGCCCAAAGAACAGTACCATTCATTAGCCAAATAACAGTTTCATACTGATGCCACCATCATACACTGTAAAATTGCTATACTGTACAGTGCCAAACAATGCCTGCATACAACCATACAGTACTCAAATAACAGTTCCATGCATAAATGAATAAAAAAAGGATAAAGCCTTACACTCATTATCTACATTGCCACAGTTTTTCATATTACTTTGGATTAAAGGCTATGTAGACCTTTGAAAACTTTTTTTTTCATAAATAAAAATGTGTATCAGTGTGCTTGGTGCAACTTTCTAAGGCTTCTTTCACATCTGTGTTGGAGGCTCAGTTAGGGGCCTCCATCGCAGATCCGTCAGGGATTACCGGTAAAATCATGGACACTCCGAAGGAAAGCCGAAGGAACCTATTAAAGTCAATGGGTTCCGTCGACCACCGGTGGTGTCCTCTGATGGAGCAGAACAACGGAATGTCACAATGCAGAAGCCTAACTACATTTTATTAAAGACTGAAACCTGTGTCCATCAGGTTAGAGGCACTGACGGGTTCAGTATCAGCAGGTCCTGCGTGTCTTTGATGCGCAGGATCGAGCTGTTACCTATCACATCTGGATAATCCCAGTCCATATAACCTATTACTCTAGGCCAAAGTTATTGTGAGTAAGGCAGTTATTGAGGTTGATCTTCGTAACTCCCTCATCCTGTGCCAGAGGCCACAGAGAGGAACATTCGTAGCTCTGGTGCAGGAGATGAAGAACAGGAATCTCTATGGTCAGGCAGAACGAGTGTACTTTGTACTAAACTGCACCCTATCCAGTTGTCCTCCACTGGAGTTGGGCTCTCTCTGCATAAATATATAGGCAACCAGTTAAAAATCACTATCTATGTTGTTCTCTGTCCATTCTTCTCTAAATTGCCTGTTGTAAAGTAGTACCTGTGGCCTTGCAACTTCCACAACCATATAATAAGCTGAAAAGCGTGACCATACGTACTGGCCTGCAATGTGACTGTATGCATTGCTTTTATTATGAAACCAATAATTTCCCTCTTACACAATTACAATGGAGAATGAGGTTAATTGGTGGTTACAACTTTTCTTCTTTCTCTATCTATCTAAATGCAGACTTTTGTAACATGAAACAAATTCCTTTCATTTTTTTCTATGTAATGGTTAATCTTTGAGCTCAGACTAGTGTACAACCATTTACTATTTAGCAGATTAAGGGTGTTTTAACAGAGAGATTTTCCACTGGATATATTATAGCCCCAATGCTAAGATAGTACATAAATGTTTGAAGCATGAAGACATTTTTGTTTAATTTTCCAAGTCGAAGAAGTAGTATCCATATTATCTCTTCCAAAATCTGTTTCCCATGAGATAAAATTAGATCGGTCCTTTTAGATTAGCATCCAGTTTTGTAGCAAATGATTGTAGGGCAAAGTTAACCCCATAACAGCTGCCCATACATGTCATTAAATCTCCAAATACCTTTGGTATTTAGTGGTTAAATTTGCTTTTAGGAACTGAGAAAAACAAAATGTGCCTAAAAACGTAAGAAAAATGATGAAAACACAAACATGGGGAAGATAATATGGTCCTCAGATTTCCTAATATGCTTGATGAAGAGGCACTTTCTTCTCTCAGATTGACTGTGAAAACAGACCAAATCTTTGTGACATCCCAACAAAAGGGATGCCAACAGCTTTTAGTGTAATGTCAACACTTCTAAAGCCAGTTCAAACAGCCATGCCAAGGCTTGAGAGAGGAGTAGAAGACAGATATGCGAGCTCCTGATGTGTCCATGTTATGGTCAGCAGCTGTGAGTGACCTTTGATTTAAACTTAAGCTACCATTACCATTATTCTTCAGTCATAGAAAAATATTATCAGCTCACTTGATTCACATTAAGATGCCATGCCGCCTTCATTAATGTGATCTTTCATCAAAACTGGAGGAATTGGACACACAGCAGATGTTCTACATAACTTTTTACTCAGCAAACTTTTTCCTTTTTGTGTAGATGCCACTTAGAGCTTACCCCCCTAACATACCCTGACGCTGAAGAATAGGAAAGGCTCTTAAATAAAGGAACATGAACTCACTGACATCAAGTAGGTCATATAAATATTTTCTAGATTTACGTTCTCCGTTTTTGTGACTCTAACTTTTTTAGATTTAGTTTAGATGAATAAAGATTCAGTATCTTTCATTTACATTAATGCTCCATTAAGAATGCTTACAATAAGGATCAACATCTCCATAACAGATTTCATATAGACTGTACCTTAAAATATTAATCTCATACCCATATGCAGCAAAGTTGTTAAAAATTTCATATTAAAACTAGGCATCCAATAAGAGTGGGCACATCCTATAGGCATGACAGCCACATATAAGAGGAACACATCAATATATGAATTTATTCTGCTTTCCATATTTGTAGTAAGTAGAATTTTTACCCCTAACACAAAGCGATTTCCCCGTGTTCACTTCCCTTGTTGTGATACTGCGGGAGGTATAAAGCGTTACACGTCACCAACTGAAATCAATGGCCGTCCATGTAATGCATGGATGAGTTGGGTTTACGAGATGGAGAGCCGTTCCTTGTTGGTACTCTCCGCCCCATAGAGTGGGGTCAATAAGAGAGCATAACAGAAGCCACGACGCTATGCGTCTTACAAACGCTACCACCGGTGCCAGGTGGACCCCATTGATTTATAATAAGGTTTGTCGGGGGTTCATTGTGGTGTCCTTCGTTCAGATGGGAAATCTGACAGAATTAAGGACTGAGGCGCTGAACGAAGCCTCCGATGCAAAGATGAAAAAGGCAGACACAGCTTCTAAGGACAAATGGCAACTACCATTTAAGATTTGTTTTATTCTTTCCCTGAATCAGCACTGCATATAACAGTATGAACAAGACGGATGTGTCTTATTTATTTCAATCTTACTGCAATGTAGCTATGTAACTTTGTATAAGTGTAAAGGATCTGCCAGGCACAACTTCTGTGTATACGCCCATGGGTAATCAGTCTGCACCTGGTTCTATGTCTCTGAGACTGACTCCATCTTCCACCACTCAGGATGGCAGGCTTAGGAGTGGGAGAGCCTATCGCAGCCTGGCCAGACGGAGCTAGCTCCCGCCCTCTGTCTATTTATACCTGGCTTTCCTGTTCCTCCTTTGCTTGTGATTCTTCTCGTGTGGTTTCCTGGCCTTGCTGCAGCTCCTAGCTATTTGACCTTGCTTCATACTGACCCCGGCTTACTGACTACTCTCCTGCTCTGCGTTTGGTACCTCGTACATTCCTGGTCTGACTCGGCTCGTTCACCTCTCTTGTTGCTCACGGTGTTGCCGTGGGCAACTGCCCCATTTCCCTTTGCTTGTGTCCCCTTGTCTGTTTGTCTGTCGTGCACCTACTGAGCGTAGGGACCGTCGTCCAGTTGTACCCCGTCGCCTAGGGCGGGTCGTTGCAAGTAGGCAGGGACTGAGTGGTGGTTAGATTAGGGCTCACTGTCTGTTTCCCTACCCCCCTGTCATTACAATAAGAGTCAAAAGTTCTGGCATTATTTTCTGAGTAAATGAATATACCTGTAGGTTGGCAGTCATATTATACAAAACGCATAGCCTCTTATGGTGACATACTGCTCAGACAGCAGTGTTTAACAGTTCTAGTGGAAAACCTGCTGGACTTATGTCAGCTGCATGACAGCTACAAAGAGGGTGAAAGAGCCAATGTCTTACAGGCCCCCCGGTTAGGTCAGCGGACCACATGGTCCCACAGATGTTCTCCATCTCTTGCACAGATGCATAATGAAACTAGAGTCTTGTTTCTCCAGATGTACTTTGTAACGAAAAAAAAAAAGAAGAGATAAGAGTTAGCTGCAAATGTTTCCATCCGATGTGGAAGGAAAAAAACTTACTCGAGCTCCTTTCTCTGGAAAGCATTTGCAGCCCCCGCTGCAATCTCGTCCTGCACATGGCCCCTGATAGGTCTTCTTTCCTCCCTGTGAAAAGAAAACATAAATATGAGATCATTTATGGCTCCCACAAACCTTGCCTAAATAGATTACTAGTCACATTAATAACTGTTTCTCTTCATTCAGACATGGATGTCCTGAACTGTAATCACCTCTGACAAGTGTTTGGTAACATATGATATAAGAATACATAGAATGCAGCCTCCCAAGAAGAGATTTGTGGAATGTATACTTCTCCATAATGTATATATAAATGGATGACCTCTGGGTATAGCCCATCTGCTAAAATATCAGAATTCAGTTGATAAAACTTTTTTGTACAGCTGGATGAAGAGCAAATAGTGTCAAGCTGTAGTATATACTGCTTTCCTAGGCATAGTTTAAACAGGTGGCTTACGCACTGTGTATGAAATAAAATATATTGTGTGTACACAATCACCCAATAGGTAATTTGTATACAGCATATTAATGGTATAAGTAAGCCTAGCCTGAATGATAGGTTACAAATGTTACATCTCAAACATTATAAAAAAAATACACTCAACCACTAACACAGCCCAACGCAAAAGACATAAATCAACACTTTGTATAGAGACCTGGTAGGCCAAAGATATGAAAGAAAATACTGATGAGGTATAAGGAAAGAGGAGGCCTGTCTGTGCCTAATCCAGGCATTATTACAGGGTGGCACAGATAGCTCAGTTATTACAATTAGGATTAGCAGAATATAGGCCACTATGGGTGAAAGTGGAAAGTCTATCCGTTTAGAGAGGAGGCACTATTATGGAGAACCTGTGGAATGCAAGGTAATATTAAAAATATGCTCCCAACTTTATATCACTCACTAAAAGAGGCTAATATCTAATGTATCAGTAGCCACACTTTACAGGCCCTTTTACACCGGCTGATAATCGGCCGTTGCAGCGAGCGCTGATCAACGAGACATCGTTGATCGGCACTCGTTTGCTCCTGTCACACGGAGCTATGGATGGGGACGAGCAGTCATTACTCCGATCGCTCGTCCCCATACATTATTATCGTGTCGGCAGTGCGTCTTCCTGTTTACACACGGAGATGTGTTGCCGATGATAATATTTCACTTTTTAAAACTATACGACCAGCAGATGATCGAGCGTTTCCTCGGTCATCTGCTGATCATTCTCCTGTTTACACAGGGCAATTATCGGCAACGAGCGTTCTATCAACGCTCATCTGCCCGATAATCGCCCAGTGTAAAACCCCCTTAAGCCAGGACATTAAGCTAAATGAAATGGTGGAAGGGAATGATAGATATATGCCTGATAAAGAAAGATTTGGTTGTTTACAAATCGATGCTTGAATGTTTGAAAACATTTTTTGGAAATAATACTGGAGAAAAGGACTGATATAACTCTATAACCCAATGAAGGTGATAAAGTAAAATTGAGATACATGGTGAGTATGGAAGATGGGTTGGAGAAAGCTTTCCTGTAGACTGGTATCAGATTTGTAAAGAGCTTAGTAAAGGCAGTAGACTTGCTTAATGGAAACCTTGTAAAATTGCCACATAAAGCTTCCATCACTCCATTGAGATTAAACAAAATTTAAGGAGGAAATTAAAGAAGATGTTTTAAGGAGTATGGGGAAGAATTGGTGGTATAGGATTGTAAAAAAATATTTGGGCAAGTAATATGCCCTAAAATCCATGCTGTTTTTTTCCTTTTTGCAGCATGTGAATAAGGCTGGGAATACTTTTATTCGCTTTGATTTACTGCATTTTTGGTGTGGCTTTCCATGACAAAATGCATACTAAATCCCCAAGCATGTAGACTCAGCTGATAAAAGGTAATCATTAGTTTGGGTAACTTCACTTCAGACTGTGGGTTCCAATGAGCCCCTGGACACAGTTCTCCGCTTTAGCTAGCAAAGGGCAGTCCCAGAAGTCCCTTCTATTAGCTAGCATGCCCTAATACGCAATATCAGAAGGGGTAGTCTGAAGTAAATATATACACTAAAGATCACCCTGATGTTTGTATTTATTGTACAATTTAATTTTTTTATGGCTTTCCCTTTAATTTTTCTAAACTGCAATAATAGGCTGGAGTGTGACAAGCCTTATGGTATAGAAATTAATATTACCAAGAAAATCAAACTGCAGTGCTCTGACATAGCAAGAATGGAAGCTCCTTTGTCCTGTCACGTCTTGCTGGCTAGGCGCCTTTAGGCATGTACGGTTTCTAACTAGACCCAGGATGATGTATTGCATACATTCTTTAATTTTTTTTCCTTAAGGGAATAATATAGAGTTTACTATAAAAGAAATACTGTAGATAGTGTTTCAATATTTCTACTAGAGCAACACAAGATCTATATTATTCAGTAACACAAAACACTAGCAGGTCAGAGATACAAATACCCTAAAGGGGTTATCTTAGTACAGACATTGATGGTATATTGCTAGGATATGCCTTTAATGTCTGAGCACATTTTTTTTTTTAAATTAAAAGGCAGAACAATACTTTTTCAAATTGCATAAATTGCGCTCCGAAAATAGCCACCTAGTCAACTGCCTTCTCCCCATACCCCTTGTTCCACTGCTGACCATGGAGCCTCCAGTAGCCAAACAGAACGGACAAGAGACACAGTGGCACAGCACATTGCAATCTGAAGGGGTCACAAATGATGACATCAATGTCTACACTGAGAAAACCACTTTAAAATTAGATAGGTGGGCACCTTATTAATGTATAACTGTCTAGCTGCCAATGTGAAGTACTTTAGGGCCACCAAAAAGTGTCTGTTACAGGTCACATTGATCCCTACACACTTCTTCCTGACCAATGTGGCATGTGAGCATCAAATACGTCTAATTCGTTTATTCATTTGTACTGACAGTTATCGCTGCAAAAAAATATCCTGCCATTGTATCTTTAAGTGATATATCATGAAAACCCATGGTGACAATTGGTTCATTGTGAAGCCAAGGGCAGTTGTTACACCACACTAAAAAAAAAAATAAAATGTAAATGTAGATCTCATTACACAAACCTGGCTTCTAAAAAATGGGTTATTGAATTAAAATGATGAAGTAACATTTCCCCCTGCTGACGCCTGTCATAAGATCACTATGGGCAGCTGAGTGGATAAGACGGAAGCCCTGCTGTACATAAATCACACTGACTTCGGAGAAAAGAAATGCACCATTTAGTGGGTGAACATGCACCCACTTGCATAGAAGCACAAGAGTGTCTTATCTGAAAAATGCAAATGTGAAATATATTATTTGAATTGGAAATAAGGCATACGTGTCTATTCTCACACAAATACTACTGTGTGAAGCTACGATTTTATTTTATTTGGGCTTGGTCTATACTACTCACCAAATTTTAGCTGTTTATATGTATTTAGAATTTCTTCTCATCATTCTGCTTAGCTGTGATTTTGCACATTGGGGGAACATATATAAAAATTGTTGCAGGTAGCGTTATAGAGTAAAAATTTGTCAAATCCATGTATGGCTGTCGGTTTTTGGAGGTGTGGATTAAAGGTCGCACCAGAAACTGTATGCAATGTTTTCGACTCCACTGTCAGTCAATGACAGGTCATACTTTTGTTCCAACCTGGACCGGCCTTTGCGGCTGCAAAGGGCACCTCAGCAGCATCTGCTGAACGGGTACCATGGAAAGCATGGCACCCGAGTCTTGTGACAACCATAAATCTTAATATTAATTGTATAGCAGTAATATTTAGATATTGTATAGCACTTTTATCACATTACTTTATGTATAAAACTGTTGTTTGGTCACTGTATGTTGGTATTATTTGAGCATGTATGGTGGTAATTACTTAGCCATTACGTAGAATTGCTACTAAGGCAACGTACAGTACATCATTTTTGTAGTGCGTAGTGCAAAAATGTCACGTGTTGGTAGCTCTATAATGGAATGTTATTTAGGCAACAATATAAGTGTGTTATTTAGTCAAATTATGACACTGTAATTTGGGCACCATACTGTATGATGTATTAAACTGTATGGTATGGTGGCTATTTGTACACTGTACGACCGACCGTACACCATATGGTGGGGGTGCCTACAGAAGTTACCGAACAGGATACTATCTAATGTAAAACTGGCCCTTATTCCAATAGGGTAAAATATTGCATCTGAATCATATTTCTTTTTCTACGTTTGTGCAGCATTTCTTGTTTAGAGAGTGTACTCCGATATATATATATATATATATATATATATATATATATATAGTTGCACTAAATTCACATACATCTGTACACCTTTTTGTTATTCTTATTTGGTGCACAACCAGTAAAAATATCAAAAAGGCATTTGTGCTGAAAGAGAATGGATGAAAAGTTTACACTTCTTACAAATGTTGCACTCATTGTGTCCATATGAATAAGCAGGCAAACTTGTCATAAACGGCATGCTTTCAGCAAGTGATGAAGCAAGAACCATCTTGCATAGAAATGACAACAGTTCTTAAAGTTAAATTCTGAAATTCTTAACATAGAAAGGGAAAGTTGATGAGATGTGTATTCTGTAAATATGCACTGCTAAATATTTGCGCTGTAGTGAAATATTTGTATGTCAAGTCTGCAGAACAAACCAGGGATTAAACATATATATATATATATATATATAGGAATGCTATTGTATATATGTATATATCTATCATTTATTTCTTGTGTGTTTCAACATGATCGTTGTAGTATACTTTTTTTTTTTTTAATTGTGTTTCATCACCCCCAATTCTGTGGAATGTTTACCATCCGAAAGGATTAGCTGCCAGGTGTACCCTAAATTTGACATGATGATACAAAAATACATTTTCATTTACAGCTATGTGTACTTTGTTTTATTTACTTATAACCTATTTTATTTTTCTGTTTATTTTTCAAATATAACTCTATAAAACAATAATAACTTGGAATATTATGTCAAAAATATTGGCAGAATGTTTGCAACCAGTTTGCTGTTCCATCGGCCATTTCCAAAGGATATGCCATAAATGCAATGATAGGTGGCTCACTCCGTTCTTTCCGTAACTCCCATACATTCCAATGGAGAGACCTGTGCACAACCTCTCTATTAATATCGAAGGTAAAAACCAATTGAATTGGCAAATTGGTGTCACATGACCCTCATTCTCAAGATAGGTAAGGGTCCCTGAGGGTGGACCCACACCTATAAGGCATTTATGGCACATCCTGTAGATATGCCATAAATGTCTTAGACTGGAACATCCCAAAAGCTTTCTTTCAGATCCAATCACTAATATGCCAGGTATTGCTGTATGCCAACAACTTTTCCAGTTTCGGTCACAGTCAGATGTTCAAAAACATTATGTCAAAATTATTGTTATCATGGTTACTAACTGCACCAATGAACTAAAAGATTTGGACACAAAAAGCACCCCCACCCTGACAGCATTGTTCTGAATGACGATGCACTCCTGTAAAGGTGGAAAGCACCTACTTCATTTATCTTAAGGTAGAAGGAAAAACTGAAAAAAGTAAATATTTATAGTTTTAACTGGGGCCAAGTCAAAAATGTTTCCCTCCATAAACATTGAACTTTCACAGATGTTCAGAAAATTATCCAGGAACAAGCAGATCTGCGAAGCCAAGCCAACATGTCATCAAGAGGCTCTCAGTACAATATACAGCGCTCTCCCTACAAAGGGCAAACAACATGTTCAGTGGATGACTCAAAATCAAGACATCACATACGTAGATCTAAGTTCACTCAAGCCTGTAGCGTAATCATTCACATTCTCCATAAGTCCATGACCGAAGTAAGTTAAGACTCCATTGCAGTTGTTACAATTCATTGAAAAAGTCTCCGAAATCAACACAACCAGCAGGAGTTCCTAATGTATTAAAATGGACAAATATAGTTGAGAAAGAGGCTGATTTTTTGGCTGTTCTGCGGTCCGCTCAGTGTACTGGATACACCTGTATCTTTTTACTCTCACCAACATTTCCGATGTATGATATACAACATGTACAAGTGTTTTTCTATTCTAACTACAGCCATGAGTACAACTGTATAAACCTGTTTGTAAGACATTAAAATAGATTAATTAGCTATTATTATAGCTCTTTTACCACTTTCAACTTTTTAGTTTCTAGTTTGGACCTGGAACAATATATTTGTTACTTTCGAGAGTCACATGGTGTCCCTGTGGCTCCGTTATATTGAGCAGTAGGCACTCTAATGAGAATAGCTCCATGACACAGCATCCAATGGAAAATGCCACAATGATTTTCCTGTCAGATATATACAGAATCCGACAGAAAGAAACCCTCCATATGCCTTCATAGGTAATCAGTGACATATGGAGGCATGGTAGAGCCACATACAAGTCTATGGGTACTGTATTATGGCTCCATACAACTGAGAGGGTGTATGGATATTTAATATGTGAGACCTTACTCTTATAGTAAAAGATTACTGATTGTACATATGACTGTATAGATAAGATATAGAGAAGGCTATATTGGAATCTCCCTGAAAACTGATAACACTGTCATATTGCCAAACTAATATTCTGGTGATAAGAAGGAATTGTTAAGGTGGTGAGGTTCTTACTACACATAATTTTTTAATGAAATAACAGAACGTTGACTAATAAGCAGTGAATATAGATGTAACAGAGGGGCAGGACATCCTCATATTGGACAGACCTGGATCAGGGAAAGATGTTGTCCAAATGAGCATTAAAGGGGTTTCCTGGAGAGAGAACTCTCAGCACCCCCGCCGAAAAGCTGTTATGAAGTGGCTGCAGCGAATGCGTGAGCGCTGCTTCCCCTTCATTTCCTTTACTGCTCAACACTGTCAAGTGTCGACACTCCTGTAGTGACGATTCACAGTATTACAGCCTTCTACCATCAAGTAAATGGAAGAAGGCTGTAATACTGTGAACTGCTGCTACAAACATGCCGATGTTTGACAGTAATAAGGAGCGTGAGCGAAGCGGGGGAAGCAGCCTCACACGAGTGCCACGGGCCCTTCAAAACAGTTGTTCGGTGTAGGTGTCGAGAGTCAGACCCCCACCAATCAGATATTGATGGCCTATCCTGAGGATAGACAAAAATGGACAGAGGCAGCACTTCCAAAAGTAACAGCTTTTTACTCAACCGTGCGACGTTTCAGTCCAACAGGACCTTTCTCAAGCTTGAAAAAGGTCCTGTTGGACAGAAACGTCGCACGGGTGAATAAAAAGCTGTTACTTTTGGAAGTGCTGCCTCTGTCAATTTTTTGTCTGCTTGATATTGAGGACCGTGGACCAGGTCCAATTGAGGCGTGCACCCGGTTGCGGTCCAGTGCTGTGGAATTTCTTTGTGTTGTGATAGCCTAAGGATAGGCCATCAGTTTCTTCTCTTTGAACCAAATGTCTTTTATATCATCTGCTATGCAATTTCAATACAACCTGATTTTCTCTACAAGAAACAATTTCAGCCTGGGTTCAACTAGTTGTGAACATTCTTCCAAGGAATTACTAAGAACAACTATAGAAATGTCTTCCCTCTTGTAAGGCTATGTTCACATCTGCATCGGAGGCTCCATTAGGGGCCTCCATCGCAGAGTCGGCAGGGTTTACCGGATTTTACCAGAGGCAATAGCGCAGTATGCTGCGCTATTGTATCCAGTTTAATCATGAACACACCAACGGAAAGCTGACGGAATGACGAAACCTATTAAAGTCAATGGGTTCCGTCGGCAACCGGCGGTGTCCATTGTGCAAAGGAACCGTTGGTTCCGTTATTCCCTTGTTCTGCTGCTCTGACGGAGCAGAACAACGGAACAGCACAACGGAGGTGTGACAATAGCCAAAACATCTCCAGTTGTGAACAAAATGTTTACATAAATATTAAGGATATAAATCAACAGCTACTTTTATAAACTTTATTTTTACAAGCTTAGCACTTTCAATTTAGGCTCTGTTCACATCACGTTTGTTTTCTACTGTATGTCTCTGCATGAAATAGC
The DNA here is from genome assembly GCF_050947455.1 of Rhinoderma darwinii. NCBI lineage: Eukaryota > Metazoa > Chordata > Amphibia > Anura > Rhinodermatidae > Rhinoderma > Rhinoderma darwinii. Next base: position 81,121,927 of record NC_134694.1, read on the forward strand.
GTAGTCTACTAAGCAATTCCATACACCAAAAAACAAGGCATGCCGATCCATACCAGCCCGGCGTCTGCCAAAAGGACACACTTTTGGCATATGGGTGATTGGGGGCTTATGGAAATGTTCAGCGTACAGGGGTGAGCTTTCATGGCCTATACACCAAATGTAGGGCTCTAACTAAATAGCACAGGCAGATACAGTTCAACTTGGTGAAAAAATAATACTGAAAAAAAAATCTTCAATTTGCTGTGATCAAGATGGACATAGTTGGTTCATTGGTTAGGATGAAACAATGTATACATCAAAACTTGTATAAATTGTGTTTTACTGCTAACAAATACAGAAAGTATGGATATTTATTGGAGCCAGATGACTATATCCTCTGTTGATTTTCTTTGCCCGTGAAGCATGTTTCATTACTAAAAATAATCTGAATAAAAAAAGCAAACCAGTTATGGTTCTTATTAAGTGTAATCAGAACATTTGTTCCATTTATCACATTCATTCTTACAAAATGCTACAGTACAGGCACAAGAAGGCAATACAGTCACCATATATAAATAGATCTCTTGTTCTTGGTCTGGATATGGTTAGATGGGAAGCATCAGTTTTTGAAGGACTGCTATGTTAACAGTTTATTTTATGAGCAATGGGGGAGATGGGTTTAAACAAAATAAATCACAGCTGGAATATAACAGATAGTTTTAATAACCTCTTACAATACGTACCTGTGTTTCACAAAAATTTACCCGATTCCTGTAAACAATTATGGTGGCCAGTGTGAAAAAGAAAACTCACTAATCAAGACCTTTTCTTTTTTGTCTTTTTGTGTGGTGAAAGGAACAATTTGAAAGCCTAACTTCACCACAGTACTGGCTCCTTCACATCACATTTATTCCCTGCGTTTAGCGTGTATGTCAGGAAAGCTCCTTATGTACACCCTCAACGTGTCCATAGGGCTCTATTAACCGTTGGGCTCTTATAAGTCAGTATACCATTTTTGGGTCTTTTTAAAAGCATAACTAAAAAAAACTTTTGACATGTGATAATGTTATGTCATACGTTTTGGTCGGTGGGGGTCCAGACACTGAGACCCCCAGCGATTGCTAAAATGAAGCAGCAGAAGCGCTCAGGTAACCGCTGTGCCACTTAGTTTCTGATCGATTTTACTTAGAAAGCCAAGCGAGCGGTGTACAAACTTATAGACTTTCTATTGAGCCTGTACACCAAGGAAAGCTGATCAGAAACAAAGCGGTTCAGCGCTCATCCGAGAGATTCTGCCGCTTCATTTTAGCAATCAGTGAGGGTCTCAGTGCTCGGATCCCCACTGATAAATGTCATAGGCTTTTCAATAGCTTTTCATGACATATATGATAAACAGATACCAAATTAGTCTATGGGTGACAGATGCCTGACGTACCCACAAACTATAATGGTATCTGTTTACCGTATAAATCATGAATCAGGGTGATGAGAGTTCATGATGTATACATATAACATATACCATTATAGTTCATGTTCATGAATGCCACTGTTAGGCATTCGTCACAGCCTACGTTTAACATACACGTCGCGAGCTTTTCCTGGCATATATGTGAAACTTAGCTCATTTAATGTGATGTGTACCAGGCCTATCTTCACACACAGTGTAATTAGTTATACATATTTTTGCATAATCTATGTTTCTCTTTTTTTCAGCCTATTTACTGAGCTCTGGAGGTTTTGGAACGTCAGATTTCCTAGCAAGCATTTAACTTTTTACCTGTTTGAGTGACCACTATTTCTCCTCATGTACAGACATTGCCACATGAAGTTCTTTTTGCTAGTGACATATTGCAGCTCTATGATACACAAGCGTGTTTTAGATCCTTCCCATCCAAGCAATATGAAGCATGAGAAGACAACACAACAAATCATACAGCTTTAATTAGAGGCTTAACCTAAAGCTCCTGGGCCCCATTACAAAACTGGTAACAGGGCCCCCCACCTACCACGTGCCATTTAGAAAACTGCTTTCTTCCTATGAATCAGAGGGGCCTTTGGGCGCCCTCAAGCAACAGAGCCCGGGTGCGACTGCTACCTCTGCACTCCCTATAGCTGCGCCCCTGGCTTTAATATAAAACCATGCGAGATAATGGGGAAATGTGCTAGGATCAAGATTGCAAGTATTTTCCCCTGAACCCTACAAAATGGTTTCCCCTGTTCTTTGCTGCTACACACAAACTACAATATAATGCCTTTTTCTGACGATGCTTTTTGAAATGTTCCTAGTTATGAAATTTTCTCTGAAGTATAGAAATAACAGGTTGCCAAAAAAAGATTTTCTATGATTGTCGTGGAATTTTTGACTGGAGTTACAAGAAGTAGCGTTATGATGCCACATGTAAACAACATCCCAGATAAACACATGCAGGACATTAGGAATCATCTTGCGGCAGGTTGCCCCTTGTTTACACTACAGTGCTATGTCTCTTGGCTGGCAGGGTGATGGCTCTATTGACTTGTGAATGAACACATATTGGAAGAGGAAAGAAAGTGACACCATCTGGCTCGGAAACAAGTGTCACAGGGGAAGTTGCTAAACTCGAACTCCAAGTGCCTGTTTATGAGTGAATGACCTTATCAGATGCAGACTTTCCATGAATGCAGTATGCTACCATGCTAAATACTCTTATCACAATATTGAAAACACCCAGATCCTCAATTTCTCCATTCAGATTTAATATAGACCATTAACTCAAGTTATTATTGTTGCATTCAACATGTTGAGCAATGAGCATAATAACCCAATCTTTTTCTGCAGGTATAATTTTGTGTCATTGGTGGCCTGTGCCATACATATATATCTGCCCTCGACTCAGATGTTCCTTTGTTGAAGAATTTATAGAATGGTTTTAACATGGTCATAAAATGATACAATATGACCCAACAGATATTACAGAATTACTGCAGACCTTTTAAAATAGAATTTAGCCTGGCGATCAGCTGATCACAGTAGGTGGAGCTTCATAAACCCACCTCCTTACTTTTAGAATAAGCTGCAGTCAGCCAGTAGTATTATATTTAAATAAATGGCTGACTATGCAATAGAGTTAAGTCCTCCAGAGGGATAATCGCTCTTTGTTAGAGGCTCTCTGCTCAGGCTAAAGGAGGGGCCCTAAGCATGGGATCCCCATTTATGATATCCATAATCCCTAAATGGGCATTTAGAAATGTATTATCATGAGAGAACCCATGTGTCTTTTTTCAAGCGTACGAACTATGTAACCCATTTAAAATTATCCAGATTGTTAGAGATCAGGTACTAGTATATGTGTCAAGATTATCTGATAGTATAGGTTGGGACCAGATAAAAGTCTCTGTGACATACAAGTTTCAGAATGGGAGTAGTTGTTAATGCATTAAGATTCAAGTCTATTAGATATTAGATGTATACGAAGTTTATGGGGGGAATTTAACAAGGTTTCTACGCCAGTTCTTTGGCATAGAAAAGTAGCAAACGGCCTTAAAATGCAAAATTTAAGACTTTTGGGCCATGCCCAATGCTTTTTAAAAAAAGAGAACACGTCTTAGCGTAAGGGGCTGTGCCATTGCGGCCCTCCGCATTTACTACAATTTATGCCAGAAGCAGTTGTCAATTATAGTGGAAATGTATGCCAATTCTTGGCTGGCATAGATTTCATTAAGTGGTAAATGTACAGTCGAAGATGCAGCAAAGTTATTTAGAGGAGTACGCCTTTTAATAAATTTGTTGCATCTTACTCCAGTTTGTTTCTTATTAAGAGCAGCGTACGCATCAATTTGAGTAAATCTCCCCCTTTGTCTCTTTAGGGCATGTTCACACATTGCTCAGATTATCATGTCGATTTTTATTAAAAAATCATGCATTTCAATTACTTGATCAATTAAAAAATGAAATCTAAAGGCATTTCCGTATTTCTGTGGGGAATCTTCAACAACTAGAAATTGCTGTGGATTTTAATTTCTGCAGCATGCACACAAATCAGCACATATTCCTTCTGCAGACTGTGAATGGGATTTAGTAAAAACCTATTTACCTGCATTGTAACTTACTGGGTAATTCTGCATCGACAATCCACAACAGGTTTGCCATGCCTGAATATGGCCTATGATAGGTAAGAAAATAAAAACAATCCATGTCTTGGGAGACAAAGTATCAGGGAATAAAAGAACTAGCTGGCCGAACACACCAAGCGTGATAGTCATGTATATGTGCATTTTTAGTGACCAGAATACCATGACCCAGGTAGTCACAGGTAGTCACATAATCCCATGAACCATACAGACATATAATGCCATGACTGTCTCACATAGCCACATAATAACTGTATCATGTAGTTACATATTGACTGTATCATGTAGTCACATAATGTCATGACTATATCATGTAGTAATATACTATTCTGACTATATCTTGTAGTCACATACTGTTGTGTCTGCCTTTTTAAGATCATATATCCATAATAATATCAGTTTTAAGTATATCCTCCACCGACAGCTTACCATATGAACTAACCAGGGACAGTATCATCAGTTAGTTCAGTATAGATTAATAGCTGTCCGGTTTCAACAAAATAATGTTATTTTTTGTATAATTAAAAGTTATACAATTTTCCAATATACTTTCTGCATGAATTCCTCACAGTTTTCAAGATTTCTGCTTGTTGTTATTCAGTAGGAACATTTATTGTTTACTTCCAGTGGATAAAATTCTGTCCATGGTCATGTGATGGACACCCAGGTGCTGAGATCGTTAGAAGACACAGTTCTGATATACATACTGCAACTGTAACGATCACAGCACCTGTGTGTCCATCAGATGACCAACGTCACAATTTTATCTACTGGAAATAAACAATGTGTGGAATTTATTAAAGAGGCTCTGTCACCAGATTTTGCAACCCCTATCTGCTATTGCAGCAGATAGGCGCTGCAATGTAGATTACAGTAACGTTTTTATTTTAAAAAAAACGAGCATTTTTGGCCAAGTTATGACCATTTTTGTATTTATGCAAATGAGGCTTGCAAAAGTACAACTGGGCGTGTTGAAAAGTAAAAGTACAACTGGGCGTGTATTATGTGCGTACATCGGGGCGTGTTTACTACTTTTACTAGCTGGGCGTTGTGATGAGAAGTATCATCCACTTCTCTTCAGAACGCCCAGCTTCTGGCAGATCACGCTGTGACGTCACTTCCCCAGGTCCTGCATCCTGTCAGACGAGCGAGGACACATCGGCACCAGAGGCTACAGTTGATTCTGCAGCAGCATCAGCGTTTGCAGGTAAGTAGCTACATCGACTTACCTGCAAATGCCGATGCTGCTGCAGAATCAACTGTAGCCTCTGGTGCCGATGTGTCCTCGCTCGTCTGACACGATGCAGGACCTGTGAGTGACGTCACAGCGTGATCTCTCGAGAACACGCTCTGTCTGCACTGCCAGAAGCTGGGCGTTCTGAAGAGAAGTGGATGATACTTCTCGTCAGCACGCCCAGCTAGTAAAAGTAGTAAAAATGCCCCGATGTACGCACATAATACACGCCCAGTTGTACTTTTGCAAGCCTCATTTGCATAAATACAAAAATGGTCATAACTTGGCCAAAAATGCTCGTTTTTTAAAAATAAAAACGTTACTGTAATCTACATTGCAGCGCCTATCTGCTGCAATAGCAGATAGGGGTTGCAAAATCTGGTGACAGAGCCTCTTTAAGACTGGCATTTCATATGCCAATCTTAATATAAAAAAAGATGGAGTAAAATGTGCCTAATTTATTAAGAGGCGCACACCTCTTAATAAATTAGGCATATCTCTGTCCATCCATGCGCCAGTAAGTGAAATCTAGGCCAGCTATGAGTATATTTGTGCCATAATTCACGTCAGTTTCTGGCGTAAATTATGATAAATTTGTTGGGCTGCTGGTCACCCCGCCACACACTAAGCTCCACCCACTGTTAAGAAATGTGCCGTGAGCAGTGTAAACGGCACTAAAGTAAACATTTTTACAGCAGTTATTGATTTTTGTGCCGTTTGGGACTTTCTAAGCCAGAAAACTGGCGTAGAAAAGTTAATAAATTCCCCCCAATGCATAACAACAAGCCGAGATCTTGAAAACCGAAAGGAATTAATACAGACAGTATTTTGACAAATCGTATACATTTTAATCATACAAAAAATAACATTGATTATCAGAAAGTGGTCAATGCCTTTAAGCAGCCTAAACGCAGAAGACTTCCATACCAGATAGCAACATATTGTCTGAATTGTAGGCTGTTTTACCATCACATTCAGGGTATGTTCACACGGCAGCGTCCGTAACGGCTGAAATTACGGGGATGTTTCCACCTGAAAACATCCCCGTAATTTCAGCCGTAACGGCATGTGCAGGCGCTTGAACGCCGCGTCCATTACGGACGTAATTGGCGCTGCTATTCATTGGAGTCAATGAATAACGGCTCCAATTACGCCCAAAGAAGTGACAGGTCACTTCTTTGACGCGGGCGTCTATTTACGCGCCGTCATTTGACAGCCCTTTCAATGGGCAGATGTTTGTCAACGCTATTGAGGCACTATTTTCGGACGTAATTCGGGGCAAAAACGCCCGAATTACGTCCGTAATTAGTGCGTGTGAACATACCCTTAATGTCAACATAAAGGTATTAGCAATATACTTGACATTGGTCAGGAGTGCAACTGTCCTGCTCGGTAACAGTTTATTAGTGTAGTGGTGCCACTGAGCTATTTATGAATGAGCCCAGCATACTGAATGAGCAACTGTTCAGCCATATTACATTTCAGTCTTGGAATGGTGAATTTACAGCCAGTGCAGGACAATACACATGTCAAGAAAATTATAAACCGGAACAGTCACTGCATAGAATAGATCTCTATATGAAGAGTACTGTATTTTTGAGGTTGCCTAGAAATCTTTGTTTTATATGAAATGTGAATAATACCATCATTCTTCGCAAGTACAGCTGCTGGCTACTTCCTTTCCTGCTGGTACATGTAGAGTGAACCTTTGTGCAGTTGGTGAGCAGCAGCCGCCATGCTGTATTACATATTGTCTTCTTGGCAAAATGTGATTAAATGTTTGCATAGTAAGGAAAAACTGAAGATCTCTTTCAGGCTACTCAACCATCCAGTTCATGTCATTTAACACTGTCAAAATATTGTAGATGGTTCATTCCAAACTTTGCGGAGCAATTATTATGCATGGATCTCCATCATCTCCTTGGATAAGAGAGATTATTATGATTCAGTGCTGTGCTTCTCACTTATTAAATCATCGACATTTCCACCCAATTTATAAGAGTCGTAGGAGCCATAAGAGCTGCAATATTTCACATTTTAGATTAATTGAACAATTATATATAGTGAACAAGGTAAGTCATATATTAGAAATATATTTAAGAATACATGATGGCATATTATCAGGTATATAGCATGTATCTACACCCATGTGAGATGTGCCACATATAATTAAAGGAGGATACAGATTACACATAGTGGCGTAGCTATAGTGGTCAACTGCGACCGGGCCCCTAAGCCTTGCTACACAGTGTTGACCGCGCTGGTCCCGCTTTCAACTGAATCTGTGTCCGCAGGATGCACATTCAGTTGGGTTCAATGCTGGAGCCTTGCTCCAGCATTCACTGTGCCGTGAGCGGCTCGGCGCAGGTAGTAGTGGCGTCATCGTGCCTGTCTGCGCCGAGTCACTCACAGCACAGTGCAGAGGAGGAGAAGGATCCTCCACCCGTCATGGGAATAGTTATAGGTGAGTAATTATGTTATTATTTTTTATTAGGTACCTACATATGGGGGCATTATACTGGGAATGGCAGGGGGGACTCATATGGTAGCTGCTGAGGGGGCATTATACTGTTTGGGCGGCATTATACTGTATGGGGCAGCTATGGGGGGCATTATACAGTATGGGGCATTATAGTGTATGGGGCAGCTATGGGGGGCATTATAATGAATGGGGGCAGCTATAGGGGCATTAGAGTGAGGGCAACTATGGTGGCATTATACTGTCGGGGCAGCTATGGTGGCATTATACTGTTGGGGCAGCTATGGGGGCATTATACTGTGGGGCAGCTAAGGGGGGCATTAGAATGTGGTGGGAAGCTATGAGGGCATTATACTGTGGGGGCAGATATGGGGGCATTAGACTGTGGTGGTCAGATATGGGGGGCAATATACTGTGTGGGGGCAGCTATGGGGGCATTATACTGTGTGGTGGCATTATACTGTGTGGGCAGCTATGGGGGCATTATACTGTGGGGACATTCATGGGGTCTCTTGGGTAAGGCAGCTGAGCATAGGCATGAGCCTGATTGCACGTTATAAATTTATGTATGCAGAATTGTTCAGGGCTGTATTGTATACTATACTTATATTGCACCAAAAAGATAAAAATGGGCAATTACATTTTTTTTTCTAGGAAATGTTCCTAGGAATGCTTCTACTGAAACTACCCCTTTGACACTGCAACATGAGTAAGTTTTATCAAAATTCTTAGCTAATGTATATAAACTTATACTAAGCAGAAAAGATAGCATTAGATTAGTCAAAATACTATGACTGTACAATGCCTCTGACTTATGTTTCCCTACAAATGTAATATTTGTCATCACCCTGCCATTGAAAACGATGGTTGGTATTACAAACAATACGATTTCAATGGAAATAAATTCCATTCTTTGAAATTTCTGTACTAACATGTATTTCTTCTTCTTCTTCTTCTTCATATGTCAAATCTGTGTTTAACATTAATTTGCTCCTTTTCAGATATCTTGAGAGGAGACCTGTCATAATAAATGACACGTCAAAACGCACTTTTTCCAGTTAATTTATCACAATGCGTTGGCGGGCATAAAACTAAACATATATATATATATATATATACATATATATGTATAACGTGTGTATCTATATATGACTACTAATGGGCAATGTTTGGATTGCCATAGTATAACTGCTCAAACAGTTATCTCTGAAGTTAAACAAGGATGGCTGGATTTATACTCCACAAACATGTAATTCCCAAAATCGGTCAAATAACTATTTCAAAGGACTCAATTCTGAAAACAAACAACCATTGGTATGTAATGAGGACGGACTGGTTGCATTTTCACTTTCTTTGAATGTCAGAATAACTTTGTATGCCCTGATAATCTTTTTTGGCCCAAGAGAGACATATAAGTATAACCCAACACAAAATTGCTGGCATTCCCTATGATTTGGCTCAAACAATGGAACATGGCGCTGAGAAGCAACAGACAACAAGAACGTGGGTATAGAACTATTCTATATTTTTTTCCTTTTGCTGCTGGACATCCAGTTGTACACGTCTTGCACTTTAAATGTATACACATATGTATAAAAACAGGGCAGTGCATTTCTATATATACGAACATGGGATTTTTGTTCTCTAAACTGCCTGACTATATATTATATTATTGGAATTATTCATGTATAGCTGAAATGAAAAGGATAATTTTTCATAGCACTAATCTATAGAATGCTGTACGGGATTATGAGAAGTTTTTTTAGAAAGCTCAATTCAATCGACAGACAAGGCTTGTGACTCAGAAGTTAGCAGCTAGACCTTCAAAGCCAAAGTCTTGTGAACACAAAAAAGACAAATGACAGCTTGTCAAATACAGGAAGAGCCCTGTCTTGTATATCTTGTATACTCCCTTTCTTTCCAAGAAGAGTTTTACTAACATCCATTAACAGGTAACTACTAAAATAATGGAAAAGCCAGAATCAACTATCTCTATAGAACCTTTATCTGGGGCGGGAAAAGATCCAGAAAAGCCTATATCATCCTGCAACAGCCCAGGGGTAATGGGGGTATTAACTTCCCCAATATTAAACACTACAATCTGGCAGCTCTATATCGGTATATCTCTGACTGGATCCACAACACCTCTGTATACACCTCGTCACCTCTAGACTCGGCATTGTTCATGGGGAACGCTTTATCGGGACTCTTGCATCTTCCTTATGGGAGCTTGACGAGGGAAACAAGGGCCAACCCCTTACTATTTACTACATGGAAGGCATGGCAGAAGATAATATCTCTCTTTCATCTTTCTCCTCTGCTATCTCTTCATATGCCCTTGGTATGTAACCCTGACTTTCAGAATGGTATCCCTGCTGCTGTCTTTCACAGATGGTACAGGCTGCGGCTCACTTCTGTGGGGCAATTTGTGAACATAGAAGAGCGTAGGATGTTTTCCTTTACGGAGTTATGTTCTAAATTTCCGGATCACCAGATTGACCTCTTTAGCTATATGCAAGTCAAAAGTTACTTAACAAAGATACTACCACCGCTACCTGACCAAGAATGGAACCCATGCTTGCGACATAATTTTTCAAAACAAAACTACCTCAGGGGTCAAATCACTCGTAATTACCAATTTATCCATGTTCCCTTAGATTATTCTCAAACCCGAACCCCCCTAACCAAATGGCAAACAGATGACCACACGCTCACCTACACAACCATTTTAGCGGCCTTGACGCAGGCACATAAATTTCTTCCTTCGGCACGTTTCCTGGAGATGAGATTGAAAGTCTCCCATAGGTCATACCTAACACTGCATATAGGGCACAAAATAGGCGTCTATCTCACATCGCAGTGCTTCAAATGCCACACACCGGAGGCTAACCTCTATCATTGTCTATGGTCCTGCCCAAGTATCCAAACTTTCTGGTCCAGAATACAATCAATCACCTCTGAACACCTCACAAACTTTGTTCCTAACACAGCGTTATGGGCAATCTTTGGGTACCTGGACCCTGATACACACCACTGTTCCCCCGGGGCGCACAGACTATTGCACTACGTGGCGGCAGCGGGGGTAAAGGCTATCCTACAAACCTGGCTTCATGATCAGGCCCCGCCTTTCAAAATGTTTCTTGACAAACTCTCCTATCTGATGAAGATGGATTGGATGGAGGCATCTCTCCATAAAGAGCAAAAGGTCAAGCAATTTTTCGATACCTGGGAATCCTTTATCTCACTCCTCCCGCGGAATGTTCAAATGAAAATAAAACACTGCTTTGACTCCACTATATGGTTTAACGAACAGCTACTTATGGGGGACGCACCTATATTGTAACGAGTGTTCACTGCGAGATGATGAGTTGTCGGGGATTCGGATTCTTACGATGCCTGCGGGGGTCACGCCTTTGATCTGCTTACTGTCGATCTCACTTTTCAGTGAAAGCTTTTGGATAACATATCGGTGGGACTGGCACAGGGTATTTGGCTGGTTCCATGCCCATGCTATCGTCACACTGGGGTTGAAAACCCGACGAGGAGGGGAGAGCCTGCATTTGCCTAATATGTAGATCCCCTCACCTGACTTATTGGAACTATGGATATAATGAGCTTAATAGTAACGGTTATGACTGTTATGTTTTTGTTCCCCTCCCCCCCTATTTTTGTTTACTTCTCTTTTATTTTATTTATTTAATATATTTTTAATTTTTTTTTAATTTATTGTTTTATCCCATTATTTGATCTTTCTCGATGTCTTGTATATTTCTCAGCCCCCATCCTCCCCTTTTTACTTTTTGTACCCCTTATTGGAAAATGTTAATAAAAACAATTTTGAAAAAAATAAAAAATAATGGAAAAGCATCATATAGGGTTTATGGCCACCGCAAGTCATAATCTTCTGTGCACTCTTTAATAAAACGTATGTCTACTTCCAAAATGTGACGCCATATTTGCTATGAGAAATTCCATTTCTTCATGTTCTTTGATAGATTGAGGCTAACATGCTATTTTAATGGGGAGAAGAGAATAAGAAGATGTCCGATCCTTCAGTTACCTGACACATGCCGTCAGGGGACCGTCAGCACGCCCCCATACACATTAGATCATCGTCTGCTCCCGCTGAAATCGGCACGTTCAGCGGAGTTGCATCTGATGAGTATGGCCAGCTTTAGTCTTGTACATGCAAATACACATGCCACAAAAACTAGATACCCTGAACCAGGAACCAAGTCAGCCTTCCAACATACAGGGGCAAAAGGTGGTCTATAAGAAAAGTTAGAACACAAATCAGAGAGGTGAGAAGGATATAAGCCTACTGGCAAACACGACATATCAGAGGGATGTTGACGTGGCAAAATAAGACAGGATGCATACCCTGCGAATAAAATTCATAGTAAAATCTTCACTGTAAATCCACACGTGTTTACATGATGATTGTGATGCAGAATTAGCTACAGATATTACTCGTAAAATCTATGGCCTCTCTGAAGAAAAATCAATAAGTGATAAGATAAGCTGAGGACTTTTATTTCCACAGCATGCCTAAGGCCATGGCGCGATATCGCATTCAATGTTAGCCTACGGGATCGAATGACATCACATGTGTACATACAATGTCATATGCCTGCGATTTTACAATTACTAAAAACCCAATAGTGGTGGATTTTTTTTTGTGTTTATCTCAAAAATCCAATTGAGGTCCCTCCCCCAAGCGCTGACAAATGCAGCTATCATATCGCATGTGAGTTTGCAGTACAATACAACATAAGCGACATATTGGCTTGGAGCCTTAAAATCAGATTTTTTTTGCAGCATGTGAACACGGTTTACAGAAATTCTACTCACTAGAATTTACTTTCATTTAGTGCACCTTAAATCTGCACCAAATCGACATCGGGGGCATACAGAGGTACAGTAGGGCCCTACAGGTGCTATATTGCGGCTCCGTACAATAGTAAATACATAATATGGTAGTGCATGACCCCTTAGTGTGTTAAAAAGCATTGAAGGTATCACAATCAAAACTACTGAGGAATTGCAAACCCTAATTGTTTGTTCCCCAAAATGATAAACAGTTTCAGATGTACCGTCAGATGTATCATTTCACTAACATTGCAGCTGCTTCGTCCCAAGACATTTCTAATGTACTCATTTTGGAGTGAAGGTTTTATTTCCTTAGTTTCACAAAGTATATTTTCCTACATCATGATCATATAGTCACATAAACATAAGCCAACAACATGTCTGGGAATAAACTCTCGGAACAAAAGGAGAAATTAATACATTAGGATGGGGCCTGTGGAAATCAAACATGTCATACAACTGTTTCCAATTTACTAACACTAAACAACATCTAAAAAAAAAAGGGCAATTTCGAAAAAAAAGAAAAAAAAGTGGAAGTGGGAGTTTGGGAGAAATCCAAACTTTTGCTTTCTTTGGAGATTGTAAGGATGATCCCTCAAGCTGAAGAGCACCACAACCTCTCAGAAACTCATCTGTTCACCCTGGGGTATTGGCTGACCTCTAGGTCCTGGAAGAGGCTTATAACTCCCCCCTGAAAATTGTCAAACTCTGACCAAACAAGTGTTCTTTCCCTTTAACTTTTGTCAAAATTAAATCTTTGACAGCTCCTGGGGCCAATGTGTGCTGCAACATGCAAAGAACCTAATATAAATGTATGGAATTGCTCCACTTCTATATGTATTTAATCACATTTATTCATGTAAGTAGATAGCCAAACGTAGTCCCAAAATAAGTTATCGTTTCAGAAATCATGAAATTCTGTTCTGACCAATTACATACTGTTGCATAAATATTGTTGAACAAAATATATAAGGCCTTATTCACACGACAGGGTCCGAGTATCGGCCGATAAAAACTGCAGTTTTGGGCCGTTTTTCCCGGCCGTTTTGCATCTGTTCCGATTCCGTTCCGGGTCGTGTTGCCGTTTTTAAAGGCCGATTTTGACCTGTTTTGCATCTGTTTTTTTTCCCTGTCCGTTTTAAAATCGGATGAATTTCATTTACATTTGTTGCCACACACATCCCTCTGTAGATAATGCTACAGCCCCCCTGGTAGGTAATGCCACACAGCCCCCTGTAGGTAATGCCACCCAGCCCCCTGCCAGTAATGCCACCCAGCCCCCTGTATGTAATACCACGCAGACCCTTGCTGGTAATGCCACCCAGCCCCCTGCAGGTAATGCCACCCAACCCCCTGCAGGTAATGCCACCCAGCCCCCTGTATGTAATGCCACCCAGCCCTCTGCAGGTAATGCCACCCAGCCCCCTGCAGGTAATGCCACCCAGCCCCCTGTATGTAATGCCACCCAGCCCCCTGCAGGTAATGCCACCCAGCCCCTTGTAGGTAATGCCACCCAGCCCCCTGCAGGTAATGCCACCCAGCCACCTGTATGTAATGCCACCCAGCGCTCTGCAGGTAATGCCACCCAGCCCCCGGCAGGTAATGCCACCCAGCCCCCTGTATGTAATGCCACCCAGCCCCCAGCAGGTAATGCCACCCAGCCCCTTGTAGGTAATGCCACCAAGTCCCCTGTAGCTAATGCCACAAAGCCCCCTGTAGCTAATGCCACAAAGCCCCCTGTAGGTTGCACCCATCCCCCCTTCCAGGAGAAGTCACTGACTTCAATGTCCGTACATGGACAGTGTAGTCACTGACTTTTCCTGGAGAGCAATCCCCGGCCACAGGGACGGGGATTCCGCTTCAGAAGTGAGTGACGTCGCTGTGTCCATATATAGACAGTGTAGTCACTCACTTCTCCTGTAGCGGAATCCCCAATCCCCGGCCAGGGATTGAGGATTCCGACTCCTACAGGGGGCAAAAAAAGACCCTCCTCCTCACATGCACTCTGCACTGTGAGGAGGAGGAGGAGAGAGAGCGCGAGCGACAGAAGACACGGCCGTCACTCGGGACACATTCCGGTGATGGCCGTGTATTACCCGGCCCCATAGACTTCGATGGGAGCCGGGTGGCCAGGTAAACGGACGAAAATAGGGCATGTCCCATTTTTTGACGGCCAGGTTTCCCTGGCCGTCAAAAAATCGGTAGTGTGAATAGCCCCATTAGGGGTCTATTGTTCCTACTGCAGCCGTGTGACGGCCGTTTTCTGAACGTCCGTCACCCGGCCGGGAAACCCTGTCGTGTGAATAAGGGCTAAGGGGTTGTCAGACTTTTGTGCAATTCTACCTAATGTAATACAACTTTGCTATTTGCTTCTTTATTTATATATCTATTTACAAATATTTCAGGGCTCAGTGGAAATATGTTCATGTAATCTAATAGGGACCCAAAGTGAGCAACAATAGGGCTGTATACATACATGTGGCAATTTTTCAGCACCGGCCTTGATCAGTTATTTTCTTTAGAAACTGTTCTAAGAATATTTTTCTAGAACGCTCAGTTTTATAAAACAACGACTTCAGTAAAAACAGGAATGTATAGCCACATTATGCCGCACCGTTAGTGCTGCATGTATATGTAACCTACTAGTAAGGGTAATGAGGTTACTAGTGATGGAGCACCAATCAGGAAAAAATTTTTGCTGAGAAAGTAAAGAATTATATCTTTTTCAGCTTTATCATTAATAATATTCCCATTCACACATTACAGTTATTTCGATTGTGCTTAGTTTTAGAGCATGCTGTTGTTTTTTTACGTTACAATAAACATGTGGTATTCTTTGTAGCCCTCTTTGCCAACTGGTTGGATAAATACAATAAAATAAAAAATGCATGTAAGGGTGTATTCTCATGTGCCGAATAGCACTGTTAGTGTGCTGCCTGCCCAATTATTGTGTGGCCCACCTCTGGTGCCATCTGGCATGTGAGAATACACCCTAAGGCCACTTTCACACAGCCGTATTTTGGTCACTATTTTGTGTTAGTATTTGTAAGCTAAAACTAGGAGTGGGTCGTACAACATGGACGTACAAATCTTTACGTTAAAGCGGCTCTGTCACCAGATTCTCAAACCGCTATCTCCTATTGCATGTGATCGGCGCTGCAATGTAGATAACAGTAATGTTTTGTTGTTTTTTTAAACGTTAATTTTTGGCCAAGTCATGAGCTATTTTATATTTATGCAAATGAGCTTTGAAATGGACAACTGGGCGGAGAACGTGATTGGTTTATGTGCAGGGTAATGAACATACAGACAAGCAGTAGAAGACTGAATTCAATGAAATGCTCAGCCCTTAGTCAGTCTTCTACTGCTTGTCTGTATGTTCATTACCCTGCACATAAACCAATCACGTTCTCCGAATATTCACAGCGCAACCAATCTGAAAGTCTACAGTGCTTGGGAATAAGTGACTGGGGCAGAAGAGGATGGAGGCGCAGCCTTATATAGTGGATTGAGCGGGTTCCCCAGCAGCATTTAAAAAAAACAGGATCCTGACCTGTCCACAGAGTTTAAGGGAGCACAGAGTATTTCAGGAGCCGCATTCTGCTCCCGTAGGTAAACGGGGTAGCAGCACTGCGAAGACCGCACAGAGAATTCACCGGCGGTCAGGATAGAACGTAGCAGCTAGATGAGGGGAACACACCCAGCTGCTAAGTGAGACACAGCAGGGCGCGCTTCCAACACAACCGTGCTGTTAGCTATACAGCTGATGGCTGCCAGCCGTGCAGTAGGATCTTGTGCGGGGTGGTGACTTGCCAATAATATAAAGGTGTTATTGAGGACAGGAGTGGAGGAGAGGTAACAGACTGAGAGCTACGTAATGGTAAGAGCAGAGTTCACAGTAGCACAGAATATTTCAGGAGAGGAGCGTGCAGATGTTGAGGAGTGTATGATGCTGACTGGTCACGGATTGGTCAGCGTCATACACATAAACACGCCCAGTTAAAAACACAATACACGCCCAGTTGGACATCACGAAAAAAAAACGCCCAGTTGTCCATTTCAAAGCTCATTTGCATAAATATAAAATAGCTCATAACTTGGCCAAAAATGAACGTTTTTTTTTAAAAAAAAACAACGTTGCTGTTATCTACATTGCAGCGCTGATCACATGCAACAGGAGATAGGGGTTTAAGAATCTGGTGACAGAGCCTCTTTAAAGGGGTTATCCAGGACTTTTCAAAATTGGCAGCAGGGCAGGGGATTGAGTAAGATAATAAACTAACAAATACTCAGCCCCGGATAACTTCTTCAAACATTTCCTCTTTGTTGGTTCCACTCCTGCTTTTGGCTTCTAAATACTGATGCAAAATACTGACAAAAATACTGCCATGTAAAAATGGCCTTACAATGTGTTCACACAGTGCAATTTTGTTACAATCTTTACATTTGGAACAGGTTTTCCCATTTAAACAGCGCATTCAGTATTCTATACGAGCACTTCTATGCACTTCTAACACCCCCAAAACTACAGCAAAAACTGCATGTCACATATACAATTTTTGCCTCATTTTTGTCATGGTTATAGTGTTAGGGTGCAGTCACATGCAGAAGATTTTGTTGAAGAAATTTCTGCAACTCAAAATCAGTTCAGTTCATCTGAACGGAACTTGTAGAAATCCATGCACCCTCTGCAGAAACAACCCTGTTCAGAAAAATGGAACTGATTTTCATCTTCCGCATGTTACATAGTTGATAAGGTTAAAAAAAGACACAGGTCCATCAAGTCCAACCTATAATCCTACCGTGTTAATGCAGAGGAAGGCAAAGCCCCCAGGAAGTTGATGCAAATTGCCTCATTAGGGTAAAAATTCCTCCCTGACTCCAAATATGGAAATCAGAATGAATCCCTGGATCAACGTCCCATCTCCAGAATCTAGTACTCATAACCTGTCATATTATATTTTTCAAGAAAGGCATCAAGGCCATTCTTGAACTTCAAAGAATCAACCATCACAATATCCTGTGGCAGGGAGTTCCATAGTCTCACTGCTCTCACAGTAAAGAATCCCCATCTGTGACGGTGGTGAAACCTTTTTTTTCCTCTAGCTGTAGAGTTTGCCCCCTTGTTTTTGTTACAGGCCTATGTGTAAAAAAGATCATTAGAAAGATCTCTGTACTGTCCAGTTATATATTTGTACATTGTAATTAGATCGCCCCTAAGCCGTCTTTTTTCTCAACTGAATAGCCCCAGGTTTGATAACCTTTTTTGGTACTGAAATCCACCCATTCCCTTAATTCCCTTGGTTGCAATTCTTTGCACCCATTCTAGTTCAGCCATGTCCTTCTTATACACAGGTGCCCAAAATTGTACACAATATTCCATACGTGGTCTGACTAGTGATTTGTATAGAGACAAAACTATGTTCTTGTCATGAGAATCTATACTTCCTTTGATGCATCCCATGATTTTATTTGCCTTGGCAGCAGCTGCCTGGCACTGGTTGCTCAGGGTATGTTCACACGAGGGCGTCCGTAATGGCTGAAATTACGGGGATGTTTCAGCCTGAAAACATCCCCGTAATTTCAGCCGTAACGGCAAGTGCAGGCGCTTGAACGGCGCGTCAATTACGGACATAATTGGCGCTGCTATTCATTGGAGTCAATGAATAACGGCTCCAATTACGGCCAAAGAAGTGACAGGTCACTTCTTTGACGCGGGCGTCTATTTACGCGCCGTCATTTGACAGCGGCGCGTAAATTACACCTCGTGTGAACAGACAAACGTCTGCCCATTGCTTTCAATGGGCAGATGTTTGTCAACGCTATTGAGGCGCTATTTTCAGACGTAATTCGGGGCAAAAACGCCCGAATTACGTCCGTAAATAGGCCGTGTGAACATACCCTCAATGTAAATGTACTGTCCACCAATATCCCCAAATCTTTATCAGTAGTAGTTTTACCCAGTGTTTTACCATTTAATACATAATTGTAGAATTTGTTTCCTCGGCCCAAGTGCATAACCTTACATTTATCCACATTAAACGTCATCTACCATTTCTCTGCCCAAACCTCCACCTTCCAGAAATCCCTCTGTAGTATTGCAATATCCTCCTCTGTGTTGATTACTTTACAGAGCTTAGAATCATCTGCAAATATTGAAATTATATTCTGTAAACCCTCTACAAGGTCATTTATAAATATATAAAAATAAGTGGGCCCAGTACTAACCCCTGTGGAACCCCACTGGTAACTGTGACTGCACCTTTCATGGATCTTGACTACAACAGGCATCAATATTATCAACCCTGTTCACAAAGTGTTAAGAAAACCTTGAGGCTATATCATTTTCACATGTTGTTTGACATAAATTAACTGTTGGAACATGCATACTTGTAGTTCACTATTTTGGGAGTACTTGTAGTGAGTTTTATTATAGTCTGAGATCAGTAAACTTTTCCTCAGCTATATATAGAGTCCTTAGAGTCCTTTAAGTATTGGACCATTTTTGCAACTCAATTCCTGCATACTTGCACCAAGGATGGCAAAAGATCTGTTGTGACAAAATGCGTGTTCACACGTTGCAGTCAAATCTCAGTTTTTGGAGTTATTTTAGCAAAATCTATTCAAAACCGAGCTGTTTTGGTGAAATTTTGGAAAAATAGCATGAACATGTAAATGCCAAACACAGGAAAGGTCACAAAAGAGAGGAGATGCATCAGTCTTTTCTTTATACCTTTCCTACCTTTTAAATCCCCTTCTGGCACTGAAAAAAAACTGAGCCAAAAACTGCAGCAAAAACTACATCAAAACTGTGAGTGTGATCCTGGCTGTAGAACAACAACAACCGCTGCATATGAGGATAAGCTTATAAGCCTCACCTCCTGGTCTACCATTTAACATGTGAAATAAAGAAATAAACCGACTAGAATAATGAGAGTATAGGCACAAACCGATAAAGCACATAACTATATATATATATATATATATATATGTATATATATATATATATATATATATATATATACATACATATACACAGTACTCTGCAAAAGCTTTAGGCAGTTGTGATAAAATGCTGCAAAGCAAGAATGCTTCCAAAAATAGAAGTGTTAATAGTTTTTATCAATTAACAAACTACAAATTGAATGAACAGAGAGAGATCTAAAGCAAATCAATATTTGGTGTGACCACCCTTTGCCCTCAAAACAGCATCAATTCTTCTAGGCACACTTGCATGGCCATGAATTTTGTAGGATTATAGTAGGATTATAGTCAGGTCACGTGTATAATTAACTTATTATATCAAACAGGTGATAATGATAATCATTTTCGTATGTAGGTTGAAATGCAGTCATTAACTGTATCAGAAACAGCTGTGTAGGAGATTAAACCGGGTGTGGAACAGCCAAACTTTGCTACAAAGGTGAGGTCATAGAAGACAGTTTCATGTCACAGGTCCACTATTGCAAGACTGAGCACAGCAACAAGACACAAGGTAGTCATACTGCATACGCAAGGTCTCTCCCAGGCAAACATTTCAAAGCAGACTGAGGTTGAAAAATTTGCTGTTCAAGCTCTTTTGAAGAAGAACAAATAAATAGGTAACGTTGAGTACCATAGACGCATTGGTGGGCCAAGGAAACTTAGTACAGCAGATCAAAGACACATCATTCTTACTTCCCTTCGAAATCGGAAGTTGTCCAGCAGTGCCATCAGCTCAGAACTGGCAGAAACCAGTGGGATCCAGGTACACCCATCTACTGTTCGGAGAAGTCTGGCCAGGAGTTGTCCTCATGGAAGAATTGTGCCCAAAAAGCCATACCTTTGTCGTGGAAACAAGGCCAAGCAACTCAACTATGCACGAAAACATAAGGAATTGGGGTGCACAAAATTTACAGCAGGTGCTCTGGACTGATGAGTCAAAATTTGGAATATTTGGCTGTAACAGAAGGAAGTATGTTCGCTGAAGGACTGGAGAGTGGGACAATAATAAGTCTCTGCAGGCAACACTGAAGCATGGTGAAGGTTCCTGGTAAGTTTGGGGCTGCATTTTAGCAAATGGAGTTGGGTATTTGGTAAGGGTAACTGGCGTCCTCAATGCTGAGAAATACAGGCAGATACTTATCCATCATGCAATACCATCAGAGAGGCGTCTGATTGACTCCAAATTTATTCTGCAGCAGATCAATAACCCCAAGCATACAGCCAATGTCATTAAGAACTATCTTCAGCGTAAAGAAACCCAGAAGGCAGCTGACGTCTACTCACCTGACCTCAGAACAAATCTGCGAAGCAGCCTTGTGAACCTGTAAAGGCGCCAAACACTAGCCCTAACTTCAGGGAGGAGCTAGTTTTGGTTCCTTTACAGCTACCCAATCCCACTCCACATCCCCTACCCACCCCAAACGATGCCATAATTGCTGTTGTTTCTATTCACACGTCAGGGTCCGGGTGTTGGCCGTTAAAAACGTCCGTCTTGTTTTGATGGCTGTTTTGCATCCGTTCTATGTTTCTGTTTTTGATGACCGATTTTGACCCGTTTTGCATCCGTTTTTCAATGTTCGCTTTAAAAAGATGAATTTAATTTGTAGATAATGCCACAGTGCGCCCCCCTAGTTAGTGCTACACTGCCCTCTGTAGATAGTGCCACACACCCCCTGTAGATAATTCCACAGTGCCCTCTGAAGATAGTGCCACACACCCCCTATAGAAAATGCCACAGTGCCCTCTGTAGATAATACCACAGTGCCCTCTAGATAATACCACAGTGCCCTCTGTAGATAATACCACACACACCCCCTGTAGAGAATGCCAAACATACCTGCTGTAGGGTCACATTGCCTGTAGATAGCGTTAAACACACCCCCTTTACATAGTGCCACACAGTCCCTGTAGATAGTGCCTGCCACACACACACACACACACACACACACACACACACACCCTGTAGGTAGTGCCACACAGACACACCCTGTAGGTAGTGCTACACACCCCATGTAGATAGCGCCACACACACATCCTGTAGAAAGTGCCACACAATCCCTGTAGATAGTGCCACACATACGGACAGTGACGTCAGGGTCTCCCTCTAGTAGCAGAATCCCTGTCCATATCCCTGTCTGTAGCGTCCATGGCCGCGGGCCGGCGGGTATACTCTCCTTCCGACGCCCGCAGTCATGGATCTGTGAGCGCTGGTCCCCATCTCCTTCCTAGGAGACGCCAGCTCTCCCTTCCGCTCCGGTCCGCTGTGTCCCATAGGGTGCGCAAGCACGCTCGTGCCCTCTCCTAAAAGGCCAGCGCGTGATGGATGCCCACAATGTAGATGCAAAAATGAAAAGGAAGCAGCACTCCAGCAAAGATTTCAAGAATCCATATTTATTCTCCCATATGTGAAACAGAGATGATGCAGCGTTTCAGCTGCTCAATGCAGCTTTTGTCAAGCAGCTTGACAAAGGCGGCATTGAGCAGCTGAAACGTTGCATCATCTCTGTTTCACATATGGGAGAATAAATATGGATTCTTGAAATCTTTGCTGGAGTGCCGCTTCCTTTTTGCATATATGGACAGTGACGTCAGGGGCTCTCCCTAGGAGCGGAATCCCCAGCCAGAGCGTCGACAACGCTCTGGCCGGGAATTCTGCTCCAGGAGGAGCCCCTGACGCCACTGTCCATTTATGGATAGTGATGTCAGTGGCTTCTCTAGGAGCGGAATCCCGAACAGAGCATCAGCAACGCTCTGGCCGGGGATTACGGTCCAGGAGGACGCCTGAAGTCCCTGTCCATATATGGACAGGGATGTCAGGGGCTTCCTCTAGAAGTGGAATCCCCGGTCGGAGCGTCAGCAGGGCTCTGGCCGGGGATTCTGAACCAGGAGAAGCCCCTAATATCACCGTCTATTTATGGATAGTGATGTCAGTGTCTTCTCCAGCAGCGTAATCAGAGCATCGGCATTGTTCTGACTGGGGATTCCGGTCTAGGAGGACCCCTGAGGTCACTGTCTATTAATGGATACTGACATCAGTGGGTTCTCCTGGAGCAGATTCCCGGCCAGAGGGTCGGCAACGCTCTGGCCAGGGATTCTGGTCCAGAAGGACCCCTGACCATACATGGACAGGGACGTCAGGGGCTCCCTCTAGTAGCGGAATTCGCTGCCAGAGTGTCGGCAACACTCTGGCCGGGGATTCCCACGTCGGGTGCTGCCTAGAGGTGAATTCGGCAGCACCCGGGATTCATCCAGCGAACAGTACATTAAGATAGGATATGGCGCCGGACCTCCCAGGGAGCCTGCACAGGTATGGTGCCACAATTTATATCCCATGTGTCAGAAGAGATCCGATAGAAAGCTATGGGAGCTGTCCTAGCAACAGTTTTTCTCTGGCTTTTCTGAAACACGCTGGCGGGAAACTGACAGGGACACTGAATATATGTGAACTGCCCCTAAAACTTCTTTTTTTGAAAGCATTCTTACTTTGAAGTATTTTGCACAGTACTGTGTATGTATATCAAATCTTTTTCTGTTGTATATCTAGGGGCACCACTGAAGCTGTGCTGCTTTATTTTCTTCCCTATATATATGTGTATTTGTGTATATATATATATATATATATATATATATATATATATATATATATATATAATCTGCCATTTAGCTGCCCTTCAAAAATGTTTCCTCAATATTTTTTTTTAAAGGAGAGGACACCCAGCATTAGACATACTTCCTCTTTTTACATTGTGTTTCAAGGTCACTTAACTTGCGGGTCTTGCCCACATCTTGTAAGACGCTTTTTCCTTCAGAAAGAATTAGCATAGGAGAACATTGTGCTACAATGTACACACGCATACACACAAATGCACTACTACACTCATTAGCCTGCAAATCTGTGTGGTAGCCATCAAAGGATTCCAGGGGCCTATTGGGGCATGACCCTTTCTTCCTAGGTTAAATCAAGCTGTCTCCCTGTGGAACCCTCCACATTTTCACACTGTCTCCACAACCAATGCCTAACTACTGTAACTAATCTGCCACATCCCACTGTGCCCAGCATAGCTTTTGTTACTTCTCTAAGCACCTTTGTGTTCTTTTAGTTCATTCACACCAAGGGAAAAGCTTTGTAGTCTAGGCTACTGAGCGCACAATGACACATCCAAAATGAGATATGACTGATGGGACATCATGTTCTATACTAATACATTTATCCAAGTGACAACACAAAATTGAATAAAGGTAATTAAAAAATGTTTATTCATAGACTCTTTTATTTCTTTGGGGGGTTCAGCCGAAGTGCAGTAGTTCTGAACCTTCCAGAAAACAAAAATGATCCATTATCCCCTATGTTACCCCTGAGTTTACAATACATTGACCTCTGACCAGCCTACTGTACATAGTCATTATAAGAAGGTTATAACTGCAATTCTTGAGGAAAGTAGCAAATACAGGATAATACAAGAGGTAAAAAGTATTAAAGTTGTATTGAAGATTTGTTTCCTACACTTTATGACTCAAAAACAGTGCCAGCGAATGCTGCCTAAAGAGATTGGCATATGCTGATTCCAGACTGTGCTGTTGGCTTTGCTAATATAGTAGCATCAGAATGCTTTAAAATAGATTCATATGAAATCAGATTACCATATAGAAACACATGCCAAAATGAGCTGAATCTGTAAGACTGTTGTCAAAACTTTATTTATTTTGCATACATGTCAAAAGTAATTTTTTACTTTGAAGTACTAACATTTTCTTTGAAAAACATGAACATTACTTCAGCTTTCTATTTTTTATGAATGGGTTAAAGAAAGTAGGCACTGACTGTCAGTAAAGAGTTAGAGAGCCATATTGCTCTTCTCTCCGCCTGACTTTCTCAGACATGACTTCAGAAATGTAGCACCTCTCTTCAAAGTAAATGCTTTCACAGTAAACAAATTAATTTGACGAGAAAATGTCCAGAGATTTCTGCATAAGACCTAATGCACACGACCGTAATACGGATCTTTTTAGTACAAATCCATAATACAGTGCACCTAAATAATGCTATGGGCCCATACTGTACCTGTGTGTCTCTTATTTCATATAGAGGAAGGTGGAAAGTAAGGGCTCATGCACACGACCATGTTTTGCGGATAGCACACTGACCCATTCATTTCTATGGGGCCATGCACACATCAGTGTTTTTTGTGGATCCGTTGTTCCTTCCCGAAAATTATAAAACATGTCCTATCACTATCCGTTTTTGCGGACCCGTGCCGCAATTCAAGTATATGGATATACGGAATGATTGCGGAAGCAACTCAGAAGCATTACAGACCCAAATACGGCCACTAGGATCCGTGTATTGTGGCCCGATCAATGGCAACCGCGGTGTGCATGAGGCCTTAGCAGTCCATTAATGGATTTGGCTATGCCACATAGTACGTTTTTTTTCTCTTTTCCCCTTTAACATTGCTGCATTATTCATAATATCAGATGATAAAGTGAACTTCTTTTAATTTTTCTAATTTGCAACAAGTCTTTACATTTAATTATGTATGATAAAATTAAAGATCTATATAAATCATATGATAAGCTGCAGTACAAAGACCGTTCTGAGGGAAAGACGCATTGTTACTTATCTGAGTCATTTCATAGCACACCTCTGCGTGTCTGGTGAAAAATTATTCATATGACATCTTTAAACTTGGTATATGACCTAATAATCCATGCAGGAACATGCATCACTGCCTCATCCTAGCTGCTAACCTAGGTATTAGGTAAGCCAATCTCTGTATGTGTCAGAGGCAACTATTTGGTTGCCAGAAAAAATATTTAGTCTTTATTTCATGATATTAAATATTAAAGCAGCATGAATCAAGCTAACTCACCAGCAATATTCTAGCAGTGTCATTTGTTTCTTCCCAGCTCAGTTGCATTTATATATTTTGAACCTTTTCCTTATAGGCAGAAGTGTTATAAAATACAAGTTTCACAAACAAAATAGAGCATGCTCTCATGTGTAGACAGGAGATGACTCTTCTGTGTTTGTCTGACTTCCTGAGAACTACATGGTTACATCATCACCTATCAAATCCCTCCTAGCAACTCTGAGACCCCTCTCCTCCCCACCCAGCTCCACCCTCCTTGTTTTTCTGTATGTCCCCCCTTTGCCTAGAGTGCTGCTGAAGAGATTATTTCTGACCGATCTAAGGGACCAGGAGTGCAGTGATATAATAGATGAGTCCATACAATGATTAGCTGCAGAGTTATTAAACTACCCTGACTGACATAACTGTCTATACTACCTGTGTCTGCTGTGTGCAGAGTCCAGTGTATTTCTGAGATGCAGTTTCACACTTCTCTCCCGTCTCCTGTTTGTAAGAGCTGACAGAGAGAAATCTATCACCAACAGGAGGCTGAGAAGACAGGCTGAAGCTGCATCACATAGGATACACTAAGGTTGGATTCACACGAGCACATTACGTCCGTAATGGACGGACGTATTTCGGCCGGAAGTCCCGGACCGAACACAGTGCAGGGAGCCGGGCTCCTAGCATCATAGTTCTGTACGATGCTAGGAGTCCCTGCCTCTCCGTGGAACTACTGTCCCGTACTGAAAACATGATTACAGTACGGGACAGTAGTTCCACGGAGAGGCAGGGACTCCTAGCATCGTACATAACTATGATGCTAGGAGCCCGGCTCCCTGCAGTGTGTTCGGTCCGGGACTTCCGGCCGAAATATGTCCGTCCATTACAGACGTAATGTGCTTGTGTGAATCCAGCCTTAGACTCTACAGTGGAAGTACAGAATTTCTAAATTATGCCACTGATCTATCACTAGCAGCAGGCAAGGAAAGCAGTGTGAAGCTACATCACATAGGAATACACTGAAACTGCAGTGTGATTACAGAAGTCCTATGTCACTCATTTATTACTTGCTGCACTTAGATAGGACTCAGAGCAAAGCAAGTGCAGTGCCATGAGACTCTGTCCCCTCTGCAAATCCAGAGGCATAATGGGAAATGAAGATTGTATTAGAGGAACCATATATGAGAGGAAGAAGGAACCAAGATGGCAGACAATCCATACAAGAAGCATAAATTAAAACAAATATACACAAGGCATACACAGAAGCCTCTACTTTATTCTTTAATAATAGGCTATGCTGTACTATGTGGGCAAAAAAAATAAATGCTTGAATGTCTCTTTAACCTGTGAGAAAGTGCTGTAGCCCATGGCAACCAATTTGATCACAGGTCTTATTTTTTTGAGCTTTTACCAGGTGGATATATGAAGTTGCTTTTCACTGAAAAACATTTACATCCATTTCCTGCTGTTTCAATATTAATTTGTAATATACTTTACTGTATGTTATGCAGCAATTCAGCTTGCAAGGACAGACTTTTAGAGACTGGATAAAGGAATGTGCTGTTATAGAGGTTTTCTGTTATAAGAGATTGATGGACAAACCTAAGGATATGCCATCAATGTGTGATCTGTTCTTGTCCAACCCGATGGAACCCCAATGATTAGCAGAATGGGATTGAGCAGCGGGACTAGACAAAGTTCAATGAAAGAGAGCGTCATTCTGTCAGGTAATATAATGTAGGGTTTGTTATTTCTGCTTTTCAGTGGGGTTCTTAGGGTTGGTTAGGCCATCAATTTTATATCCTGGAGAACCCCTTTAATATACCACTCGTCTATGGATGAATAAGGGCCTGTTCACATCAACGTTCACGTTGCGTTCATTGGTTCCATTCAATCTTTCCGTTGGAGGAACCGATGAACAGAAAGCCGAACGGAAACTATCGCTTCCGTTTGCATTACCGTTGATTTCAATGCTGTCGACTGCACTATTGTTTCCATGAAGAAAAAAAAAACGAAGCTTTACGGAAAGGAAACAAACGGAAACATAATGAAACGGAAGCATTACTATTGAAATGAATGGTAATGCAAACAGAAGCGATAGTTTCCGAACGCTGATGTGAACAGACCCTAAAGTGTATATAATACACGGCACTATGTATCCATTTTTCTTTCATGGACACTTCAGATGCAAAGACATCAGTGCCTTACAAACTTTAAGCATATTCAGTGGTTAATTAAACTTTGTTTCCACAGTCCCAGTGAACCCCTTCAATAAATATAACAATTTCCTAAGAAATATGCAAGCTGCACTTTTTATAGCCAGAATGTTAATATGCAATGGAACCACACTAAGGGCTGCATTTTAATGAGAGTGGGTGGTGAAGTGGAGATGTTAGTGATGTTGTGGTCAGTGAGGCCTCTGGAAAGCATCTCATTCCATCTCAGAGCCAAGTGATAAAAAGTGTTGCTGGGAGGTAAATGTGTAAAGAGAGTGTGCGGAGGAGGTCGAAGGGGAGTTGGATGACGTTCTAACTGGCAAGTAACCATAAGAATCAAACACAAGCCTATTTGTTTATATGGTGCCCTGATCACCTGATGTGTGTGTGCAGCAAACACATAGTTTTTGAAAATCTGTTTTTTATCAGAACTGAGATTCAGGGTAATAAAACACATGGGCTTAAGTACATATGAAAAATGTATTGCTAACTGACAAGTGCTTCTGGTGTACTTGGAATTCGACAGTACATAGAGGTATTTTTCCTCCCACAGATTATAATTGACAATTTATTACTAATAAATTGGAGCACTGCTGTGTGCACTACTGGAATTCAGCAATGTTTTATTGCCCATATAGACTACACCTGTCTTGAAGGCGTTCTGGCCAGTGTCAAAAGAATATACATCTGCTAAGAATGGAATTTCCTAGTCTGGAATTCCTATCAAGGTTGTAGGGTTGTCTTCTAGATAATTTTGCTAATATAAAGCTTGACGGGTGGAAGACTGAATCTCTGAATGGATTACAACTACAAGAGAAGAATTTGTATTTGACATAATAAAGAGTCCGGTCCGGCCTTGAAACGCGTAGTAATTAAAACAATATCTGATATTACATTTGCTTGTTTTAAATCCTCATTACTCAAGAAGGGTTTAACCAGTTAGCAGCGCCAGGGAAAATCCGTTTTTTTCCTCAAACTTCTCAAATTACCATTTTGGAAGATCAACATATATGAAATCTGGTTAACTGCATATCTGGTCACCGTAGATTTGCATCTTGTTAACTGGCGCTATAGCCAAAAAGCTGAAATGTGTAATACTGACGCTGATACTTATTCATAATGCATACATAATGTAATCCAATGTAATCTAAGAAAGCATTATCATAATGAATGAAACGGCCATACTTAGTACTTTATGACCTCTGTGTTTTTCACAGTTAGGATAAGTTGGGCTACAGACATTGGTAGCTAACAAGGGGGTTTAATAGGGAGGCACAAGTCTTTTGATGCAATATAGATAGTTGAAGACTCCATGGAATGGGTTAAATTAATTTTTGAGGTGTGTAATAAAATACAAAGATCTTTACAGTTTTTTTGACTTTTCAGAACTCTATTCTAGTTTTGTATTTGCATTTGTTTTTAAATGGTAATGATGGAAAGGAACACACAGCAAGGATTATGTCAGCATCAAGGTACCTCACTGGTTTCACCAAAAATTTAAGTCTGGGACAGGTCTTTTGCCACAGCTTGCCCTAGTAGACACAATAGTATCCGATTGTGATCGGTCACCCCACTATATTGTTGCATTTCCCTTTGTTACACATTCCTGTAGATAAAAGAGCAATGCTTTCACAAGTCCGGAGACACTTACTTTAAAGATGGTTGTCAGATACAGAATAATTGCAGTGGGTATTCTAGCCCACCTCACTAGCGCAGTTCAAATTGTTGTCTTTGTTACATTTCTTTTTGTCAAAGCCTCATGCTCTAAAAGAAAGCTGTCAGATAGGATGTGTTTTAACCTGACATGCATGGGTGGGCTGGTTGTGGAATCCCACTGAGGTCTGGGTAGAACAAAATACAAAGCAAACATAAACTTGATGTAATATATTGGCAGCGCTGATATTAAGTCTGACACAGCCATAAGAACACTTGCCTTGTCTTATTGATGTATTTTTCCTAGATTTGCAATCCTGTACTAGCAAAACTGAATGAGATGAAGTCAACACTTGGTATCACATTGAGTTTTCTGGGCCAATATTTTCAACACTGTATAATTAATTATAAGTTGAACTTGATGGACTTGTGTATTTTGTCAACCTTTCTATGTTACCATGTTAATATCACTATATCAAACTGCTAGAACCACTTGCATTCCCGAGACTCGACTATGTCTACGTATATGTGATAAAACTGCTCATAGTCTGTCCATTTGACATATATACCAAAGAACTGAAATTCATACTGTCTGGCTAGAACAAGGCATGTTGTTAGAAAAGTATTCTAATTTAATAATTCATCTAAGCGTTAACGCGGTGTACTCCACCCACTAAACAAGACATGCTTTAATCTTTAGCAGTAAATATAATTTGCGTACAAAAGAAATAGTAAGTTGGAGGGTAGCTTGAGGCTGGCAGCTTATTAGTTCATTTGACATCATTGTCCACGCAAAGGTCATGCGAGGAAAAAAAAGGTGTGATCATTTTATTTTCTGGATAGGCATGAAAATTCCAATAAAATTCATGCTTTGCAGGCAAATGTGCTAATTATTCCCTTCAAGCCATTCAGAATTCTCAAAGAAAAGAAATAATGGCAGAATAAGTGTTTCATCCGATTGAAGAAAAAGAGAAACTCGCCTTACAGGCTTTGTATAGCCCGTGGCAGAATGTATGGAATGTATATACTCAGATGCTGTACATTCTATGGTACAGCTGTTCTAGAGGAAAAATATAAGATTGAAAAAATGATATAGGGAGGTATAGGTATGTCATCCATTTACAAATGATTTCAGGAATAGATGCATGAGATCTGTCATCTATTATTTGCTGAATATCCTTTTCAGGGCAGGAAAATCCTTGAATGCATCTAGAGAATTGATATTGGAACTTGAAGGGGTTTTCCAGTAAAAAGAAATTTACAGCCTATCCTAAAAATAGCCCATCAATATCTGATCGTGGGGGTCCGACTTGAGCCCTCCACGGATCAGTTGCTTTTAAAGAGGCTCTGTCACCAGATTTTGCAACCCCTATCTGCTATTGCAGCAGATAGGCGCTGCAATGTAGATTACAGTAACGTTTTTATTTTTAAAAAACGAGCATTTTTGGCCAAGTTATGACCATTTTTGTAGTTATGCAAATGAGGCTTGCAAAAGTCCAAGTGGGTGTGTTTAAAAGTAAAAGTCCAAGTGGGCGTGTATTAGGTGCGTACATCGGGGCGTTTTTAATACTTTCACTAGCTGGGCGTTCTGATGAGAAGTATCATCCACTTCTCTTCAGAA
The DNA here is from genome assembly GCF_050947455.1 of Rhinoderma darwinii. Taxonomy (NCBI): domain Eukaryota; kingdom Metazoa; phylum Chordata; class Amphibia; order Anura; family Rhinodermatidae; genus Rhinoderma; species Rhinoderma darwinii. Next base: position 81,152,924 of record NC_134694.1, read on the forward strand.
CGCCCAGCTTCTGGCAGTGCAGACACAGCGTATTCTCGAGAGATCACGCTGTGTCGTCACTCACAGGTCCTGCATCGTGTCAGACGAGCGAGGACACCGGCACCAGAGGCTACAGTTGATTCTGCAGCAGCATCAGCGTTTGCAGGTAAGTAGCTACATCGACTTACCTGCTAACGCCGATGCTGCTGCAGAATCAACTGAAGCCTCTGGTGCCGGTGTCCTCGCTCGTCTGACACGATGCAGGACCTGTGAGTGACGTCACAGCGTGATCTCTCGAGAACACGCTGTGTCTGCACTGCCAGAAGCTGGGCGTTCTGAAGAGAAGTGGATGATACTTCTCATCAGAGCGCCCAGCTAGTAAAAGTATTAGAAACGCCCCGATGTACACACATAATACACGCCCACTTGGACTTTTACTTTTAAACACACCCACTTGGACTTTTGCAAGCCTCATTTGCATAACTACAAAAATGGTCATAACTTGGCCAAAAATGCTCGTTTTTTAAAAATAAAAACGTTACTGTAATCTACATTGCAGCGCCTATCTGCTGCAATAGCAGATAGGGGCTGCAAAATCTGGTGACAGAGCCTCTTTAAGGGGCGGCAGCAATCATGTAAATGATGCTTCCCCTTCATTTCTGTTGCAGCTTCATACTATGAAACGCTGACAGACTTGTAGCGGCGGTTTTCAGTATTCCTGCCTTCTCCCAAATTATAGCGGCTGTTCACAGTATTACAGTCTTCTCCCGAATGTGAGAAGGTTGTAATACTGTAACCGCCGCTACAAGTGTGTTGGTGTTTCAGAGTACGGAGCAGCAGTGAGAGGAATGAAGGGGAAGCAGAGCTTGCCTGAGCACCATGGCCCCTTCAAAATAGCTAATAGTCGGGTGTGGCGAGAATCAAACCCTCACTGATCAGATATTGTTGACCTATCCTAAGGATAGGTCATAAATTTCTTCACACTGGAAAATCCCTTTAACGTGACTTGCTTTCTATTGGCGTCTTTTACTGCCCTGCCACTAAAAATTCAATTACCACTTGGCATGGAGAGAAACATAAAGTCCATTTTATTTTCCTATTCCTCTAATCATTGTGAAAACTTATAATAAAATGTAGTTTATTATGCTTGATCTATAATTCTATGTTCAGACTACTTTGGCCCATACATCAGAAGTATACATATATATTTAAAATAATTTTTGCAATGAATGTTAATGGGCGACGTGTCTAACTCTATGGGTAAAGTGTAGTGTGAACAGAGGCTAACCTATATATCAAATTCAACCTTAGCTGTCAAGGACTCTGGGAGAGGAATTCTAAAAAGGGCTAAAACTATAGCCCAAGGTGCCTGGAGTCTTGGGACAGTTCTTTACCATGAGGTTAGTCCATCTCCTTGGAATGGACATGTTTCCTGGATATGGAATTATCCCATTAAGTTTCAGGTGGTACAATAAAAGCAGATGTTATCTGCATGCTTTTCACTTACCAGGTGTGTAGTTCTAAAAACAAATTATTTTATTCTCCGACGGCACACATAAATTAGCCTCTTCTCAATTCTCTACACCACATACCTACCTAAAAGCACTTGGTAAGCCTCATATAGGGACACTATTAGAAAGTGTATTGATTATAGCAATTATGCATGCTGATCATTTAATTGGCACATGTCACATATCTATCTATCTATCTATCTATCTATCTATCTATCTATCTATCTATCTATCTATCTATCTATCTATCTATCTATCTATCTATCTATCTATCTATCTATCTATCCGTCTGTGCATATATATGCAAAATAAATTATATATTTGTGTATATATATATATATATATATATATATATATACATAAAACAGAATAGAATACGAATGTTTATTTTTCGTATGAAGATATATATGATTGCACTATTTTTTAAAGATAAACTCTCTGTAGAAGAGACAGTTTTCAAGAAAATATTCAAAGTGAACCATTTCTCAGTTACATATAACCATATGTCCAACAACTGCTGCAATTTCCAACATGGTAAATATAATTTTATATAGTCAATAGAAGACCTATATCCACTGGCGTTCTGCTATAGAGCCTGTGCTTCTGGGGGGGCCTGGCCCGCCACATAACTTCATGTCGGTCTTGACGCTAATCTGGACAAAGGTGTGGGCCTATGGCATATCCTGTGGCTATGCCATAAATGACTATGATGGGAATACCCCTTTAAGTTTCACATAGAGCTGATATATGATGATGCTCGTGGGAGAGGGCACCATTCAAAAGTTTGCTATGGGGCCTGGCCTTTTATAGTTATGGCCCTGCAAATATTTGCTTATGTAAATCCATTTTCATTGCATGCACTACTGTTAGACAAAACTACAAAAATTCCAGCTAAGGCCTCATGCACACAGCCATATATCAGCTAAGTTTTGTACTTACAGCACCCAACAGAGCATGGCATGACAGCACACAGTCTCTAAAGCTCCGCAATATGGCGCCACATGCATTCCCTGCGCTGCCGTATGCATGAGGCCTTCTTTGCAGGACTTTCCTCACATAAACTCTACACGATTGCTTTCCACCTCTGTACAAGCAACCTCTAAAACAACTATAAATAAAATTAACCATAAAAGCCAACATTTGTAGTCCTGTGTGACAGTCTTAGGAACGCAGGACTCTGGAATGTGAGTGTTTGGGGACAGAGATCCTAGTGAGCGCACCTACAGGCATGGGCGAATTGTTCCTTTCCAAATCTCCAGAAATAAATCTGGTATCATTTTACTTTTTCAGAAAGAATGCACTTTGCAGAAACAACATAAACAAGCATGTTTAATGACATTAAAAGCAGTGTTCCAACAGTAAAGGTTAGTCACCTTAAAAAATTATCTCTAGTCATATTTTAAAATGTTATGAGCACAATATGTTTTTTACTCATCGATTTGTTTGTAGCAAAATTAAGATTACATAGTCACAATCCCAAACAGGATGCAGATGATGGCGACTAAAGGGTAATAGGTAAAGTGTTTATGTCCCACCACAGTTTTAAACTGAGGAAATCCCCATGTGACATAGACCAGCTAGTGTGGGGGTTTGTTAGATTTGGGATTTGGGGCCTCCTCTGGGAAAAGACTAGAAACTCAGCACTCATTACCACACAAAACTGTGTGGATTAACAATTTAATTAAGATTTCTTCACACAGGCAGCCATTGTCACTGTCACCCACCGGAAGAAGGTATGTGATGATGTTAACAGAAATGACAAAGAAAATCCACAAGGGAGCTAACTCACAGGCACCGATTATTTGCTTGAAAGACATTGGTAAAAAATAATAATCTTTGTTTAGACAGCTGTTCGGGCAAAATGCTGAGCCTTTTATTATACACAGATTAGATAAAGTGTCTTCAATGTTCTGGAATCATTACCCATCTCCAGTATGTGGCAGAATGCGCCAAATTTAGAGAGAATTATAACTGTTGATTTAATGCTGAGATTTGGGTGAGGACAATAGAATTCCTCCGCCATCACATTCCATATTATAATAATATGATTTCCTTCAAAGACCAGGTTAAAAAATTGACCATAAAAGTGTAGTGACGACATTCGTCATATTGCCTAAAACCACATTCTGGGGTCTGGGGAAAAATACAACTTCTCTAGTCAAATATTTCACAAATATAGGGCAAAATGTGAGATCAAAGTCAGAGCAGCATTTGTGACATTATTATGTCTGCTGTTGTGTCAAATTATGGTGGAGCTTATCAATGCAAACATGGCATTTTTTAGGCCTAAAATTATGATGGACAATAGTTTGCCCATGGCAGTCCGCATGTTAAAAACAAACCCCATGGTTAATGAGTGGATACGTACGTTGAGGCAGATATTTCCAGTTATACAGACAGTTATGGCACTTTTTATTATACTTTAATGCGGATTTATTAACAACTTTATGGCACCTTTGTGGTGTTAAAAAGATGCAAATTATGGTCCACACAACAATCAGATTAGATCTGTATTTATATATATATTTTTATTTTTTTTCTGCCTCTGGAGGTCCATTCACTGACATCAGGCTTTTAACTGAAATTAAAGGGTAACTAAACTGTTAAAAAACTTTTGTCATGTCATAGGGATCCGAGCACTGACGCCCCCACCGATCGCTAAAACAAAGCAGCAGAAGTGCTCGGGTTCATTTCTGATCGGTTGTCCTTGGGCTCATGGAAAGTCTATGAGCTTGTACACCGCTCACTCGGCTTTCTGAGAAAAGCCAATCAGAAACGAAGAAGCACAGTGATCACCCGAGCGCTTCTGCCGCTTAGTTTTAGCGATCAGTGGGGAGTCTCAGTAATTGGCCCCCACCAATCCAAACTTCTGACATGTAACTATGACATTTCAAAAGTTTTTTTTTTAAAGTTTATTTACCCTTTAACTTTTTAAAATTATTATTTTAACTTCTTTGTTAAAGGAATTAAAACTGAATAACACTTTAACTATTATTAGATGAATGACCATATGCATGTATTTGTCAGTAGATAACCTTACACTTAATAAAGACCTATATTCTGGGAGTCTCGTAGTGCATTATCATTTTTGGAACTAAACTTGCGTTCCCTTGACTTGTGTATTTTAGCAACAATCAATGATAATTATTTTTAGCCCATTACAACCTTAATATAGTAGAGTTCTAAATATGAGTAAGCAAACATACAACTGAATAAGGTTACTTCTCTAAGAAAAAAGACCCTCCATGTTTCATCCTAGATCTTAAACATTACAGACACCTCACCTAGTTGATACATTCCAGATGTACAGTTCATTCTGGTTAATTTTTTTCACATTTCGACCCTCAATGCATGACAAACTAGTAATTTTACAGAAGCTAATATCGCTAAGGAGACCTGCCTAAATGATACAGGAATAATAAAACCTTAATAATAAATTCTGTACTTATTATATATAATTTAAGTATTAAACTGTGAGCTTAAAGGAGTTGTCTCAGCTGATCCTTGCTCCTGGACATCCAGCCATTTAAATCTTACTTGCCCTGGTCGTCTTCATGAGGGAACCAACCATTTTACTTTAGTCTAAATTATTCCCATATATTTGTATTTAAAGGCTATATTCACTTTTGAAAACTTTTTTTAAAAATTAAAATGTGTATCAGTGTGTTTGGTGCAACTTTCTACTTACTTTTTATTAAAAATTATTTTTACTTTTTGAGATAGAGCTGCTTTGTATTTTGAATAGAGTGCAGCTGTATCTAGCGCTTAAACCTGCATCCGTGAGGTCAGCTGCACTGATGGTTCACTGACAGCAGGTCTTGCATGTCTCTGACACGCAGGATCCACCTGTTACCGATCACATCTAAGGCCCCATGCAAACGACACTAGTTTTCATCCGTAATTCCGGATACGTATTTACGGATTAAATTGCGGATCCATTCATTTCTATTGGTCACGGACACCTTTCAGTATATTTACGGATCTGTGTCCATGTCGTAGAAATGATCCGCAAAATATAGAACATGTCCTATTTTTGTCCGCAGTCTATGGAAGCTTCCGAAATTTCAGACGGCTACGGAGGTGGATCCGTAGCCGTCCATAATTGTGGAAGCGTTGTTATGCAACGCCAGGGGATTACCCAAGATTCCTCCCTGTTTTTTTTTACAGATCCGTAAATAAGGATGAACTACGGGTGCACTACGGACCGTATTTGCATGCCGTAAATGCGGATGACTTGCGGATGACTACGGATCGATATTTGCGGACAGTAAAAACCATTACGGTCGTCTGCATGAGGCCTTAGTTATGAACTTAGATGTGATCGGTAACAGCTCGATTCTGCGTGTCAGAGATCCAGGTCTTAGCGTTAAAAAAAAACATTTTCAAAACATTTTCATAGCCTTTAAGTTAGAGTACTATTGTATTGTAAAACAATACAGGAGGAAGACATTGAGATACAAAACATGACATCTGATGGGAGGATGGCAGAACTAGTGCAATAAGTACAGGTAAACCACAAAAAAAAAACACTACTAAATGTGTGCACTTTTTTGGTATACATACATTTGGGCCAAATGAGGAGTAAATATAGCCTAATACTGCTGTGTGCATTATCACCACATTGTTCAATTATAGTCAGCCCATTATCGGGCAGACGAGCGTTCATAGAACGGGGAACGATCAGCAGATGAACGAGCAAACGCTCGATCATCTGCTCGTCGTATCATTTTAAAAAACTAAAATATTATCATTGTCGGCAGTACATCTCCTCGTGTAAACAGGGAGACGCGCTGCCTACATGATAATAATGTATGGGGACGAGTGATCGGAGTAACGACCGCTTGTCCCCATACATAGCTTTCTGTGACAGCAGCAAACAAGTGCCCATCAACGATATTTTGTTGATCGGCGCTCGCTTCACCGGCCGCTTATCGGTCGGTGTAAAAGGCCCTTAAGGCTGCATACGGACATATGGAAATTTAGGAGTTGAGAAGTGAAAAAAAAAATATCGGATAGCGAATTCTGTGCATCAAAAAGCTTTGGAAATTCTCATCACAATTTAGGTATAGCTTTATTTTGGAGCATAATCTTTGTGACTCCGATTACATAGCACAGAGTAATGCAATACATTACAAATGCTGAGCACTCAGTCCTAGACAAGAGATCAGAATATGTTTTTCCTACAGTTTATTGAATGTTTCTCAGGATGAGATGCTGTCTCTCTTACAGTTCTGATTTTTATCAGCTAAAAAAATATATGCTACATTGATGGACTAAAATAAATAGCTATGCTTGCCAAGAATGACTCAAGGTCAGATAGAGACTAGTTAATACTATTTGTTTTCAGTTCTGTTGAAACAGACATGACCTTATTGGCTGACAGCAGGCAAGAGGAGAGCAAAAACAGAATTTTTTAAAAATATTTATACATGCACGAAAAAATCTGTAGAAATTATTAAATTATAAGACTAAAGGGAGTCTTCAGATTTGTATATGGAACAAGCACATGGTGTGCTCAAAGTTTGTACTAGATCTTCTGTAGTAATTTGTGTTTAGAACGAGATAGAATTCTATTGGTGAAGCAAAACTATCTCAAAGAAAAGTTGTTCTTGTTCACTAAAGCAACCAGAGTTCAGAATCCAGTAAAGTTCAGAAAATAGTTTTTATGGGCATAAAACTTCATTCAGACAGCAGTATTTAGGTCAGTATTTCTATTTTTTTTACATAGAGGTTCGAAAAAAAAGACCTAAGTCCATCAAGTTCAACCTCATACTTACAGACCCCTGTGGATCCAGAGGAAGGTAAAAAGGATACTCGAATAGCAAAGACCAATCATAGATCCCTGCATCAATATTCTACATTGTGTTTTTCAAGGAAGATTTCTTACCCTTTCTTAAATCTATCCAGTCAAGTAATGCTTTCAGACTTTGTGATGAAATTGAACTTCCAGTGACTAGAATTCTCTCTGGGGTCCGCAAAAAGAATAACTTCTCACATTGGTTTATATAGGGGCCATTTAAATATTTATACAAACACATATCTCCCCTAAGGCATCTAATTTTTAGGCTTCATGCACACGACCGTAATTTTTATCTGCAATTACGGATCCGTAATTTCAGATAAAATACGGACCCATTCATTCAGTGGCCATCGACAACTTCCTGTATATTTACGGGTGTGTGTCCGGGCCGTAGAAATGACCCGCAAAAAATAGGACATGTCCTATTTTTTGCATTTATGGACCATGCTTCTATACTTATTACTGTGAGCACGGTCCGCAAATGCGTGTGACACTCCACGGCCCGTCCGTGCAGTATTTAATAACCCTAAATACTGCAGGGTCGTGTGCATGAGGACTTAGTGGAAACAAATTTCGTTTTGATAACCTTTATTCACAACTGAGATCTTCCATACCTTGTATTAATTTGGTTGCACTTTTTTGTACTGATATCTTTTTTATGGACTTGTGCCCAAAACTGGACTGCATACTCAAGGGAAGCCCGCACCAGTGCTTTATAAAAGGTGTAAAATATATTTTTTCTCTATAAGCAATGCCTTTCCTAATATGAAACAATATCTTATTAGCTTTTGATGCAGCATACTGACATTAGATGCTATATTTTGGTTTATCATCAATAATTAAACCCAAATGCTTCTCCAATGTAGACTCACCCAATAGTGACCCATCCAGGGGATAAGTAGAACGTATATTTTTTTGCCCCAAAATGTATAAACTTACACTTGTCAACATAAAATCTCATCTGCCATTTTTCTGTGCATTTTACCAGTTTACTGAGCTCACCCTGTAGGGATAAGACATTCTGTGCAGTGCAAATGCAGAGAAAGTGCTATGAAGTCCAACTTCTGCTTTATTTACAAACAGATTTACCAGTAATGGTCCCAGTTCAGATTCCTGGGGTACTTTGCTTATAACATAAGTTTAATTTGAAAATGTTACCATATTTTTTAATACTTTTTTGGCCAATTTGTGCAATAATTGCATGTAAGGGACAGTGTTAAATGCAAAAGAAAAAAGCCATAAAAATCCAAGTGCATTACATCTACTGGCAGCCCCCTGTCCAGGTTCCTGAGTACTGCTTCATATAAAGCATGTTAATTGGTTTGACACTACCTCCCTTTTATGAAGCCATGCGGGTTGCAGGTGACTATAGCATTACGAACTGTTTAATATGATCTCTTATTAAAATCAAGTAGCTTTTTAACTATACAGTAGGTTTTAAACTTAGCAGCCTATAGAAGTCGGGCCTTTTCCTTGAACCTTCTTTTTAATATAGGGATACCTTTAAATTTTTGCCAGTCCAAGAAAGTTCTTTGGTTGCTGAAGGCTGTGTTCACATTAGCTGTGATGCTGTGATGGATACATTCCCCCATATATCAAACCAAAAACTGATAGAGACCATTAACTTTAATAGGATCTTCCAGGGTTTTGATATTTTTGACAGCAGGAATAGCAATGTAGACTGGCCTATTCTTGCTGTACAAAAATAATGGAAGCTTAATGGAACCCCCAAACTAGTTATTTGGTAAATTCAATTGATTAAAATAATGTGGAAGTTGATTATCATACATCAAAGACACTTCAACAGCAATCTGACACAAGGAATATTAAAAGTATTTTCCGTCCACAAAAATGTATGACCTATTGGTAGAATAGACTAAAAAACCTTGCTTGGTGGGGTTGAGAGGCTGGGGCTCATCGATCTGTTCAATGGGCCGGTTTGAGTTGAATACGCAATGGGCAGTATCTCCTTATTTAAGTGGATGATAGTTTCACAGATTGCCCAGCAGACAGTATCACAAATGGTAGGCTTAGAGGCAGGGCCCAGCAGACAGTATTAAACTTGGTAGGCTTAGGTACAGGGCCCGGCAGACAGTATCACACATGGTTAGCTTAGATACAGGGCCCAGCACACTTTATTACACGTGATAGTATTAGATACAGGTCCAAGCAGACCATATCACACATAGTAGGCATAGACCCCATCACACATAGTAGGCATAGATACAGGGCCCAGTGGACAATATTACACATAATAGGCTTAGATACAGGGCCCAGTAGACAGTATCACACATTGTAGGCTTAGATACAGGGTCCAGAAGACAGTATCACACATGGTAGGCTTAAATACAGGGCTAAACAGACTTCATCACACATGGTAGACTTAGATACAGGGCCCAGAAGACAGTATCATCTGTAGTAAGCATAGATACAGAGCCCAGCAGACAGTATTACATTTCTCTGTGTAGGTTCCACTCCTGGGTTTTGTTTAAAAATACTGATGCAAAATACTAACCGACCAAAATACTGCCGCGTGAAAGTGGGCTAAGGCCTTGTTCACACGACGTGTATTTGACGCTTTTTTGCCGCGTGCCCAATAAAAGCGCCGAAAACACGGTAAAAAACGCATCAAAACCGCCTTTACTTCAAAAAGCGCTTTGCAAAAACGCTAGCTTTTTTTAAGCGTTTGCACGTCGTTTTTTTTTTTAGTGCTGTGTGAACAAGGCCTTAGGCTACTTTTTCTTTGAGACAGTTTTGAAATGCAGGCTATTATGTACCGTATGCATACCTAGTCCATAGGCTTGCTAGATGTTTATTAACTGAGATGTCCCAGTATCCATGGTGGTCAAGTTCTGCTCTCAGGAAGCAAGTAACTGAAGAAAGTATAAACTCTGATAAGGCTTCGTTCACATCTGCGCTAGGGCTCCGTTCCCTCTGACAGACACAAATGGAAACCATAGGTTTCCGTTTCCATCACCATTGACGGAACGTCTGAACGGAACGTCGGAACGGAGCCCTAGCGCAGATGTGAACGAAGCCTAAACTGTATTCATTTTAATGAACTTTATACAAACTCTGATAAACTGTTTAAAGAAGATCTAGAAGAAGAAACTCATATGCCCTTTAGTGTACATAAAAATGTTAAAACGCTGTAGAGACTGTACTACTGCCAGGTCCTGATGAACCATAATGTATATAGGTGGGTGCAACCACTGGACCCCAACTGATCATTCACCAGGGAAAAGAAAGCTACATATGAGAGGTCTTTCACAGACAGTACGGCAAGCGCTAGCTTTAGCGGCTATAACCTAATGATTACTACAGCTTTTCGCGCTTAACATGTGAGAAGAAGAAGTGACTATTTGCTTTTACAAGTTGCCTGATCAACAGCCATCACGTAAGTAGTTATTCACACACTGCAATGTTTGACGCAATATTCACAAAATGCTGTGCTATTGTGAAAATAACTGCAAAAAGTTTGGTGTGTAAAAAAGCCTTTAGAGCTGCTGACAGCTCCTTGTACTATATTTATGTAACGGGATAGCTGGAGCTACAACAACATTGATACTGCAATGGTGATATTATATATGGCTTAGGCAGTATTTTAACATTAATATCGAAAAATAAAAATCTATCCAGAAAGCACAATATACAGGCTCTGAATGTATTAGTAAAGGATTTATATGACTGTAAGGGTATGTTCACACGGCCTATTCACGGACGTAAATCGTGCGTTTTTGCCCCGAATTACGTCTGAAAATAGCGCCTCAATAGCGCTGACAAACATCTGCCCATTGAAAGCAATGGGCAGACGTTTGTCTGTTCACACGAGGCGTAATTTACGCGCCGCTGTCAAATGACGGCGCGTAAATAGACGCCCGCGTCAAAGAAGTGACCTGTCACTTCTTTGGGCGTAATTGGAGCCATTATTCATTGACTCCAATGAATAGCAGCGCCAATTACGCCCGTAATTGACGCGGCGTTCAAGCGCCTGCACATGCCGGTACGGCTGAAATTACGGTGATGTTTTCACGCTGAAACATCCCCGTCATTTCAGCCGTAACGGACGCCCTCGTGTGAACATACCCTTATAATGTGCTGCACATGTTAAACAAGCAGATATTTGGATGAAAAAAGGATTTTATGTTTCCCCAACTGGATTATGTCATGACTGTTTTATCTGTGCTTGAAAGAAAATTAAAGTAAGTGCCAATTTTCGTTTAAGTTTCTTTTCTGAATCTTTACTAAAAACATTTAAACATAAACTAAGTGTCCTGAGTCCTCTCTGTACCTAAATATGTTGTCCGCCCATTATTCCTCCTCCAGAATTCCAATTAGTCTCAGAACATAAATGCAGGACAAATCCCAGAGAGCACTGATGTTTTTGGCAGTAGTATATAGCTAAACCTGATTACTCTAGTCAACTATAAGTCTGGAAAAAACAAAAACATTTTGACGTGATTTCACTAGCTAAAATGAAAGAAGATGGACCCTATAAGCTACTGTCCAGAATAGGGTGAGGACTTTAAAATGATCCACAGTGAATGTACCCTAGCCACGAATAGGAATATTTAATATTTAACATTGGTTGCTGAAGCTTAACTATCACCTTATTTGGGAAAGTTTAGCTTCACCAGCTTGTGGAAGATAATAAAGAAGAGAAGAACGGCAGGTTTTCAAAATACACCAATTACAGGATTTATTCTGAAATGCAATGCCTTACTTTATATTGCAAGATCATTTTTTCACTGAGAGACATCACGTCCATTTTCTGACCCATTGAAGCATTCTTTTAGCTCTTAATTTCTCATATTGCCATCATGTGCTGTCGTTTTAGTAATATTTTCTTCCACCTGCTCAACAAGGTGCATGATTTTGGCAGCATGTATTATAACGTGGTGCTTTATAGTAGAGAACCTACAGTATACACAAACATAAGAGGCAAGACGCCCAAAAACACTTACCTTATGCCCAGTAATCTTTTCACATTTTCACATATAATATAAGGTCTTTTCATGTATTAGGATATGTTCACACGCAGTGTTTTCAGACGTAATTCGGGCGTTTTACGCCTCGAATTACGCCTGAAAAAACAGCTCCATTATGCCTACAAACATCTGCCCATTGATTTCAATGGGTTTTACGGTGTTTTGTTCCCACGAGCCTTAATTTTACGTGTCACTGTCAAAATACGGAGCGTAAAAAGACGCCCGCGAAAAAGAAGTGCATGTCACTTCTTGGGCCGTTTTTGGAGCCGTTTTTCATTGAAAAACAGCTCCAATAATGGCCGTAAAACACGCTACGAAAAACATGAGTTGCTACAAAAACGTCTGAATATCAGGAGATGTTTTTGCCTGAAAACAGCTCCGTATTTTCAGACGTTTTTGGTCACTGCGTGTGAACATACCCTTAGACATCCATATATACTTCATTGTTTTTGTATAATTATTCTCACACCTTCCATTGTGTGAGCTCTCCTTCGTACCCATTACATCTTGTGCAGCATTATTTATGGATATTGACTGTGTGGGTTTTATAGTGATTTGTGTGGGATTGTATGTGGTTGTTCTGTATACCACTAGGTATTCTTCCATCTTACCCACTTTGTATATCTCTCTGTATATGGTTACCTTTTTAACAGCTTTAATTGTTACGATGTATTGTATTTAACATATATGTAATAAATATTTTCAATTTTGCCATTTTTGGGCGTCTTGCTCCCTTTTGTTTGCGTATAGGTTGTTTACTTCTAATTAAGGAACCCTGTAACTTTGTAACGGCTTTTGTTGGAGGTAGATTGTAGGTTTTTTGCTCTATAGTAGAGAGTTAGTTTTCAAATTGTAAACAAATAGTCTAATTTTTTGAGTAAACAAATAAGAATCCGTAAGTATCACACTTAGGCCTAATGTACGGGACCATATTGGTTAATGCGGTTTAAAAAACAAAGTATCAGTTGCTGTCCATTGGACCGCAATAAACCTTTGTTGTGCATCTATGTGTCATTAGGATTCACGGATCCACAAAAATTTCCCTAGTAGTGTGAGCCCGCAAATCTGGACTGTAAAATAACTTGTCCTGATTTTTTGCGGTCCGGATTTGTAGCCCAAGCACGGATTCGGATTTGCAAAAATGCGGATAAATTGCACACGCGAATGCATGGTCATGTGCATGAGACCTAAGGCTGGGTTCACACCTTCGTTGCTCTTTCCATTGTTCTGCTCTGTGAGAGGAGCAAAACAACGGAAAACTGGAAGCGCTGATTTCGTTGCACAACGGACCCCATTTACTTTAACAGGGTCCATCAGGGTGTCCATGGTTATACAACAAAATACAGGAAACATGTTGAGTTACTGTTTCTGGTATTCTTGGCCGGATCTGCGACGGAGGCCACTAACGCAGATGTGAACAAGGCCTAACAGTATGTATTATGTTGTGAAATCAATTATTTTGAAAGTCTGTGTGCTTAAAATATTGTCTCACAAAGTCAACCGTTGTCCATATGCTATATTAGAGCATGAAGGGGGGCTCCCACTCGGGTCTAGTCTTTATGAGTCTGAGTGGATAGCCACAAACAGCAGCTCTCACTCTGGCAGACTGTAGCCATCCATGTATTACATGAACAGCCATTCATATAAATGGCCATATATAGTACTACATGAAATATTAAATGTATAGCCAAAAGCATAAATGCATAGCCGGAAGCTAGAGCGGCAGTGATCAGTTGATATCCACAGTGGCTTCAATCTAAGGGTTCGTCTCACAAAATGTGCATTTTATTATGCTCTTAATTGAGACTTGTAACATACTAATAGCCTGCAGCCAAGGTGTGACGCGTGCAGCCACTTATAGATACATGATTACTGTAGGCTGATGGTTATTAACATGAGAGATGTCGGGTTACCGTCAGGCTGTCCACACCGACATTAGATTTGTGTCATAAATGATGAAAGCTGACTATAGACTTTTTTTTTGTTGTTAGCTGATCACACCAATGTAATGTCTATGAGACCTAGCAGACCCGTGACTGACAGCTATCATCAGTAGGAACAAGGATTTGACTGGAAGGATTTTTGCTGCCCAATATTTTTTTGTATCCCGGAGATAAACGCACCAATTGTTTCTGGCAGCTACTTATCTTGCCTGCTCTATTGAAAAAACTTGCATGTCCGGCAGATTGTCTTATCACTCACTCAATTAGAGTTTTACCCATAATCACTTATTTGTATATACTGAATGGTCATTCTACTTTACAACCTGAAAGGGGCAGTCTGCTTTAGACAATCCCTATTTGTTAGAAGGGCACCAGTCAATAAGCTGATCGCAGGGCTTGAAGTTGCCTGGGACCCCAAGCAATCAGCTGTAATCTGTGGGGCTAGTGTTTCATTTTACTGCAGTGCCACATCAGGGGAAATAAAGCCCATAATCAATGGGATGCCCATGTAATGCATGGATGTACCAGCTCCTGCAGAGAGAAAGACTCACATTAGCCACCCTATGCATCGGCTAAAATAACAGGGGACTCCCACTCTATCAACTCAAAATTCCCTACTAGGGTTTTCAAAAAACTGTCAACCCCCTTAAAGGACCACTAGACTTAACGGTAAGTTTATTTAAAAAAAAAATTCTAATATAATTCCCAAATTGAAGCAGAAAAGGGTGTTAACATTTAACAATAGACCGCAAGTAACTGCACAGGAAAATTATTGGACAAACTTTAGTATTAGTGTTCGTGTAAGGAAAATCCATCTTCTAGCCGGCAAGGTCCTGGTCGCCATCTTCTTCTCCCTGGCACCCAAAACAAAAGAGCTGGATGTGAGTTCCTCATGACACCTGTAGTCACCTCCTGAGAGACTGTTACCCATGGACTTTAGATAGATGTCTCCATATCTGCTGTCAACAGTATCAGACGATCGCCTGGTATCTGCTGATACAGCACATTCCTACTGTGAAGTATAGCCGCTTTCTAAATGTGTGTAAAATATAGAGCGGCCCAATATATCTGGTCTGCTTTTTCGCAATCAGTTTTTATTGAATTAAAGTTTTCCTTGAAATATATTCAAAACACTATGCTAACATGCTATCTTAGTAAGGTAAAAATGTAAACATGTAAAAATATATTTTACATGAATATTGTCATGCCACCAACTTTTTGAAAGTGGAAAAGACAGTAAAGGCTTCTTTTTTTTTATAAAGATGATAACATTAAGGAAAAAATTATTCAAAAACAAAGTGCACAATAAGATGTACAAAAAAATATTACAGTTAACATCAAGAAAAAACAAATAGCGCACAAATAACATTAATACTGCTATATGTTTATCCTTAGCAGGTGCAAAACCCGAGTAGGTGGACATTTTTCTTCCTCCTACAATGCATAAATAATACCTTGTTCTCTTTTGGACGGAGGCTTCTACACTTAATTAGGTTCATGTGTTTGCAAATAAACTGTTTTTGTAGGGGTGAGAGGAGGTTCATTTCCAGATGCTCGTGGGATAATCTATAAAGGATTCATGTTTTTGCCTGAATTGCCTATCTGACATGGTGCTCCGATCCAAAATACATAATTAAGACTTCACGCAAGGGACGGACCCCCGAAATGTCGCATCGATTTGGAAAAACACCAAGTTTACCTCCTGATGGAGTCTCCACACTATACGGAACCTCCATGGATTAAAGATTAACCTGGGCGTTCAGTGGACTTGTGGCATTATGGGTAATTTTATACTATTTGATTGATGGCATGTACTTATTGTTACTTTAATATTTATATAAAAACAAAAAAGTTTTGCAAAAAAAATTTGCTTTCTCGTGCATACATACTTAGAATAAACTATTATCTACAATATATATATATCATTTACTGTCTGCAGTAGGATTGTTCTGTTTCAGGAGGCACCTGGCATAAGTAGATCGTCTGATACTGTTGACAGAAGATATGGAAACATCTATCTAAAGTCTATAGGTAGCACTCTCTTGGAAGGTAATAGTGTCATGAGAAATCCAGGCCGACCTTATAATAAGCATAGATTATTTTTTTTTACCAATGCTGATTTCCTAAAAACTCGCAGGTTTTAACGCTGCCTGACTGCGCTCCCCACATCACCTGCACATACCTTCCCGTCCACATTCACATTTATCAACCAAACTTCCATTATCTGATATTCAGCCAAAAACTGATAGACTGAAACAGAGAAGAATCCAACCACCTGGTATAGCTAAGAAGGTTTCATATAGAAATAACCATAATAGTGCATTGGTGTAGCTACAATCTACTATTTCCAAGGACATATAAAACAGTGATCACCTCACAAGAGTTCTCTTGCTTTGATAAATTAAATAGGATTGGGGAAATCAATCCTGCCGCTGCTTTACTAAAGAAGAACAGAACTATGAGACTCATCTGGTTGAAAGTCAAAGCAGGTGTTTGCCTGCACATGGAAGGTGCCAAACAACTGCCCTGGGCACACTTCACAATGAGTTTAACTTAGGGAATCTTAAAGGCAGACTACAATTCACACCTCCCTCCCCGTCACAGAAGTAAATATCTCAGTGCCCAGTCTGGACAGTGCTAAACATGTAAATGTGGTATTCAGCACCATTTCCAAAACCCACGGCTCCATGCCGTATTCCATTCTATTTAATGAGTTTTGTGCCTGACCATGTTAAATCAGTGACTGTAGATGGCCAAAAGCAAATACCAAAAGCAGCAATATATTTGTCTATATTGATCAACATCTAACCAACCTATGTGTGTTGCTGGTATTACTACTCGAAAAAAAAGATTATGGAATCACTATTTGGCACATCCATTCATGTGTTGTAGCACGGACAACACATGAACTAGACCAATGGACAAGATCTTCTGACTCACAATAGCGCAGATCACTTTTAGATGGATAGTTTGGAGCTGTACCACAAATTTTTAATTATTCATTCATCTTTAAAAATACAGCTGTTGAACTACACTGGGTGATGGAGAATTGCAAAAGTTTTGTCTAGCCCTTCCCCCAAAACCTACAAATAAAGACAATTTTACAACTGTCTATAGTTTGATGCCCATTAGCCAACAGCAGTGTTTCGTACTAGACTTTAAAAAATCTTCTGCATCAGTCAGTGCCGTTGCTTTATTTCTGATTATATTTGATAGAGAATGTAGAATAGAAAATTGCTGCACAAGCTAATATAAACCTTCATAACTGGATAACACTGTAGCTTCAAAAAAAGAATACACTTTTACTGTAAATAGATATGGAAAACTAAATATACAACATACAGAATAGTTCACGTACTAGTAACATAAAGCCTATATTCCATTTTGAGAATTATTTGTAATTTTAGTAAAAGAAAAAATCCAATATCATAGTTGTAGAAAATTGAGCACAGGGAAATGCTAATCTATTTCTGTGTTATTTCTCTAAAAGTTTTTCAGTACTGATTGGTATCAGGCATTCTCTTTATTGAACTATATCAAGGCTCCAGGTTGTACCTGTGTATCTCATTCACATTCCCATGGAATTCCAGCCTTGCATCCCTCCCCTCCCCCTCCATTCAGCAAGATGATCTCTAGGTACATTCCATGATGTCATAATTGCTAGAAATCCTATATCTGGATTGCTTCAAAGGAACAGATAGAAAAAGTTACCGGTCGGGTCAGCATAATGAACAGGGCATTTCTTGTAGATCTTAAATCACCAGGCTGTTCTGATCAAAATAATGATGATGTAGATTTTATTTAAGCAGAAAATTGCCTACAATGAAATATGTATGAAAGAAAAACACATGTAAAGGCCTAAACTAATTATATATTTTTGACATTTTCTTTTTTTTTTTCAATTTTACATGAAAATAGTCTAGAATTGTAGGAATGTTGAAATTCGGACACGTCTCGCACCCGTGGAGCAACTTGTTCCCATTCCACCTGTTCTTATTCTGCCACTGCCTAGTATAACCACCACTGAGTTGTTGGTGAAAAGCATATCCCACAAATATAAGGTAATGAAACAGCAGGTAGAAACTACTCTTGAAACTATGTCTGACATAAGTAGATACTTGCCTGAAGCATACTACAGCAAATATGAAGGAAAACCAACGATCAACTTTGTAATATTTGCAAGAATAAGGGCTCGTTCAGACGAGAGTGTAATTTGTCTGTGTGATGGCTGTTAAAACAACGGCCATCACACAGACACATGTATTTCAATAGGGCCGTTCACACGGCTGTTGTTTCAACCGAGCGTGTGAAGGGTCCGTGGAATAATAAGACATGTCCTATTTTCTTGCGTTTTCACGCATCCCTCCATAGACGCAAGTCTATGAGGGATCCGTGATAACCTGTCCCGCACGGGTGCATTTCGGACATGAAAAATTTCAGTTTTTCATGTCCGAGGTTGCACACGCTCATCTGAATGTAACCTAAGACTGCTTGCCTTTTGAAAACAATGAGACGTGTATTATCATTTCCTGCCACAATTCAAATATGCCAATTTTCCTTTTTACCCTCAATATACTATACCGGTCTTATCCCAAACATGTGCAGAAGATCACTAAGAGGTGTGAAAGTAGAGGTTGAAAGCCGCTCTTCCTCGCTGTGTAACATTCACAGAGCCATGCTACCACATTAAGAAAACACAACTAAAGTTTCTTGGAGACTTCCATTTACAAATTGAGGTCTTAGAGTAATGCAGTAACTTTAGGTTGGAGCGTTACATTATAGAATGTTTTAATATAAATAGCTTTTTGTCCTTTCATTGAAGAAATGAAGTCTTACTTTAAGTATACATGTAAATCCACATATGTTCTGTTCTATTATACTCTAAGCGAGGAGACCCAGCTTCTACGCAGGTTCCTGAATTTCTACAAAGGCTGCTCTTCCCTCAGATCATTGAGGCCAAGTGGTTCCTTTCAGTTGGCCGCTCAGAAGTCTGGAATAGTGTCAGACCATTACAGGCCAATGTTGAAATACAAAGAAACAACCTTCCTGTTCCAGTTGGCTCATCTATACATAAATAATTCGATATATACTATAATCTAATAGTGCGTGATTTCTCATTACAAATAGCTGTGTCTCCATACAGTTTTATTCTATGGGGTAATCTTATTACTGCCTCTACCCTGCCATTTATGAAGTTCTAATTTCAAGAGTATTAAGCAGTAAGCAAACACATACATATAAATACACACACACACACACACACACACACACACACACACACACACACACACACAAAGAAATACATACACACCAATACATAGAAGCAATGGAAGAAAAAAACGGCCGCTGCGTAGCGCTACTTCATCAAAGGAGTCAAAAGCTCAAGAGTTGTTAGGGTAATCCAGTTTTATTTGATGATGTGTTTTGACAACGGACAAGTGTCTTCATCAGACCGGCTACTGATGAAGACACCTGTCCGATGTCAAAACGCGTCACCAAATAAAACGGAATTATCCCTTACAACTCTTGAGCTCATGTCTCCTTTGATGAAGTAGCGCTACCCAACGTCCGCTTTTTTCCTCCATTGATTCTACTGGTGTCCTACTAACCTCCCAGCCAGAATGCAGTCTCTACTATTGCCATTGGGATTTCTGCACCATGAGGCACACACACTTACACATACATAGAGTATCAATACACAAAATAAATTTAGTATTATCAGAATGAATGAGATTGAAACTGCAACAAAGAGCTGGTTTAATTGTAGGGAGATTGCTAGTCAGCAACCTCGCTCTACCCTGGGTGTGGGCATTTGTACACTCTGCCAGCCAAAAGGCCATATACAACAGGAAAAGGCAGTGCCCATATGCCTGGTGGAAGAATGGTGATTAAAATTCCAGCTGGTACTAGATAGGATGAATAATAAAAATAGAGGCCATCAGATTCAATAAAAGAGAGGACTGGGAGAAAGTCTAGAGCCCCTGTTTTAATGTTTTTAATAATTCTGAGTTTAGAAGAATTGCTCTGTTATAGAGACAAGCTGAAGTTAGGTAGGGTGTTGATATAGAAAGGGAAAATGTTTTTTTGTGGTGCCTTTATTGTTTCTTTTTGTTGTTTTTTTTCTTCCTTTTTTGTTGTTGTTTTGGAATAATATCTTATTGTTTTATGAAAAAAATTTAAAATAAACAAAATTTTGTGAAATAAAAACTACTTTGCCGATTGCTGTTAAATGTTATGTCGCAAGTGGGTTCAATACTGACTAATGGAATATATTTCCATTGTGTTTTTGTCACTATACATCACTCATCATTTGAATCATCCAAATTTTTGACCAATCTATGTCAATCTTCTCTACATACGCCACCCATATAAATAATACTGTTCAAGTGAATTTGATTTTATACAGAGGCAAACTTAGGCTGCCCCCCCCCCCCCCTGGATTCCATGAGAATTTATAAGAGAAAAAAAGATTGTGGCATGTTTCAACACATGCCATATTAGGGAGATGTTCCACAATGCCTCCAAGGGAGCACATGGTGCATCACGTAGCCACCACATGCCGGAGGACTAGTAGGTATGGACTCGTACTGCTGTCGGTGCACTGTTGGGTCCATGCACATAGAATAACATACTACCAAAAAAATGTAATTGACCTAAAAATTCACTCACTACATATTTTGTAACTGCACTGCCAAAGCCATCAAACAGATGATCGAGCACAATGTAAAAAGAAATACATTGTAAAACATAGAGAAATCAGTTCTATTGTAAAATTGTCATATGAAAAATATCATTAGAAATATATAAAATAATTAGGCATTCTAACCCTAAAACGTTCTATGTACAGTAGTAAACTACATTCATTAGACATGCAGGAGTGTGCAGTGGAAAATAATATGTACAAGTACTTGACAATGCTCTCGATAAGGGAAAACACAGCTGAGGGAATGGCTAAGAGGCATTCTAATATCAGAACAAGATCAGGACAAGTCTAAGCAGAACATGTAAAATAAATGAGCAAATGAAGCCAAGATCTGTCTGTAATATCCACTGGGAATTAAAACCAAGCACATAATCTGGGGCCCAGTTTTCCCACACAGCTTCATTAAAAAAATATGCAACAAAAGTTAAACAATGTTTCACATACCAAAGATTAAAGCTAATAGCTTAAATGTTAGACACCTGTATTCTTGCTCTAAAGGTCAAAACCATAAAAGAAAAAAAAAAAGAAAAAAGAAAAAAACACTACTCTAAAGGCTTTCACATGATCAGAACTTTGGCACATTTTAGTGTCTGTATTACAGTTTGAATACCCAGAACTCCTGCAGTTCTACTGAACTGAACTTAGATCACTATTGGATCATGTAGAAATCTAATTTCAGTGTAATCACACAGACAGACCAGCAGCATTCTACTTGGTCAAAAACGGTCCGGGCAATTTTTACAGGTGAAACCATAACCTTCAAGTCACTGGTTTAAATAGACACTAAGGCCCCATGCACACGACCGTGTTTTTGCGTCCGCAATTCCCCCGCAAATCCACGGGAGAATTGCGGACCCATTCATTTCTATGGGCCCATACACACTATCCGTGTTTTCACGAGTCTCCGCATGTCCGCAAATCCGTGCCGCAGAAACTCAGGACATGTCTTATTACGGGCCGCAAATTCGATGCGGACATGCCAATAGAAGTCAATGGGCCCGTGGAAATTGCGGATACACCTCCGTGTGTCATCCGCAGTTTGCGGATTTGCGGAAATGTTGCTAGGCGACGACCGGGAATGAGTTCTGTCGTCATCCTGTTTTACCTAGGCTTTTTTTTTTTCATCCACATTTTGCGGATTACATACGGATGAACTGCGGATTACATACGGATGAACTGCGGATGACATTTCACGGAACACGGTTCTGGAATTTGCGGACCAGAAAAACACTACGGTCGTGTGCATGAGGCCTAAATTTTCAACAAACTTTGCTCAAATCAATAGTACAAGCGAATTTAAGAAACTTTCTAATATATCTTATTAGAGAAAAATGCCCCTTTTTGCTCATATCAGGCTTCTTTCCTCCCCTTCCCCCTTCTAACTGTTCACTCACTCTGAACATACTGATTTGTCCCTCTACTCAAGACAAGACCATTATCCGCTCCCTAGGGGATCAGGTTACAGCTGCCCATTAAATTTATGGAGAGGGGAGGGGGAGCAGAGTGAGAGAGAGGCAGAGAGAGACACAGACACGCAGCTTATGGTAAATGTTAGGGTATATTTTTAGGTTTTGAGCAGTTAAAACTGAATAAAAAATGCATCTGACAAAAGGCATGTGGTTTTTTGGGGGGCGATTTGGTGCATTTTTTGATGTGGTTGCATTTTTAAATGGTCACAGTAATTTCAACAAATGTAGGCTTCGTTCACATCTGCATCATGGTCCCGTTCTGATGTTCCGTCGGAGCTCCTCGTCAGAACGGGACCCTGACTAAAACAAATGGAAACCATAGTTTTCCGTTTCTATCACCATTGGTTTCAATGGTGACAGATCCGGTGCCAATGGTTTCCAGTTTGTCTCAGTTGTGCAAGGGTTCCATAATTTTGACGGAACGAACACCGTAGTCGACTATGCTATTCATTCCATGAAAAGAACGGAATCCTAGTTGCAGAACTAAGACAAATGGAAACCAATGGCACCGGATCCATCACCATTGAAATCAATGGTGATGGAAACGGAAACCTATGTTTCCGTTTGTTTCAGTCAGGGCTCCATTCTGACGGAAAGCTCAGATGGAATGTCAGAATAGAGCCCTGACGGATATGTGAACGAAGCCTTGTTCCCATATAATGGCCAATGTAACGACTATCAAAATTGCAATTTACTTTATTTATAAAAAATGCAGAAAAATCACTGTAAATTTCCGGCCACTAGATGTCTCCCTTGTTTCTACCTTGCTGTCCACTGCCTGTTGTCAAGACTAATGTGTCTCTAGCAGCAAAAATGCCGATATGGATTACAGGAAGTGGGGTCGTGTCCACTGTAATGCAGTTTTAACGATGGAACAGCAGATTCCTTTTTTGTCCATCTATCAACCAAGCAATGTCTGCTCCAGTATAAGACTTATGCCGTCAGTACGCTATTTCGCCCCGATTGCATAGCGGCCGTAATATAGAGGCGTGGTTTTGGACCAGCCGGCTTCCCATTGGCAAATGCATGATAGTAAGGAAATGCAGCACTGCATAGGGCTGGCATCCATCACACACAGTACACGCCCCATGTAATATAGTAAATGCAAAGAACCACCACAATGACAGATACGCTTTAAACGTTAATGCGCTTTTTTTAACTGCACCTCACCTCCTACGTGTAAATATACACACACACATATATATATATATATATATATATATATATATATATATATATATATGTGTGTGTGTGTGTGTGTGATAGATAGATAGATAGAAATAGGAGAGCAGGATTCTCTTCTCTGTGTGCAGTCTATAGAAGACATGAGAGTGGTAAGGCTCCGCCGAGTAGCTCCGAGAAAACAGAGAATTAGAAATATAGCCTGCAAACCGAAAAACTGCTTAAAAAATATACAAGTCGTATAATGACCAGAAATAGTGTTATTCACCATGAACACACATGTGACAATTCTTGGTTTCGTAGCCCATTTTTGGGAACTTCCACTCTTCCTACTATGTTATATAAAACTGTCAGTCATGTTAATTGTGGTAAATGTAGATCCTAAAAGGGCCTTATTAAAAGCCACAGTTGGCTTGACAAGATCTTGAGTCAATGGCACCCTTGAACTGAATGAGAATGCACATCGTGTACAGCTGAGCAGAGCCAGAACATATTGTTTTAGGGATGAAAAGTTTGAAATGTAAAAATGTGGTTAAAATATTGGTCATAGCTTAAAAGTAGAACACAGAAACGTTTTGTGTCACTGTGCATTCATCTGCTATGATCTGCTTCCAAATGTAGCTTGTGGTCAAGAGTAACCACAGAACAGCATATTAAACTTCCTCTGGGACCAAAGCAAATCATTGCCAGACTACTCGATTTAATCTTATTTCTCATTCTGTTATCTTTCTTTTGACATTTACATGGAAGAACAGGTGAATTTCAAAAAAGTTTTATTTAGAGAAATAGCAGTATTAATGTGTGGCCTGCAAATAATTAACATAGGAATAATTTACATTTTACAAATTCCTAAAAATATATAGACAACTCTAAAGAAAAATGCTAAAATAATTTTTAAAACTCATTTGTTTAGTATATTTTCATTTCTTGGTCTTCTCAAGCTGCAGAAGCTGTTGTGAAAACGAGAGTGAATTTGGCAGTTCTCTCACCTTGACTAATAGCATCACCAGGTTTTGCTAATGCCCATGTGGAAAACCCAGTAATGTTCACCATCTTACTTGGCCATAGTATTGTAGTATCACACCTATGGCCAAGTGTGATAGCTAAAAACAGCCCAATGGTAGGTCGTTGTTCCCTTCTGGTTCAATCCTTTCTTTTTTGTTCAGTGTTGTGCATTTAAGAACAATAACACTTTTTAGCTATCAGACTTGGCCATAGGTGTGATACTACAATACTATCGGCAATTTGAATCCGGTCAAATGCTCTGTATCCGGACGTACCCATAACTTGCAGTTGCCTGGATTTCCACATTATCAAAACCTCGTATACAGGGATGTCATGCTCCTAGCATGACATCACCGGGTGAGCACGACTAGACACCTTTTATTCTCTGACTTTGAAACGTGGGATAATGCCCTATGTCTGCGCCGTTGTTTGCTCTTTTTTCTTTCAAGTGATTCGCCATCTTATTTGGACACAGGATATTTCGATTTTATAAAGACTGAAAGTTGCTTGGAGAAAGAATTGAGTTACTAGAAAATAAGTAAAACGGCACAGTTCACTGGGAACTATTTCATTTCCTCAGGAGATAATGTTCCTGGATCTGATCCCTACTATTGACTACATGGAGCTAGTTTTATTATTATTACTAATCAAATGAAAATTGTCCATCTTGAAGAGCATATGCCAACCACATGGTCCACATCTAGAGAGTATTAGATATGGGGCTTAGATTAAATCACAAGTATATCAATGACATCATGTGCTACTTTTGGAAAGCCAAGAGTTGTTAACAGCTTATTTAAAAAGATAATGAGGTTGTAGATATTTCCATAGACTTTATCTACACCTGTTCCATAACAATCAAGTTAATTGTTGTCATTTACTAAGATAAATAATGCTTCAGCGTGACAGTAGGAACAAGCGTATAGTATTGTATGGATAAGTACAGATTGTTTGCCAAAAATCACTGTAATTGATCAAAGTCGAATATCTTCCACATTAGCCATACTGTTGGTATTTTACCACAATATCCAAAGAAAATAAGAGGAACATGGAGTCTCTACAGTTTTGGATTACAGAGCCAAAGGCCGCTATATGTAGCACCGTATTCACCCCTAGAAGCAATGCTTCTAGGAAAGAATATCTCCATAATACGACATCCCATGAAACATGCTACAATTTTTATTCTCACAGATTCCGTGTAAATCTGATAAAGAAACTCATAATGCCAACGTATGATATTGGAGGCATTTATAATTGCAGTATCGGCCCACCGATATCTTTGGGTGCTATATTACAGTTCCATACAACAAGGATCCGTAATACAGCCATGCACATGAGGCCTAAAGGGAGAGAGTAACATATTTAGAAACTTGGTCTGTGTACAAATGAGTTCTGCGTTTGTGCCAAAACAGTCATGACACTTGAAGTTGTGTTAATAAAAAGTTTTTGACTTTTCCAACTGTCTTTACCGCTCAACCACATCAGACATCAGAGGAATGAAACACTTTAGGGGCATTTGAAGCACCATAACCACCCACATACACTTAAATGGAGGGGTTGTAGACATACCAGTTGTGTCTCATCAGGACATGACAGAAACAATGATAAAATGAACTTGACTGTGCATCTTAGGACATAGGGAGTAGGGAGATATGTACTACACAAAAGTCAAAAACACAAACTAAAGCAAAACAGCTAAAACCCTAAAGCTTAGGTTTTTACATTTTAACCATGGTGTTGAAATACATAAACACAGTATGCTCTAAAAACACCTCAAAATCACAAAATAAAATATATGAATGGGAATTAAAGAATTTCACATTTACTAACATTGCAGATATGGTCATTGCAGTAAGGATGTTTTTACAAGCTGCAGACTTGAACCGTTTCTGTCGTTGCCGTAGCTTTCAGTAAGTTGTTATTGGTCAGTGGTCGGATGTTACACTGTAGTGAAAGGGACTTTCTGAAATCCCATATACACAGTAAGGCTGAATACCCCCTGGTTTTCGAAGTAGTCTGTGTTTAAAACCGCAGCATGTACTATTAGTCACGCTTTTTGCTGCATTTCACACTTCCGAAATTATGCGTCTCTCTGCTCCACCGATGTGCAGCAGGTGCAATTACCCTAAAGTGCAAAAAAACACAGTGGCAATGATCCATGGGTGTTGA
Source organism: Rhinoderma darwinii (assembly GCF_050947455.1). Lineage (NCBI taxonomy): Eukaryota > Metazoa > Chordata > Amphibia > Anura > Rhinodermatidae > Rhinoderma > Rhinoderma darwinii. The sequence continues at coordinate 81,179,673 of NC_134694.1, forward strand.
GCCATTGAAATTCTTTACTGTAGTGTAAAAAACTGTAAAAAACAGTAAAAGCAAAAAAGCAATGGCAAAACCTTATTACAAATAAATGTATCTAAAGTTAATTCTAATGACGGTGAAAACTAAGACATGCAGGTTGTCCCAGACAGATAAACCTATGCAGACAAAAATATGGCGATAGGGGCTGGCGGGGACAAAGATGCAGACAGAGGAGACCGGGCAGCCACTGACTAAGATACAAATAGAAGTACAGATATAGTATAAAAAGTCTGCACTGTCTGGAAGATACGCACCTACATCATGGTGGTCACGCAGACAGTGACAGTCCTTGGGTTACAGGCCCAAGTGTCAGAGCTGTGAAGGGACTACTTGTGTTTCAAGCAGTTCATCGGTGACGTAAATACTAATTTGCACAGAATAGTAAATATGTGGCATCCCCATATTAGCACGGTTATAATATTACTTAATATCTGTTCGCACTTCCTCCCTTATCTTTGCACCCGTATAGATTTTCTTAAAGCTCTCAACGAACATGATCATTAGTTCATGTTACACCAGAACAGTTCTTTCAAGTTATGACCTCATGTTTGTTAATTGGTAAATGTTGGGATAAAAATGTATTCTGCTCTTGGTTCTTTTGTATGTAAATTAGGAAAGGAATACAATTTATGCAAAACATCTGAAGAACCTGTCTAATATTTTGTTAAATTTTTGTCTTGCCGTGTATTATTGGCTGGAGAACATTATTAAAAGGTGAAGTAATGCCGTTTTATGTAGCAGTTGCCCCCTAGGGGTTATTTGAATTTGCTGCAAGCACTGCCTGTGAGAAGATGTCCCACTTCTTATTCCTGAGGCTGGGAATAGATAGGTACAGTATGGCTACAAGACATATAACCTTTTATTTATAAAATTGTTTAATTGTAGAGATGAGCGAATTTCACGAAAATTCGTCTCGGGGGCGATTCTATCAAATCGGTTGTTCAATTAGATTCGGTCCGCATAGATTTGCAGCGAAATGCATGTGCCCCGATTGCCCTGTTTGACTCTCTGATGTCTTCTAGGATTGTATACAAGTTGGATTCAGCCCTATAAGACATCTGAAAGTCAAAAAGGGCAATCTGGACTCTTTCGATTCCACCCCTAAAGTAAAAAAAATACCATACTCACCTCCCCTGATCCCCCGTATCGTCTCGTCCCTGCAGCGATCACATGGGACAAAACTACGTAATCTCAGAAGGTTGCTAGGGACGCATTGTAGCAGCAGTCACATGCAACCAAACAATGTCATTTCACTAGGCCGGAAGGGACACGTTGCTAGAGGAGACCTGGCGAGTATGATATTTATTTTTTATCTACTCAATTCGTGCACTGCGAACCCCAACTTTTGGGAAATTTGGACTGAATTTGATTAGTTTAGAATCAGTTTTCTCATCTGTATTTGATGACATTTTTTGGTTTTATTATATTTATTTATTTGCATTATAAAAACTGTATTTTTCTTAAAGAGTATGGAAAACTTTGAGATAGAATTATTTTTTTTTATATATACACTACCGTTCAAAAGTTTGGGGTCACCCAGACAATTTTGTGTTTTCCATGAAAACTCACACTTATATTTATCAAATGAGTTGCAAAATGACTAGAAAATATAGTCAAGACATTGACAAGGTTAGAAATAATGATTTTTATTTGAAATAATAATTTTCTCCTTCAAACTTTGCTTTCGTCAAAGAATGCTCCATTTGCAGCAATTACAGCATTGCAGACCTTTGGCATTCTAGCTGTTAATTTGCTGAGGTAATTGGGAGAAATTTCACCCCATGGTTCCAGAAGCCCCTCCCACAAGTTGGATTGGCTTGATGGGCACTTCTTACGTACCATACGGTCAAGCTGCTCCCACAACAGCTCTATGGGGTTGAGATCTGGTGACTGCGCTGGCCACTCCATTACAGATAGAATACCAGCTGCCTGCTTCTTGCCTAAATAGTTTTTGCATAATTTGGAGGTGTGCTTTGGGTCATTGTCCTGTTGTAGGATGAAATTGGCTCCAATCAAGCGCTGTCCACAGGGTATGGCATGGCGTTGCAAAATAGAGTGATAGCCTTCCTTATTCAAAATCCCTTTTACCTTGTACAAATCTCCCACTTTACCAGCACCAAAGCAACCCCAGACCATCACATTACCTCCACCATGCTTGACAGATGGCATCAGGCACTCTTCCAGCATCTTTTCAGTTGTTCTGTGTCTCACAAATGTTCTTCTGTGTGATCCAAACACCTCAAACTTCGATTCGTCTGTCCATAACACTTTTTTCCAATCTTCCTCTGTCCAATGTCTGTGTGCTTTTGCCCATATTAATCTTTTCCTTTTATTAGCCAGTCTCAGATATGGCTTTTTCTTTGCCACTCTGCCCTGAAGGCCAGCATCCCGGAGTCGCCTCTTCACTGTAGACGTTGACACTGGAGTTTTGCGGGTACTATTTAATGAAACTGCCAGTTGAGGACCTGTGAGGCGTCTATTTCTCAAACTAGAGACTCTAATGTACTTGTCTTGTTGCTCAGTTGTGCAGCGGGGCCTCCCACTTCTCTTTCTACTCTGGTTAGAGCCTGTTTGTGCTGTCCTCTGAAGGGAGTAGTACACACCGTTGTAGGAAATCTTCAGTTTCTTGGCAATTTCTCGCATTGAATAGCCTTAATTTCTAAGAACAAGAATAGACTGTCGAGTTTCACATGAAAGCTCTCTTTTTCTAGCCATTTGGAGCGTTTAATCGAACCCACAAATGTAATGCTCCAGATTCTCAACTAGCTCAAAGGAAGGTCAGATTTATAGCTCCTCTAAACTGCAAAACTGTTTACAGCGGTGCTAACATAATTGCACAAGGGTTTTCAAATCATCCATTAGCCTTCTAACACAGTTAGCAAACACAATGTACCATTAGAACACTGGAGTGATGGTTGCTGGAAATGGGCCTCTATACACCTATGTAGATATTGCATTAAAAACCAGACGTTTGCAGCTAGAATAGTCATTTAGCACATTAACAATGTATAGAGTGTATTTCTGATTAATTTAATGTTATCTTGATTGAAAAAAACTGTGCTTTTCTTTAAAAAAATAAGGAAATTTCTAAGTGACCCTAAACTTTTGAACAGTAGTGTATGTTAATGTTTACCTGGACTTAAAAAGTTGCACTAAGTTTCAGTTTGAAATCTTCATTCCTTCACTCATATTCAGACACCCTGATTTCAGCTTGCAAGCTGCTCTCAGACTGAGATGGTGGGGCCCAGGGCCGGTCCCCCAGCGGTGGTGTGTCCCGGTTTCAACTGTATCTGCATCGTCAGGACGCAGATACAGTTGAATTCAATGCCGGAGCATGGAGTCGATGGATCCTTGCTCCAGCATTCACTGTATAATGCTAACTCCAGCTGTGAGTGGCTCTAGGCAGACAGGCGCGATGTAGTGACGTCATCGTACCAGTCTGCACAGAGCCACGCCCTGCACAGAGCGTAGGAGCAGAGGGATCTCCTCCACTCGCCGTGGGATAGGTAAATATTTGTAATTTTTTTTTATTAGGCACTATGGGGCATTATACTGTGTGGTGGCAGCTAAGGGGGAATTATACTGGGTATGGGGGGCCGCAATACGGAAGCTTACTCTATTTGGGCAGCTTTGAAGGCATTATATATGAGGGCAGCTATGGGGGCATTATACTGTATGGGGCAGCTATGGGGCATAATACTATATGAGGACAGTTAAGGGGCATTATACTGTATGGGAAAATTATGGGGGCATTGTGCTGTATGTGGGCAGCTATGGGACATTATACTGTTTGGGGGCGGCTATGAGGCATTATAATGTGTGTGTGAAGTTATGGGGGCATTATACTGTGTGGGGGCAGCTATGGGGGGCATTATACTGTGTGGGGGCAGCTATAAGGGGCATTATACTGTATTTGGGCAGCTATGGGGTGTTATACTGTGTGAGGCATCATATGGGCATTAAACTGTGTGGGGAAAGCTATAGGGGCATTATACTGTGTGGGGACAGCTATTGGGGCATTATACTGTGTGGGCACAGCTATGGGGGCATTATTTTGTGTGGGGAGGCACTATAGGGGCATTATACTGTGTGGGCAGCTATAAGGGCATTATACTGTGTGGGGGCCACTAAGGGGTCATTATACTATGCATGGGCACTAAGGGGACATTATACTATGTGGGGGCAGCTATGGGAGCATTATTCTGTGTGTGGGCAGCTATAGGGGCATTATACTATGTGAAGGCCACTAAGGGGTCATTATACTGTGTGGGGGCCACTAAGGGGTCATTATACTATGTGAGGGCAATAATGGGTCATTATACTATGTGGGGGCAATAATGGGTCATTATACTATGTGGGGGCAGCTATGGGAGCATTATTCTGTGTGGGGGCAACCATAGGGGCATTATCCTATGTGGGGGCAACCACAGGGGCATTATAATATGTGGAGCACACTCAGGGGTCATTATACTGTGTGTGGGGCCCACTGAGATGTGTCCCCCCCCCCATGCTAAACCCCTAGCTGCGCCTCTGCTCAGACTTTTCTCATGTAGATGTTTCCCTCCCAGAAATACATGCTGGATGTAAGCTTTGTGACTCCAGGCATCTGCTGTCTTCACTAGATCTCGTGTATCAGCACAGCTTTTTCTCTACTCTTTCTCTGCCCTCCCTATAAAACATGCTGGATATGAGTCCTGTGTCAAGACTGCTGCTGTCTTCACTAGCTCTCATGTATCAGGACAGCTTTCTCTATGCACTGATAGTCTGTGTGAATTTCCCCTCTGCTTTCCTCCCTATCTACAGTCTTAGGCCATGTTCACATAGGGCGGATACGTTGCGTACGAGTACACAGAGTATCCGCCCTGGAACCCGCAGGGAATTCCAGTTGAAAATACGCACCAAATTGTGGTGCAGTTTTTCAGGCGGAACGTCCGCTGCGGAAAAAAGCGGTTCAAAAACCCCAAACTTAAACTTACTCCGGTCTCTGTAGTCATGGCGACGCGTCCGTCTGTTGTCAGTTCAGCCTGGCCTCCTGGGATTACCTTTTATCCCATGTGACCGTTGCAGCATGTGATTTTTTTTCTCTCTGAGTTGCGATTTTTGCAGCGGAATCCCAGGTTTCCCGTTGCAAAAATCGCTACATCTGCTATTTGTTGCAGGTTTTACCTCCCCATTGAATACCCGCAACAGAAAAGAAACGATTCAAAAAAATGAATTGACATGCTGCGGAATAAAGAAACAGACCGCAGGTCAATTTATGAACGTTTATTCGGTTGATTTTTTGACACAGTGTGTGGATGAGATTTGTTCAAATCTTATCCACTCTGCTGCTACTGTATTATGCTGCGGATTTCCCACAATGAAATTCGTTGCAGAAAATCTGCAGTTTTTTTGCTACGTGTGGACATACCCTTATGCTAACAGCCAGTGTGACTTGCCTCTTGAAGACTTAGGCTTCGATCACATCTGCATCGGGCTTCCGTTCATGGGTTCCATCAGACCTTTCCGTCAGGGGAACCCATGAACGGAAACCAAACGGAAACCATAGCTTTCCGTTTGCATTACCATTGATTTCAATTGTAATGCTTCCGTTGCAGATGGTTTCTGTTTGTCTCCGTTCCGTAAGGTTTCCGTTTTTTTGGTGGAATCAATAGCGCAGTCAACTTTGCTATTGATTTCTCCCAAAAAATTAAAAACTTAGAGAACGGAGACAAACGGAAACCATTTTCAACAGAAGCATTACCATTGAAACCTATGGTTTCCGTTTGGTTTCCTTTCATGAGTTTCTCTGACGAAAAGGTATGACGGAACCCATGAACGGAAGCCTGGCGCAGATGTGAACAAAGCCTTAGATGTTTTCCACCCTCTTCAATCTCTGATCTCCCATGTACAACCTCCTACCCCTCCCTGATGATATTTATAACACTAAGAGAAGGGAGGGGGAGAGCAGATTAGGTCACCCCATCAGGGATTTGAGTTAGAAGCAGCAGCACAGCCAGTTATCTACAGGAGCTGCAGAGACTCTACAGCAAGAAAAAAACCTGACATGTTTAATAAAGACTATTTAGAAAGTTGCTTAACTTTGCATTAAGTAAGCAAATGAACAATAATAAAAAAAATTCTGTGCAAATATGTTTTATAGCCTTTAATCTACGTAATAAACGCCCCCTCTTCAACTGGTGTTTTCCGTAACTTGAGGAAAAAAACATGTATTTTCATTTCTTGCACAGAAGTAATAAAAGATTCTTCCAATTAAAGATTATTTACAACTAATATATTTTAATACTGAACATTCACTGCCAAGAAAAATGTATCAGTATTGTTTCATCAAGTCTCTATGACTTCAACTCTGACAGGCCCCGAATAAAGTTCACCCTATATTTATTTTTTCTATATAATTGCCGTAGGGACTGCAAATTGAGCACTGATATACATTCTACAATAACATCAGTAATAGCAAGATATGTTACAAAAGCTGGCCACAAACATGAGATTTTTGTCAATGGGGCTCGCCAATTTTAGCAGGATCTGGCGGCGATCTCATGTCTATGGTGACCAGAAGAGGAAACAGGTATAAGACAACCTGTCCAATCCTATTGCATCCCTTTTGATAACTGGTGCCAGATGTTCATGGTGGTGTTAGGGAGTTGTCTATGACCATCCTAAGGTATGGCTCATGTATTACTGCAGCAAAATCTATAGTATGCAATGCTGGTGCAACAGTGCCACTCGTGTCAGTCACATTGTGTTGCATCATCAAGTCAATTGCTGTGAAAGATGGCAGTCAGTCTAAAAATGGTAAACAATTTAAAGATGGTAGCTGATTTAAAATAAATTAAATCAGCTGAAACAGCAATTCCACTATACAATAAAATCATACTACAAGATCTGGTGCACTTTTTGTTGCCCATCACACTTACCATTTACCTTTCCCCACATTTGAGTGTATTAGAAACAGAGAGCACCTAGTTAGAGAAACCTACCCAAGGAGTTTGCTTTTATCTCTTTTCCAAATTCAAGCATGAAAATAGTATATGGGATCATGTGATATTCTTTATACTCATTTGTGGATGCTGATTGCATCCCTGTAGAAATACTTGATGGGAATATGTTTTTACTGCCACACTAATATGTGATTGTATACAAAATTGTTTTATATACTGTATATATATATATATATAGTTAAAATAGATGCAAGAAACACAGCACTCAATGTAGACTGGAAATCAGGCCATGTGCACGTTACCATTGTAAGGATGAATCAACTCCTTGGAATTAAATAGCAGGAACAAAGAACAAGTAACGGCACCAGGACTTCAATGTTGGGGAGATGTTGGTTTATTCACCACCAGGTGGAAAGAATGAGCAACATTTCGGTTCACACCTGAACCTTTCTCAAGCTTGAGAAAGGTTCAGGTGTGAACCGAAACGTTGCTCATTCTTTCCACCTGGTGGTGAATAAGCCAACATCTCCCCAACATTGAAGTCCTGGTGCCGTTACTTGTTCTTTGTTCCTGATATATATATATATATATATATATATATATATATATATATATAGATTTATTTATATTACCTTGGATTGATCATCATTTTTGTCACATAATGAATGGCAGGGGTTTGTACTTTGCCTGTTTTAAAGCCCTAGCAATACCCCAGTCTGATAATCTGGAATCTTGTTAAACTAGAGATGTTGGAGTCATAGGTTGATGGTGGGAAAAACAGAGAATGCAATAAAGAAAACTATAGAGAGAAATTTTGATCAAGTAACAGAGCAGATGAAGGATTAATATGGGGAATTGTGCATTTGTGGAATTAGGGTGCTATACACTATTTAGGCTAAGAAGCTCCATACCTAAGCTCATGTGGATCTGAATACTTGTGGGACTGCTGAGGAGTTCTTCCTCTACATCAGAATACCGAACAATGCACTAAATGCCCCTTTAATTGGGATCCCTTAGCAAAGGCCTAATGGTAACATGACAGTAATATGTCAGAATAATATTGTTTGTTTTCATGCAAATGTTTTTCCGCTAAAACCTTGAAGAAGTCTCTCTTGTTAGCTCCAAGAAACGAACGCACCTCATATATGTTTGATTCAACTTTAAGAAATTGTATGAAATAATAATACATTGATAATCATACGTCTGTTAAACATAAGTTTTTGACAGTTATACTGAAATTTCCATTTTGTTATACTGAGGAATGTTTATATTAGGATTCCTAAGGATAGGCTAAGAATGTTCTTAATGTATGAGGATAGTTATTTGCATAAATTAATAAGTTACTACTAAAATGTCAGAAGATTGTACAGAGCTGAGACAATGATATTTCATAACTGTAGTAAATGCCTCCAGGTGAAGCCCCGCAGCAAACACGTGAGCTAGGGAGGCAGGAATCCAAGGAGTGCACCACCGGAGGTTAACCACAAGATGGATTTCAAAATCTGATTTAATATCTCAGACTGTCAAAAATATTATACATGATATTGGGAAACATCCTTTTAGGGGCCTTGTAGTAGTGACAGCACTGGTATAGCCAAATGTCTTATATATTTAATGCAGGATTAGAAGAAAGACAATGAATCATCCTTATGGATCCCAAATTATTTGAATGGGTGTAGCCCCCAACCATGTTCACCTCATCCCTTTCTCATCAGAACAGTCTTAACCCAAGATGACTAAATTTTGACTTCAGTATAAGTGGCAATTGATCAATGTAAAGTGCATAGTACACACCTGTACTATACGTGTACCCGTACGCCCTATTATAATGTAACCTCATAGCAATGGTGACCACAGGTAAAGTAGACACTGTCAACCATTTAAAGGGTTGTGTTTAATAGGGGGCCGCTAATAAATATTTAATAATAGGGGTCTGGTAATATTAGTAATAGAAATGAAACTAATAATAATAATAATAATAATAATAATAACAACATAACTGACTGTAATCAATGGCAATATGCAAATAAATGCATAGCGTCTATTGAATAAATTGACAGGTTGTAAAACAACATCTCATACGACAAAATAATATAAAATATTGGGTGATAAGATTTGACATTCTAAATGACTGAATGAATGATCTATAAATAATAATAAATATAAGAAAGCAGCGTATAGATTCACTTTGCACAAGAACTGTGGAATCAGTGACAAAATGAACCAATAATTCCAAGATCATACAAAGAGTTAAACAAATTGATGCAGATTTGAAATAAAATAAGTGATTCTATAAGGAAATAATATATTGCAATTTTGTTCATCAGACAATATTATACTTATGGTTGTAAGAAATATACTGATGTCATATGTATACATGAAGTTACAGAAGACAAATAATGATCTGATAACAGTGATGATATTTTGGAGTGTTGCAAAGCAGGGCATGGTTTTTGTTTATTTCAAAAGTATAGTTTCTTGTGGCAACTAAAGAGTTAAGTTTGCCATAGACATCAGATAAGCTTGCCATAGATGTAACAATTGTTAACACGAAACAACCAATATGGATGATTGTTGCCAATGATTGTTTCATCTACGATCCTATGCGCAGAAACCATCAACTGAAAATGATAGGAAGATTCATCTGGTATGTGTCAAGATCTTTGTTGATCATGAAGTGTAATTGTGACATTTGTCAAACTAACAAGTCCTGAAGGTAAATTTACTATAAGGAAAATATAGGTCTGTGGCTATCTTTATATATATATAAAGAGTCTAACCATAGAAATGTCATGAAGGATACCTCATACATGTCTCTAATGATGGAGATATTACAAGGGGCACAATGATAATAACTCACCGCTTGTACTAAGTCCACAGCAAAGCAGGCAGCAAGAACCAGCAGGCAAATTCTGCAAGTCAAACACATTGCAGTATTATTACACCTGGGTCCCATAACATGTTGGCACCCCACCTTCACCCTACACAATAGAAAGAACCCAAAATGCCCAGGAACATAACAATAGAATAGAACTCACCGTGCCCTCATCTCCTTGTAGTCACCGACTGGCAGCCAGTCCCCCCTGCTTTCTTCTGCAGCTACAGTGGACTATCCCGGGGGCTCATTGAAAGCTTCTTCGCGGAGCTCGGCAAAGTAACTCTAGTGGGGGTGTCCCAGGGGAAAACTGCAACAAAGATAGAAAGAGTAGAAAGGGTTAAAATAGTGCGGTCCCGACTGAAGAAGAGCAGATTTCTTGCACGGGTCGGGATACTGAACTGTGTAACCCGCGCTGAGAGAACCTCCATACACTTACATGCCTCAGCTAGGAGAACGGCTCGCTTCCATGCACTGTACAGGCAGGCTAAGGTTAGGCATGGAGGAAGGGGGCGGGACCAGGGACTGTCAATCACAGGATTTTAGGGAAGGCTGAGGGGAATCTCTGCGCTCACATATATTCTGTATTTATTAAAAATACATTATAATAAATATATTGTCTAGAGTTTACACAGAGGATTTAATGGTCTGTGAAGTTTGGGCAATAATTTAGAGTTGTGCACTAGTTTCATGCATTGCACAGTTTCCATTACATTATAGGATACAGCTTGCAAAATTCGTTTCACATACAGTAGCTGTACGTTATGTCCGTGTAACGTGCGCATTGCAGGATGGGGGTTCCGTGTGCTATATGTTATATGTTATCATACTGTATTTCTAGGTGTATCAGTAAATGCATACATAATAAAGGAAACATGTAGAAGTTGCACGTGTGGTGCACATTGTTACATTGACACTTGATGGTATGTTTATTCTAACATATTTATTCCACAAAAAGCTCCTAATTGTTCAGTAAAAGGACAAATATTAGTTTTCAATTACAGGTTCAGGTCCCTCCGCAGACAAAATAAGTTCCCCTTTAGAAATGGCATGCAGTGTCTTTATGAGACAGTGGGCGGGAGTGGGTGTTGGGAGTGGGTGGGATGTGGCAGGAGGCTGGGGTCACTATCACCAGAGGAAAAAAAAATCTAAGGAGTCTCTCCATTAATTTAGTGAAAAGGCTCTAGAGAGGCCACAGCTATCAGTGAGCAGCAGGTTTCTCTAGCCTAGGGGAGATGCTGACGCGGAGGGATTTGTGAGAAAGAAGTGCGCCTCGTAACTTCAGTAGGAAAAAGTTTGCAGTTCTTTGCAGAAGGCAGGAGTAGTAGTCCAGGTCTGGGGTGGCCCCTTCTTAGTGTGTTGTCGCATCTCCTCCTCTGCCTGGGCATTCAGCATAATATGTCAGCTCCTCAGCCTCTGCCTTGTAGTTGGAGCCGGTGTTGAGAAATTACAGAGGGTGCTTGAAGAATGAGGTTGGGGCATTTACACAGTCTTGCTGTCCTAGTCCTGCTGGTACACTGGGTGCAGAATGCAGAATCTGCGGTAAGTACAGTCCTATCTTCCCGTCTTGTATAAAATGCATGGACTATATGACATGTGTGTGCTGAGCAGCCAGACTCTTATATTTATAAACCTTGTAACTCAAACCCTCTGTGATTCTGTTTAAAAATAGTGGATTGTGACCTCACCATGACAAGGAAGAGGCAGGGGCTATTTCTGTCATTTTGGAAGAAAATGTAGCAAGCCTGGATCTTTATTTTAAACATAATCTATAGATGAGTTATTTTTGGGCTTTTTTTAGGGTCCTAGGCTGACAGCTCTCACCCCACATGAGGCATTCACTGGAAATCATTCCACAGCACAGTTAACTTGTAGATCTTTCAGTTCTGATGCTGTTCTCTGTGAATGAGATTTTTTTTTTCCCCTAAAATATATGCAGTAAATATTGTGTTGCCCTTTATTTATGGTCATTTAAACTTTTAAAATCATTTCCTGGAGATGGTTGTAGAAATGAATCAGTGACCCTACATCTTTCCACCCTCTGTTTTTTAATCTAAAGAACAAATAGTAATAATTGTAATCACACAAGTAATATTAGATCAGTTCTTCCCAGGACTGAAATAATTAGTTTCTAATCCCACTTATTGTGAGCTGGTTTAAGGAATAAAATAACTCTTTAAGCCAGTGATCTATAACCTAGGGCTTTCCAGATGTTGTAAAACTACTACCTCCTTGCTTTGGACTCACCGTACATGCTAGGAGTTGTAGTTTTACAACAGCTGTTAAGTTATAGACTAATATCTCATACTGTCTGTCTGCGTTCAAAAATTAATTCCCATAGCAGAATAAGCATGGTCTTTAATGAATTCTCACTTCAAATTCAAGATGCCCACCCGGATAATGTATGAAAACAAATGACTGTGGGGGATCAGGACGTATATTCTTAATTGTCAATATCCCATTGTGTAGTCTTCTGTAGATAACATCTAAGAAATCACACTAAAGCACCCAGACTATTGCTATGCACTGCTGCAACAGGACTTCCTATCTGTCCTGATTCGGAATAGGTTCATGGAAGTAGATTTCAGGAGGAGGAGACTGTTACCTCTATGGTCCTGCGGTAAGAGGAGCTGAAAGGCTGGACTGCTGAGCAGGTTAGGCCTCTAAATGCCACAGGGAAGCATCCCGGAGCAGTCGTAACATGCTGGAAGGATGCAGGGAGTAGAAGAGTTTCAGATCAAGGAACAGAGACTATTAATTGTGCCCTGTTCAGATTTGCCCAGGTAGCATTAATAGACTTTAGATGTACAATCCTGCACATGTGCAATGGGCTTTTTTTTTTTAAACATTTTTAGCTTCAACCTTCTATTTCTGTCACATTTCAGTCATTCGTGAATCTAACATCAATTTTTCCTTGATAATATTTACCAGCATATATACAGAACAATAAACATGAATGAGCAGAGGTTTAGATCAATAAATAACAAGTTATACTGATCAATAAATGACAAGTTATACTGATCAATAAATGACAAGTTATACTGATCAATAAATGACAAGTTATATAATCAATCTTCTCAGCTCCTCCAGCTGTATAACATTCTGCCAGCAGATCAGACTGTATGTTCAACGTGACAGGTTCCCTTTAATTATCTTGACCCCCCAAATTCAATGACAGTGTTAAACGTGTCCACTCTACCTTCCATGTATTTGTATTGGTTGTGCCTGATGCTTTTGTTAGTGACAATTGTGCCCGGTCAAATAATATGAAAAATCCATGGTCGCTTTCATTTATGGGAAATGGATTATTACGCAGAATACAGTGAGTTGGTCAATCAGCCCAAAAAGGAACTAGAGCTGTACAATGTGTAGACCAGACATAACCAATAGAAACCCAACCAGGTCAGGTAGGAAAATCCAGTGTCAGATGATCCCCATTTACACAATAAAGAGGTGGTGAAGTCATCCCTCAGTATCATCACTGACATACAGTTATCATTGCGGCTCATAGCAGTTTAACGCTTGAGATCTTCAGCCATATTACTATCTATATAAATGATATAATATAATGCTCCAGCCTAATTAAATTGTTACTTGTTTAACTAGCCTATAACTGAGTGATTTTAGGAGATCAGGACGGCCTAATTTATGTCTTAATAAAGTGGGTAAAACCATCATTTTCTATCTTGTGGTTATATACCTTTAACAAGATGGCTTCCTATCACTTTCGTTTCACCTGTTATCTAGGGGTGGTGAAGGAGCTGTAGGTCACGTGTGTGGACATGAGCAATTCACCAAACATCCCCCATTCACTGGAAATCACCCATAAGGATCATATCTACTCATTTTAACTAGAGGTGTCAAATAGGCTAAGGCTACATTCACACGAGCGTGACAGATTTACATGCGTAAAAAACACGCGTTGAATCTGTCCGTGTGCGTTGCGTTATGCATCAGTGTGCTTTGCGTGTGGCATGTGTTTTTTCTCACGCACTCGCAAGCACTACTTTTTTTTTCAATGTAATTGATGCGTGAAATATGGACAGCACACGGAGGATCTGCGTCCGTGTGCTGTCCGTGGTTTTCACGTACCCATTGACTTTAATAGGGGACTTGGTGCGTGAATACGCACCAATATAGGACATGCAGTGGGTTTCAGGCAACGGACACTCGCTGCTTGAAAAACAACGCATGTGTGAATGGGCCCATTGCAATCAATGGTGTCCGTGTGCTCTGCGTTGTTGCAACGCACAGCACACGGACGACAATCACGCTCGTCTGAACGAGCCCCAAAAGAGTGCTAGAAAAAGTGCGTTCTCTGTATTATTATTTTTTCTCAGCCTTGCGTAAAAACTTTTTATGAAGCACGAGGACAGGGTGGGAGCAATCCCAGGTAGTCAGTGCCCTTAAAAATTTGAAGCTGGCATCTGACTTTTTTAGTGGTTTTCTATTGATGTCTGTGAAAGTTCTTATTTGTCTGGCTACTAACAACATCAAGGTGGCTAATGAATCCTTTAGTTATTTGTCCACCACTCCATGAGGGTTATATCGTACATTAGACCACTAAAGGCAGCTGTCATACACTTCTGACAGGTTTCATTCCTCTGTCGCACAATGAGCAACAAGTCTTTCATGCATATACTGCAAGCATAGTGTGCCATATTTGAGGATTGAATGATGAGATTTCTCAGTTTGACACTGTTTGAGTTCCGTACGGTTTTCTTTATGAACAAAAAATAGGAACATTTCATATGCACCCTCAAAATGCCTTTTAAAGGGGAACTAACCTATTTTACTTGATCGTAAAATTCCTTCTATTAGTTACTCTTGTTCGCAGGCAGTCTCTACCCTAAGTATCTCTGCAGGGTAAGCGGTTGCCTACCTATGAAAGCGTAATATACAACATATTGCTATATTTCAGGGCATAATGCCCATTATACAAAAGAAACAAAATTCTGACAGGTCCCTGTTTGTTTGTTTTTTCTTCCCATTTCTGGACTCCAGTTTAAGGCATTAGTAAACTGCATGGTACAAGGCAGCACTGCAGAGGTGATTATCCAAATCACCATAGTTTCTAAAGTAGGACAAGAAAACGGCTATCTTCCAGATTCCAGAGGAATGCAGCCTTCATATAAAGGATTATTTCCCACAGTTCTCTATGACATATCCGTTATTAATAAACCTGAGGTTCACAATATGAATGGCAATCTCCTCCTTTTCATATAATGAATATCGGGTGACATTTTTTAATTTCTGAACATAGAATTAGTTCACTTGAATCAGCTGAGTTTACCATATATTTTATGTACAGAATATTGAATTGTTTTCCCTCTTGTCAAGTGAGGATGTTCTAGATTTACCATTACTATAAAACAGAGCAATGTGATATTTCAAATTTGCAGCACATAAAAAGGCACGACTGGGCACTTACCAGAGCAGTGAACGCAACGTAGTAAATTTACCTGTACGTTTCACTAATAATGCATACATTTTTGAAAGATATTCTTACACGGCAGCTGGGTTCACTTTTGCCTGCAGCTCTTTATATGGTTTATTTTAACTATGTGCAAAGTAAGAGGATACATTTTATAAAGTGCTAGATGTCAGGAAATTTCCACTTATGAAATGGAAGTGTCACATAACTTTGTATCACATAATTATTGGGCTAATAAAATGTTTCATTTTTATGTACTTGTCTTTGCATAAACAGGGCTTCAACTCTTGTGGTGTCTGGCTATAGCGTTGGGTAAATGATTGTTCATATGTAGCAGCATATGTAAAAAATAGCAGTGTTCCTGCATCACTGTTCTTTTAGCCTTGTCGGTATTGGGCTGGACACATTGTTGTTATGATTCACAGCCCCTTTCCCCTATATTAGAGCAAAATAAGTATTAGAAACTCTAATATGTATTAGGCTTCTTTCACATCTGCGCTAGGGCTCCGTTCCGACGTTCCGTCTGAGCTTTCCATCGGCACGGAGCCCTGACAGACACAAACGGAAACCATAGGTTTCCATTTGCATCACCATTGATTTCAATCAACATCCAATGATAGGCAGCACTCCAATGTCAAGGTGAAAAAATAGCTTTAATGGCCCTCGTGCGGCGTTTCGGCTCTGTGCAGTGAGCCTTTCTCAAGCATGAGAAAGGCTCACTGCACAGAGCCAAAACGTCGCACGAGGGCCATTAAAGCTATTTTTTCACCTTGACATTGGAGTGCTGCCTATCATTGGATGTTTATTGGATATGGAACTGTGATCGGGTTCCCAAGGCGTGCACCCATCTATACTTTTACAGCTGGTGCTGCTGGACGGTGGACTTCCTAAACATTGATTTCAATGGTGATGGATCCGGTGCCAATGGCCGTTTGTCTCCGTTGTGCAAGGGTTCCGTCGTTTTGACGGAATCAATACCATAGTCGACTATGCTATTGATTTTGTCAAAACGAGGGAACCGTTGCGCAGTCCCCTGAAAAGTAAGGTATGCTTTAAGTAATAAAAGTATCTAAATTTTATTAACATCTGATTAAAAACATTACAGACACAAACTTTTTTCAAAAAGGTCCCACAGAATCTACAGTGTGTACAGACCAAATGGTTAGGCACCACAATGAATAACATTCACCCAACTGAGTAAAACAACCAAAATCACATTATTGGCTACAGTGGAACACTATTCATAGAACTTAGCATACATATTCAATAGTCAGATTTATTGAACAGCTATACCCATAATCATACAGAGATCAAATGTATAGGCCAAGTGCCTTACCCATGTTCCTGATAGTCTGACCGCAAAGTGTGGCACCCCATTGGACCTATTCTAGGAGGCGCGATTGTTTACAGAAGTAGGATAACTTCTTTTAAAGTTGAGCAGAATCTGGACTTCCGACATTGCCAATTCTAGCCCTGATCTGAAGAAAACAATGTATAGAATATTATGCAGAAGGCCGACCCCCTGTAAGTTGTAGTCAGTAGTGCTGGAGCAGTAAGTGATCAAGTCAAATTTAAAAACATTCAAAATTTAATAGACTTTGAGACTGTTTTGTTTCAGAAAATTCAATAAAGTTTATTGGTTATGAAAAAAAAAAAAAGACATTCAAAGGTGACAATAAGCAAATATGCACATGAAAAATATAGAAGAGGCGACAGAATCCAAAGTAGAATGTTTTTTTCTTAATCCAATAGTTCACATATTAAGCAAAGTTTTATCCTTGGGTTTAAGAAAGGTTCATGTATAGGCCCAAAACCTTAGCCCTGATATAATCTGTTTTTCAAGGCACATGGTCATCCACTTTTCAAGAACCACATTAGTTTTCTATTCAAAGCGTAAAATGCTGCTATTCCAGAACACTTATATCTGAAACATTGTAAATGGAATTTCAGTCACTTGTCACTTACTCCTCTGTAACTGACAGGTACGAGTATTATTACCTACTACAGTTGCCTGTAACTTCAGGTGAAGATAAATTTTTTAAAAAGAAATAGCCAATCAGGTACTTCCATTTCCAAATGCGTATTAACTGATAAAAACGGATTGGTTATTGCATCCCAGAAGAAATGGTGATGAAAGCCAATGAATTTATTAAAGACTGGATGTATGATCGGGGCTCCATTGAAAACACTGGGACAGATTGACTGGTGTTCCATACACCAGTCTTGGCTTACTGCTGCGCTGGAATAAGATGCAGCAGAATTATTAAGAGGAGTACGCCTCTTAATATATCTGTCACATCTTTACGCAGGCCGTGCGCCACAATTGTAGCAGAATGACCGCAGCCGTGCTCCATCCCCCATCTGACATAAAATAAAATAAAAATTTATACTCACCACACTGCTCCTCTTCGCTTCTTACCTCCGGGTTTTCTCAGACTCCTACTACCAGCTAAGGCGCATACAAGTCCTGACACCGAGCTCGATACAGGTGTGCAGAAATGGGATGCAGATAAAAGCTAGAGGTGCCTGATAAAGATTCCGCATTTGGTGTTTGCTGTAAAACTGTCCACTGATCATGGACGCCTAGCCATCTGCAAACAGTTTATTGACTTCTGCTTGGTTCACTAGGTGAGATTTAATAATGATAGTCTAGATTTACAATTTTTTGATGCATAATCAAGTTCATGGGAAAATCACTTTAACCTTTTTGTGCTTTATAGAAGACAAAGCCATGTAGTAGCCACTAGACGCTGGCATTTTTAGCACATTTATGTATCAGTTAAATTCTCACTACCCTTAAAATGCCATGTGCTAATTTAATGGTAGTGTGAACAGAGCCTTAGAAAACTGGGAGAGCAGTGTAACATAGTGATGATGGAATGAGAAACCTTTCCCTAAATATATGAGTAACAGAGACACCGCAATGAAATGACTCCATAGTTCCGACCATTTTTGACCCTCTGTCCACTGTAAAATTTACCATGGTTCATTGCCAGGTGAGATATAAATAAAAACTAGCACAAAGGAAACTAATGTTTCCTATAGTCACTATGCTGCCTGTAGCCTCAAAATACCTTCCTATCTGCAGATCTCGTAAGGTGTTTGTGAATGTCAGATTCTTAGAGATCATTTAAAATGACATGAAATTTGCCCTATATGCATGTTATAAGTTTTCCGTATTTTCATTTTAAAGGTCCAACATTCTGTACTAATTTCATAATTTATCTGTATAGAGGTCAGAGCTTAGTTTATTTTCTGACACAAAGCACAAAATCCCTTGCTTCCCTTCACACAGCTATAGAGATACATGATAAAATTCTGCCAGCCTGCAGCCGCCACTAGGCGGAGCTCACTGAAAATAAATGTATACAATTCCCCTTGAACTCAAGAATAAATCTTTCTGCAGTAAGCATATACGGTGTGTATATATATATATATATATATATATATATATATATATATATATATTTTATTTTTATTTTTTTTAACAATGAAAGTCAATGACAGATGTATACCACTGATGCCATATAGTTGCATGATTTTTGTATATTATTTTTTGAGTGTACATTATGTTATTTCTTGGAAAAACAAACACTTTATTGGCCATCTCAAGAATGGGGAACAGTAAATAGCCATTATACTTAAAGGTGCCAACAATTTTTGTGCTAAGGCGTGTTATAAGAAGAAATAACAAATCTCATTAATGCAATGAACAACTACAGCAGGTGTCCTCCAACATGAACATTCATTGACTTACACATGCTCTCAGTGCTCACACCTATTCATGTATTCAGGTGCGCTCATGTAATATCTGATTCATGTGTTCACTCATTCATTCTATTACACATCAACACATTCACCAATGTAACCACAGTCCCAGTTTATGTGCCCTCATGTTACCTTCTTTAAAGCGAATGTAAATCTAAAATATGTTTATATAGCAGGAGCTTTATCACACAAATGTATTGTTTTAAATATTCCTGTTGCTTATATCGCATCAACATATTCCACAGGACTGTACAGAGATTGTAAGCAATGCTGTTTCTAAAGTGTTTGAAATTAATCATGCCAATGGTTCCCTCTCACCCACATCTCCTTAAAGGCGGTATCTCAATAAGCAAAATATAAAAGGAGGCATGATGATCATCGGAGAGCTGCGGGTCCAGCTTCGCTAACCCCCGACAATGAGAACTGTAAAAGTGGCGTCTGGCTATACATGTCTAATGTGTATGGTCAACTTTAGACTACAATTGCTTTTGGAAAAAAAAAGTTGCATGCGAACACTTTGTAGATCATTCTCCATTATTTATTTCCTGTTACTTATATAGTGCCAAAATATTCCACAGCGCTGTACAGAGATTGTCATCATTCACATCAGTCCCTGTCCCCGCTAGGGCTCAAATCTTATAAGAAGCCAATTAACTTATCAGTATGTTTTTGATGTATGGGAAGAAAGTCACGCAAATATGGGAACATACAAACTCCATGTATATTTTTTCTGTGGTTGGATTTTTAACCCAGTGCTGCAAGGCAACAGTGCTAACCACTGAGCCACCATGCTGAAGATCAGATCTACTGGCTGAAGCTTTAGTTGACCTCCTTACAAGTCTTCATTACATTAGGTCCCTAGTTCGAGCCAATGTTGGAATAGCGGACTAGTTTCTGATGTAACCTTTTTGAGATCTGGTGATTGACTTGGCCATTGCAGAATATTCCACTTCTTTGCCTTAAAAAAAAACCTCCCGGTTTGCTCTCGCAGTATGTTTTGGGTCATTGTCCATCTGTACTGTGAAGAGATGTACAATCAACCTTGCTGCATTTGGTTGAATCAGAGCAGAGAGTATATCCCTGAACACTTCAGAATTCATCCGGCTGCTTCTGTCTTCAGTCACATCATCAATAAACACTAGTGACCCAGGGCATTTGGCGGCCATGCATGCCCATGCCATCACTCTGCCTCTACTATGTTTTACAGAGGATGTCTTGTGCTTTGGATCATGAGCCGTTCCAAGCTTTCTCCATACTTTCTTCCTCCCATCATTCTGGTACAGGTTGATCTTAGTTTCATCTGTCCAAAGAATGCTGTTCCAGAACTGGGCGGCTTCTTTAGATGTTGTTTGGCAAAGTGTAATCTGGACTTTCTATTTTTGAGGATGATTAATGGTTTGCACCTTGTGGTGAACCCTCTGTATTTGTTTTCCTGAAGTCTTCTCTTTATGGTAGACTTAGGTACTGATACACCTACTTCCAGGAGAGTGCTCTTCACTTGGGTAGATGTTGTGAAGGGTTTTTTCTTCACCTTGGAAAGGATTCTGCGATCATCCACCACTGTTGTCTTCTGTGGACGTCCAGGCCTTTTGAAGTTCACGAGATCACCAGTGCGCTCTTTTTTTTCAAGAATGTACCAAACTGTTGGTTTGGCCACTCCTAACATCTGTGCTATCACTCTGATGGATTTCTTAATTTTTTTCAGCCTAACGATGGTCTGTTTCACTTGCATTGAGAGCTCCTTTGACCTCATGTTGTTGGTTCATAGCAACAGCTTCCAAATGCAAATGCCACACCTGGAATCAACTCCAGACCTTTTACCTGCTTAATTGATGATGGATTTACGAGGGAATAGCCCATGCAGTCCATTAAATAGCTTTGGAGATAATTGTCCAATTACTTTTGGTCCCTTGAAAAAGAGGCAGCTACATATTAAAGAGCTGTAATTCCTAAACCCTTCCTCAAATTAGGATGTGAATACCGTCAAATTAAAGCGGAGAGTCTGCACTTTAAGCCCATATTGATTATATAACTGTATATTAATATGTTTTGGTAAACAGCTAAAATGCCAAAACTTGTGTCACTGTCCAAATAATTCTGGACCTAAGGGTATGTTCACACGTAGTGACAAATAACATCTGAAAATACGGAGCTGTTTTCAGGCAAAAACAGCTCTTTATTTTCAGACGTTTTTTTAACAACTCGCGTTTTTCGCAGCGTATTTTATGGACGTTATTCGAGCAATGGAGACAATGAAAAACGGCTCCAAAAACGTCCCAAGAAGTGACATGCACGTCTTTGACACGGGTGTCTTTTTACGCACCGTCTTTTGACAGCGACGCGTAAAATGGCACCTCGTGGGAACAGAACACCGTAAAACCCATTGAAAGCAATGGGCAGATGTTTGTAGGCGTAATGGAGCCGTTTTTCAGGCGTAATTCAAGGCGTAAAACGCCCGAATTACGTCTGAAAACAGTGCGTGTGAACATACCCTTACTGTAAGTCAGAAAATGTAGCGTTCCACATATTATGCCACCTGCTTCCTCAAATGCTTAAAGGGTGCTCTGGGATTCAATCCTTCTAAAAAGATGTGTAGCCAACTGATAAATACTCCAATTATGGCAGTCCTGCTTGCCAGAAATATGTTTTACATGTACATCACACAATCTTTTATAAAAGCATTTCCTTCCTGACCAACTTGTGAGACATTTACAAAATGCTGTGTGACCCTTAAGAAAAAATCGTGCGGATGCCTCCGTGTTTGCACCATTGCAGCAGAGATGAAAGTGTCTAACACATGATTCCCCACTGGGATCTCTGTCCGCTTTAAATGCAGCAGAGAAAGTGCCCATGACTGTCAGATACTAAGTCACATCCAAATGGGAGACTTTTGGGCATTGACCTTAAAGATTGATTTCAAAGACCCCATTGAATCCATAGTAAATATGAAAGCTTGTTTTCTTGTTTATTATGTTATAACATTGAGAATTAGTTCTAT
Organism: Rhinoderma darwinii; assembly: GCF_050947455.1. Lineage (NCBI taxonomy): Eukaryota > Metazoa > Chordata > Amphibia > Anura > Rhinodermatidae > Rhinoderma > Rhinoderma darwinii. Next base: position 81,201,728 of record NC_134694.1, read on the forward strand.
AAAGATCATATGACGTGTTTGTGCATTGTTGAGTATAGTATTTCGGGATATGTGGGCTTATTTTATGGTATGCAGATGGACAATGTACCTCCCTGTCTAGATTACATCTCTGTTATCAGGATACAAAATCACTGATGCGGGGAATCCTTTCCTGAAAAATTATCCTGAGCCTTTCACTTCACCTGAGACAAAAATTAAAATGGAATAACAGAAACTGGGAAACATATTAGGAAATATACAATTAACCATTTTGCTCCCACAGGCGGTATTTATCTAGCTTTGGATTACTCGGGCATGAATAGTTAAAAAGTGTACACATGTTTTCAATATTCTGTTTAATTATTGCCTAAAGTGGAGGCAAAAAGGATTTTGATGAGTGGAGTTCCAGACAGAGATTCCAAATTATTCCCCAAGCTCTATTTGGAATGAAAGTGGAACAATTACATGTAATACCCAAAGGAACTTATTGCAGGTTATAACTGTTGAATGTATCCTGGAAAATAGGAATCTTGGAGCAGCTGGTGTTTTAGTATAAAAAGAAATACCTAGTATGAAGATGACACACTTTGGTTCTTGGGTCTCATTTATTTGGGTCTCAAATAAAAACTTGCCTTGTTGCTTGTGGCTACCAATCAGAGCTTTACTATAATGGGGTCCGTCGAGGTTCCGTTATAGTTTCCTCTGCACTATTCTTGCCAACAAAATTTATGGAAGCCCTGACAAAAAGGTCAAACGCAGATAAGAACATATCCAGTACCTCTTCTGTGGCGCTATCTCCAGTTGCTACTCAATGGGGGAAATATATTAAGATTGATTAAGAGCACCCGAGTAAAATACGCCAAATTCATTAAGAGGCACACACCTATTAATAAATTAGGGCGTATCTCTGTCTGTCCGTGCGCCAGAAAGGGCGATCTATACCAGCTATGAGCCAGTTTCTGGCGTAAATTAGAGTGACTTTTCAATCCACGGTCAGCCACGCCCTCCCACTAAGCCGGTGTCAATTTGAAGAATTCTAAAAAAATTGTGCAAAAACATAGAAAACTGGCATAGAGTGCTTAATATATTCCCCTTATTGTCTTCATCAGACCGCCTGTCATTAGAAGATCCAATAGGGAGTATTTATTTATACACATGACCATATGGACCAGGACACCATGACAGTTAAAAATACCCTAATGGTTTCTCAGCTGAGTTTTAGATTAGAATTAGTTTAGACGTTAGTGTTTTTCTTTTGCAATACCATGTAATAGCATTTGTACTTTGTATTCTAAGGCCGGATTCAGACGAACGTGATTTGCGTCTGTGCAGCCCGCGTGGTTTTCAAGCGGCTTGCACGGACCTATACAAGTCTATGGGGGCATGCAGACAGTCCGTGAGTTTTGCTCAGCGTTAGTCCGCTGAAAAAAACTCACGACATGTTCTATATTTAGGCGTTTTTTGCGCATCACGCACCCATTGAAGTCAATGGGTGCGTGAAAATCACGCATGCCCCACGGAAGCACTTCCGTGGGACAAGCGTTATTCTCGCAATAACAGTAAAAGAATGAATGTAAACAGAAAAGCACCACGTGCTTTTCTGTTTACAAACATCCAAACGGAGTGTCATAAAGATAGCGGCTGTGCGAAAAGCACGCAGCCGAGCATCCATATGAACAGGGCACACGGAGCTGTCAAGTGCCTTTTGCGCACGTAAAACGCCAGGGTTTTTGCGTGCGCAAAACGCTCACGTTCGTCTGAATCCGGCCTAAGTCCTATATCAATCATCTTGCAGGAGATTTGACTCTGCTGCCCCAGAATTGTTGGCTTTGTTGCTTCCGTTGTGCAGAAGTGGAAAGTGCCATTAGTTTACCTTTTATCCCTGGGAGAAAACAACTATAGAATGTAATCAGACGTGATTACTAGAAAGAAGCGTTAATGAATTAAGGAAAACCATAGAGAACTTATAAAAATAGCGGAGGAATTATTATTGGCCAGCAGTTGAAGGCTTTAGTCCTAGTTGCTTTATATCACGGGCCATAAAGGAAAGCTAGTGGTGTAGCTCTCCCTCTAACTTTCATACCTGGTATTTTTTTGAGGAATGCAGCAAGCGGGAAGGTTATATCTCAGCACTGAATATTGTTGGCATGTTTGTTCATGCCTGAAAATGAACTAGCCTTGGAATGCATTACAGAATACATAAAGATTATAAAATCATACCAGCACTCTTGTGTATTCTTAAAGAGGCTCTTCTTTATTTAAGGGGGAGGAAAGAGTATATCTACACCAGGATGTTAAGTACCTCCAGTCTTGGCATAAAGGACCAGGGCATCTGAGGGCAGCACATACCTGGAACATATATTTCATCAGTTATGGTTTTACAATATCTAATTGCTCTTATTAGTAACCTGTATAGAGCTCCACCCAATCCCCCACTGACAATTATAATAGGGTATTGCAGAAAGAGAAATTCACATATGTTATTATTAGAAATAATTCTTTTAGTTGTGAGATCATCCCCATAACATCCAGGACTGCGGTTAATTGTATGTGTCAGTCCCAGCAGACCTGTGAACAGGCACCTTGTTTTACAACAGCCTGTATTCTGGAGTCCATAGACAGACTATGGAACCCTTTTGTTAGCGCTAACACTGCATAAGTCACTCCTGTATACTAACACAGTAACATGACATTTACATCACATTCCTTTACCTGGAGCAAAGTTGGTTGCCATAGCCCTGCTTCTAAATAGTCTTGCCAAGGCAGAGTGATTTGCTGGCACCCCCTTCCACCCAGCAAAATTGTACATCATTTTACTGACAATAATGCTGGCTGTATCCGTGATACTGTATATATGATAATAGCTCATATAAAACAGGAAAAAGACAGATCAGCTCACTAAAGTCTGCATTTTCCTGTTTTTTCTTTTACTTCAATTTATTTTCAAAATAGTATTTCTGTTCCATATTAACCATTTCTATAATGTTTAACCAGAGAATGTTTTTTAAAGGCGTTTAGGGGAACTGGTCGGTCAAGTGAGTTATTTCTTAGTAACATTTTAAATGACTGGGGCTGGTGAAACATTACAAGGAAGCAGCATTTTGTTTACGGTGAGCGGTCCAATCAATCCACGGGAATTTGGGGACATTTTTTAGTTATCTAGGGACGGTTTAGGCTGCCTATTAGATTGCACCTATGTTATGTGTAAATGAATTCTACCATCCTCGATAAGACAGCGATCTAATTTTCTGACATAATCAGACATGACTGAGAGATGGTATATGGAAGTTACATTATACAGTGGCTTACAATATTCTTCTAAGTTGCATGTTGAAGTGGTATTCTTATAATAGCATTTTATAAAATGTAAGTTAGGGGTCTCAAAAGATTACATTGGTGGAAATCTGGAAGATAATTCCGACCAATGGAATGAACAATTTTTAAGTCTTTAAACTTGCACAATTTTGTATATCTAGTGCATTGATGTTCCTTCTCTGTGTTATTTGTTCTGAACATAGATGTAACTTGAAACTCCTGGATCCCAATGCAAAATCAGTAACAGGGCCCCCACAACAACCATGTGCCATTTGAAATACTGGTGAATTTTTATGTGGCAGAGGAGCTGTGTTGCCAGGGAGATGTGCTGCCGACAACGAAAATATTTAACTTTTTTAAAACGATACGACCAGCAGATGATTGAGCATTTGCTCATTCATCTGTTGATCGCTGCCATGTTTACAAAGGGTAATTATCGGCAACGAGCGTTATATGAACGCTTGTCTACCCGATAATTGCCCAGTGTAAAACCCCCTTTACTGTGCTCCATGTCCGTGCATATCATGAAAACAGAAGTCAGACCCTATTTGGAGTCAAATCCCATTTGCAGATTGTGAATGAAGTGCCATACATTGAAGTCTATAGCCTTCAAGGAAGCAGCAGGAAATTTTTAATTCTTCCTGCAGCCATGCACTAGGTGTTACGATTGGTCTTGATGCTAATGGAAATTATTAAATATATATATATATATATATATATAAATGTGTGTGTGTGTCTATATATATATATATATATATATATATATATATACAAAACCGTTCAAAAGTTTAGGGTCACTTAGAAATTTCCTTATTTTTGAAAGAAAAGCACAGTTTTTTTCAATGAAGATAACATTAAAGAGGCTCTGTCACCAGATTTTGCAACCCCTATCTGCTATTGCAGCAGATCGGCGCTGCAATGTAGATTACAGTAACGTTTTTATTTTTAAAAAACAAGCATTTTTGGCCAAGTTATGACCATTTTTGTATTTATGCAAATGAGGCTTGCAAAAGTACAACTGGGCGTGTTTACAGTAAAAGTCCAAGTGGGCGTGTATTATGTGTGTTACATCGGGGCGTGTTTACTTCTTTTACTAGCTGGGCGTTCTGACGAGAAGTATCATCCACTTCTCTTCACAACGCCCAGCTTCTGACAGTGCAGACACACAGCGTGTTCTCGAGAGATCACGCTGTGACGTCACTCACTTCCTGCCCCAGGTCCTGCATCGTGTCGGCCACATCGGCACCAGAGGCTACAGTTGATTCTGCAGCAGCATCAGCGTTTGCAGGTAAGTAGCTACATCGACTTACCTGCAAACGCCGATGCTGCTGCAGAATCAACTGTAGCCTCTGGTGCCGATGTGTCCTCGCTCGTCCGACACGATGCAGGACCTGGGGCAGGAAGTGAGTGACGACACAGCGTGATCTCTCGAGAACACGCTGTCTGCACTGCCAGAAGCTGGGCGTTGTGAAGAGAAGTGGATGATACTTCTCGTCAGAAAGCCCAGCTAGTAAAAGTAGTAAACACGCCCAGATGTAACACACATAATACACGCCCAGTTGGACTTTTACTGTAAACACGCCCAGTTGGACTTTTGCAAGCCTCATTTGCATAAATACAAAAATGGTCATAACTTGGCCAAAAATGCTCGTTTTTTAAAAATAAAAACGTTACTGTGATCTACATTGCAGCGCCGATCTGCTGCAATAGCAGATAGGGGTTGCAAAATCTGGTGACAGAGCCTCTTTAAATTAATCAGAAATACACTCTATACATTGTTAATGTGCTAAATAACTATTCTAGCTGCAAACATCTGGTTTTTAATGCAATATCTACATAGGTGTATAGAGGCCCATTTCCAGCAACCATCACTCCAGTGTTCTAATGGTACATTGGGTTTGCTAACTGTTTTAGAAGGCTAATAGATGATTTGAAAACCCTTGTGCAATTATGTTAGCACCGCTGTAAACAGTTTTGCTGTTTAGAGGAGCTATAAAACTGACCTTCCTTTGAGCTAGTTGAGAATCTGGAGCATTACATTTGTGGGTTCGATTAAACTCTCAAAATGGCTAGAAAAAGAGAGCTTTCATGTGAAACTCGACAGTCTATTCTTGTTCTTAGAAATGAAGGCTATTCCATGCGAGAAATTGCCAAGAAACTGAAGATTTCCTACAACGGTGTGTACTACTCCCTTCAGAGGACAGCACACACAGGCTCTAACCAGAGTAGAAAGAGAAGTGGGAGGCCCCGCTGCACAACTGAGCAACAAGACAAGTACATTAGAGTCTCTAGTTTGAGAAATAGACGCCTCACAGGTCCTCAACTGGCAGCTTCATTAAATAGTACCCGCAAAACGCCAGTGTCAATGTCTACAGTGAAGAGGCGACTCCGGGATGCTGGCCTTCAGGGCAGAGTGGCAAAGAAAAAGCCATATCTGAGACTGGCTAATAAAAGGAAAAGATTAATATGGGCAAAAGCACACAGACATTTGACAGAGGAAGATTGGAAAAAAGTGTTATGGACAGACGAATCGAAGTTTGAGGTGTTTGGATCACACAGAAGAACATTTGTGAGACGCAGAACAACTGAAAAGATGCTGGAAGAGTGCCTGACGCCATCTGTCAAGCATGGTGGAGGTAATGTGATGGTCTGGTGTTGCTTTGGTGCCGGTAAAGTGGGAGATTTGTACAAGGTAAAAGGGATTTTGAATAAGGAAGGCTATCACTCCATTTTGCAACGCCATGCCATACCCTGAGGACAGCGCTTGATTGGAGCCAATTTTATCCTACAACAGGACAATGACCCAAAGCACACCTCCAAATTATGCAAGAACTATTTAGGGAAGAAGCAGGCAGCTGGTATTCTATCTGTAATGGAGTGGCCAGCGCAGTCACCAGATCTCAACCCCATAGAGCTGTTGTGGGATCAGCTTGACCGTATGGTACGCAAGAAGTGCCCATCAAGCCAATCCAACTTGTGGGAGGAGCTTCTGGAAGCATGGGGGTAAATTTCTCCCGATTGCCTCAGCAAATTAACAGCTAGAATGCCAAAGGTCTGCAATGCTGTAATTGCTGCAAATGGAGCATTCTTTGACGAAAGCAAAGTTTGAAGGAGAAAATTATAATTTCAACTAAAACTCATTATTTCTAACCTTGTCAATGTCTTGACTATATTTTCTAGTTATTTTGCAACTCATTTGATAAATTATAAGTGTGAGTTTTCATGGAAAACACAAAATTGTCTGGGTGACCCCAAACTTTTGAACGGTAGTGTGTGTATATATATATATATATATATATATATATATATATATATATATATGTGTGTGTGTGTGTGTGTGTGTGTGTGTATTTTGGGATTGTCTATTTAAGAAATGTCCTAATATATTCTGCAACTCGGTGTGAACAGGGCCTAAATGTTAGCTAATACAATTTATAACTCCGCAGACAAGGTTCCAAGGCAAGCAGTTATTTTTAGACTTGGGTCTAGTAAGTAATAGATCAAAGTATTTGTCTCTCATTTTGAGATTTTCTTGACATAACCCTATTATTTTGTAGGTATTTTTTCATCATAGTCAGATTCTTATACATATGGCAGATCTACGGATTGTTAAGCTCTATCTGGAGGTACTCTTAAATCGGTATGCATGTCTTATATTATTAAAAAAACAAAAAGCTGCAGTTAATATTAATGGAAAACCTAAGTATATTAGGCTTTCAAAATGTATTTGTCAGATTCAATTTAAACAGCAATTCCTCACACACTTCAGACGCGCGTCCCAGGACTGGAGCTGAGCTGCAGGTGATGACAGGCGAAGTTCGTAGCTGTTAAGCACTAGTTCATTTTCAGGCATCTGGGAGTTATAAAGCACATTTATTAGTAGAGAAAACATGAATGAAGAAACTCCCAGCACAGTGTTTTCATAGTATGGAAGAGCCCAGTGTGAAGTGGACGGCGCAGTTAATAAATACCACATGCTGTTTTATTACATCTGGAAATCGTTTTTGAAGAAAACCCCCGAGGTTCATGGCGGGAGGCCTGGGTAACATTTAAACAAAATCCGGATATCCTGAAAACTTGAACAGCATCAGCAGCTACGCTCCTCGTTGATCTTACTGATTTAGTGGGAAGTGTAGCTTGACAGTTATAAGCGGTTTTGTAAAGGATATTAAAGGAAAGCATTTACGCAGACACCAGTCAAGGATAATTGACTTATTCTGTCTTCCTAACCTTAGTCTACCATACTGATAAGAAAGAGTGTGCGTGTATAGATGAATTCTGAATGGTATTGAATAAGCCACCTAAAAGAAGAGAGCCTTTTACCTTTTTTACTTCTGGCAAGGACTACCCCATACTGTATATAGGGGTAATCCATCCTAGTCCTTCTCAATGCTAAAACTCATAGGCCTTGTTCACACAGTGCTAAAAAAAAAACGTCATGTAAACTTGTCAACTAGCGTTTTTGTAAACTACAAACTACAGGCGATTTTGCACGGTTTTTGTCGCGTTATTTGACGCATTTTGTGCACACTTTCAGCGCATTTTTTTGCTGCATAATCAGGACTCCCATTGACTGGGAATTAGGAGCGTTTTCGGTGTGTTTTACATGCCAAAGAATTTACCTAACGCTTCTTTTTTTACACGACATGTTTTTCAAACTCACGTGTAAAAAGAACGCGTCGTATGTACTAATGTACTTGATATCAATGGGAAGCTTGAACCAAGTGTTTTTGATGCGTCAGATACATGCCATGTGAACAGGGCCATACAGTGTATGGCTAGTCAGGCATAGAGTAGTTTTCTTTTTTTCTGTGTGGAATTTGAGTATTCAATATGTGACAACAATATGTAATACTGATAGGGCCTGTTCGAAATGCGTTTGCAGTTTAGATTCAGTGTATGCGCTAAGAAATGCTCCAGGTGCGTACACCAAATGTGACCCTAGACTTCTATGGGCCTGACGGATTCCAAAAGTGTCCTTTTGGGACCCACCCACCAGGATGGTATACGTTGTTATATATTTTCATTATTTTGCAATGACTATCTATTGACCTATAGGCTGTATGGCATATAGTTGCATCCGTCGGATGTATAAGTGGAGATCATTTTCCGACATATACGTCAAACGGATGCCTTAAACGCAATGGGAATAGACCCTAACAGTCTCCCCTCTTTTTTTTAATGTTTTATAAGTCAATGATCTGTCTTTATTGTATGTTCTTCAGTAGGTATATGTGATACTGCCACAAAAACTTGCCCATTCATGTTCATCTAACTTCCATACTACTGCCAAAGCTGTCCCATCATATGATACCTGCATCCAGCAAAGTTGGCCAGAGATTATTTTTTTTTCCTTTGTACACTGCCAATTTGTTTGTTTTTTTCGTTTTGGTTCTTGTGTAATTTTGGCAACTATCCATTTTTGTGTCGAGCAACAGTAGCTTACCTGCACGCTAACTTTACATTCCTTTATTTTGATGCATATTTGAGCTATGCGGGTATCTCTCATACATCACTACACAGCTCAATGAGTTGTTAAACAATACTATGAAACTATCTATAAAAATGATTTATCAGCAAGTTTGCACATATACCTGCTATCATTCTGTCGGGTGCATAGTTGCTGATGTAGATGATAAGTCACAATTACTTCATTTTCCGAAAAATCGCTATTTCCATGGCCAAGTTAGGCTAGGTTCACACTTTGTTCGAGCATTATGTTTGGCAGCGGTGTCTATGTGTAAAATGTCCTGCTGAACATACACACCCCAGACGTATTAATCTGTATGCCTACACGGTTGCACACATCTGCCATTGAATCCCATTCAGTCAATGCCAAATGTATACAACTGTCTAAGAATATAAAAAAAAATAAAAAAATGTATACAACTGTCTAAGAATATAAAAAATAAATAAAAAAATGTATACAACTGTCTAAGAATAAAAAAAAAAAGAATATACAGGGTGGGCAATTTATATGGATGCACCTAAATAAAATGGGAACGGTTGGTGATATTAACTTCCTGTTTGTGGCACATTAGTATATGGGAGGGGGGAAACTTTTCAAGCTGGGTGTTGAACATGGCGGCCATTTTGAAGTCGGCCATTTTGTATCCAACTTTAGTTTTTTCAATGGGAAGAGGGTCATGTGACACATCAAACTTATCCAGAATTTCACAAGAAAAACAATGGTGTGCTTGGTTTTAACGTTACTTTATTCTTTCATGAGTTATTTACAAGTTTCTGACCACTTATAAAATGTGTTCAAAGTGCTGCCCATTGTGTTGGATTGTCAATGCAACCCTCTTCTCCCACTCTTCACACACTGATAGCAACACCGCAGAAGAAATGCTAGCACAGGCTTCCAGTATCCGTAGTTTCAGTTGCTGCACATCTCGTATCTTCACAGCATAGACAATTGCCTTCAGATGACCCCAAAGATAAAAGTCTAAGGGGGTCAGATCGGGAGACCTAGGGGGGCCATTCAACTGGCCCACGACGACCAATCCACTTTCCAGGAAACTGTTCATCTAGGAATGCTCGGACCTGACACCCATAATGACATAAATAACTCATGAAAGAATAAAGTAACGTAAAAACCAAGCACACCATTGTTTTTCTTGTGAAATTCTCGATAAGTTTGATGTGTCACATGACCCTCTTCCCATTGAAAAAACTAAAGTTGGATACAAAATGTCCAACTTCAAAATGGCCGCCATGGTCAACACCCAGCTTGAAAAGTTTCCCCCTCCCATATACTAATGTGCCACAAGCAGGAAGTTAATATCACCAACCATTCCCATTTTATTTAGGTGCATCCATATAAATGGCCCACCCTGTAGTTGCATACATCTGGGGTGTGCATCCAATTTTCGTGCCTTATAGGAGTAGGGGAAAATAGTGCAGCGCCATTCCCTTTGGATACATAAATTAAGCGTGTGAATATGGTGATAGAATAAGTATATTCCGTAGATGAGTTTATTTAATAGATGTTGCTAAATAAAACAAAGCTACAAACTTCCTTGGCGGCAATAGCAAAAAAAAAAAAAATTGTATTGAAACAGTTGTGGCAAAGGTAGATTAATGTAAACTGGTCAACATTACAATCTTGGCATAGATTTAACTAATTATAGTTTATGGGTACGTTAGACATGTATAAACAGAATGTAGTGACCAGACGTGGTGTAAATCTGTCCTTACCCTAACATGCTTATAGCAAGTGCAGTAAAGACATGTGGAATCTGAAGCATATGAGTTGCAGTAGAGTCCTACAGACTTCTATGGATGGAGATTGTATGTAGCTGTAATCCGCCTGCCTGTGTGCATGATGCCTGAGGCTCAGATTGTTAGTTGTCTGTATTACCATATTATATCATATCATTTGCTCATTACTATGTCTTTGCTGTCCTCTCAAGATTTGAATGTATTCAGGGATTTCCTCTTATGTTTTATCATTTCAGGCCCTACTGTGTGCACTTACAATAAAGCTCCCCTAGAGCCTTGTAAACGGTGAATCTGAAGTTTTACAATCTATAAAAACAAAGCTTACTGCCACTTTGTCAAAGCTTTAATGTGTTTGTTTTTGATTGTTACAAAGTCATATAATGGACCATGAAATTTAAAATACTAATAAGCAGGGATTTCTGATAAAAAGGCATGGGCTATATTATGTATTTAACCTGATTTATTTGTCTTTAGTAATAAAAACTAAGCCTTCTGAATAGCTGAATGCTCTTAAACATGCATTTTGGGAAAAGCATGCTCTGACCATTCCCACAGTGGACATCAGTACAGTACCCTGCATTCAGATGTACCCTGCAGTGCTTGTCTGTAATGCATCTTGACAGCTCACTGTCTGCACTTTACTGTGGATGTCACTGCAGCCTCTCAAAAAGATCAGTCATTCCCAACTAGCATGTCCCTCTCAGAAGCTATTTGGTATCCTGGGAACCAGGGGGAGCCTAAGGGTCAGTTCACACTGAGGTTTTTTTTTACGCGGAAACCGCGTCGGAAAATACACCAAAAATGGCTCCTATTTATTTGAATTGAAGGCGAAGGCGTTTTTTTCCCGCAAGCCGTTTTTTCGGGAAAAAGAAGGGACATGTCCTATCTTAAGGCGTTTACGCTTCTCACCTCCCATTGACATCAATGGGAGGCAGAAGACGCGTATTTCGAGGCATTTTTTGCCCGCGGCGCTCAATGGCCGCGGGCGAAAAGCGCAGCGAAAATCGGTGTGCAGGCAGAGCAAAATCTGCCTCAAACTTCCAAACTGAATTTTGAGGCAGATTTTCTGCCTGCAAAAAAACTCAGTGTGAACCCAGCCTTATACTGATAAATAATAATAATCATAATGATAATATTTATTCCTTTATCATTCAAATAAGGCTTCGTTCACATCTGTGACGGGACTCCGTTCATGGGTTTCTGAGCTTTCCGTCAGGGGAAACCGTGAACGGAATCCAAACTGAAACAAAAGGAGACTGTAGGTTTCCGTTTGTCTTACCATTCCTTTCAATGGTGACGAATCCGGTGCAAATGGTTTCCGTTTGTCACTGTTGTGTAAGGGTTCTCCTGGACTTAAACACATGGCCTATCCTTAGGACAGGCCGTCAGTGTATAACTAGTGGTGGTCTGACCCCCAGGACCCCCCAGCCGATCAGTACAATGAAATGGGTCGTGGTGCTGGTGTACATACGAGTGTGACTGTGTCTGGCCCCTTGAATGGGACTGAGCTGTAGTACCAGGCACAGTCACCCATATGTGCCGGTGTAATCGATTGAAGAGAACAAGCACTAGAGAACCCCTTTAATAGGAAAATAAATTGTGAGTGATTCCCTAATATACATATGCTATGTTACCTGAATTTTTCCTTGCATCATTTGCAGACAGGAGTGTTTTGTGTAATGGAGAAACCTCATTTTGTGTGCTGCTTTCCCAGATTTATATTAGGGATTGCTCATCTTAGGACCATAGCTCCAAAGTTGCTGCTATACATTAAAGGGGTTTTCTAGGGAGACCAAATTTCTTCTATGGACAGTGCACGAGCACAGAGTTTTCTGAAAGGACACAAAGAAAATGGGGTGGGCATTGAAGCCTAATCAAAGTATGAACAGGGCGGGCATTGAGGAGGCTGTGGAACAATAGGATGCCTCAAACCTGGATCTACGTCAGAAGTCCCATATTTGAGGCATCCTATTGGATCACTGCCTCCTCAATGCCAGCGCCGTTCATTCTCTGGTTATGTTTCAGTACCGGCACCATTTACTTTGCTTTCATGCTATTCCTAAGTGGTCGTACGCTGGCCGCCCATGAAAAGGGCGAGCAGTGCATGAGCACGGAGGAATAGCATGAAAGCGAAGTAAATGGTGCCGCATTGAAAGATAAGCAGAGAATGAACGGAGCTGGTATTGAGGCTGTGGACCAATAGGATGCCTCAAACCTGGGTCTACATCCGAAGTCCCGGGTTTGAGGCATCCTATTGGATCACAGCCTCTATGCCCACGCCAATTCTCTGCTTATGCTTCAATGACAGACCTGTGTCGATACTCATTGAGGTATCGACACAGGTCTGTCTGCATAATAACGCTCGCGCATGAGCGTGTGTCAAAGTAAAAAAACACATGAATGAAAAGCAGAACTTCTGGCCGGCCAGAGGTAGGGGGAATAGGAACAAATGTGTTCGGATTTTTGACACAATTTATATAAGGAAGTTAATTTAGTCATAGAGTATAAGTACAAAAATTTTATATCCCTGGAAAACCCCCGTTAATGTAACCATGGACATAAAGATAATTCTGCCAATTTGATCGCAACTTAGTGGTCTGAGCAAAAACCATTTATGTTTGAGGTGACAATCCAGTTGTTATAGACCAGTGAAAATACGGATCTCAGCTTTATACTGATGTCATATAAACCCTCCAATACTGTAGTCAAATATTTTTTGAACAATACATTTGATTCTGATTTTATTGTCAAGAGGTCTCCCTTTAGACCTGCTTCTGTATATTTTCTATTGCTTACTTATCACATTTGTTTTGTGGTTGAAGGAGTGGAATGTGATCCTTTCCTTCACACAGTTCAGTCCTCTAAGCAGCAAAGGTCCTAATTTCACTTAATTGCAAGATCATATGCAAGGGGCTTTGCAGGCCAGTCTGTGTTAGATGATCTCTGACCTCTACGGGTCACTAGTCACCAACTATAAGTTTCTCTCAGGAAACAATATATGCTCAGACAATCAATTTTTCTCAGGGCTTTACATAACATATTGGTTTATAAAACCTATTGTTTTATGCTGTGCTAGACTTAGGGCACATTCAGACGTGGCAGAATTGCTGTGGAATTCCGCTGCGGACAGTCCGCAGTGGAAATCCTTAGCAGACAGTTTGTCCATTGGTTTCCACACATTTTTAGTTATCTTCGTGCAGACGTTGCGGAAAACTCCGCTGCGGAGCCGAATTTTCGCCCCGCAGCATGCATAGTCTGTTGCTGAGAAGCTGAATTTCACTGCGTATTTCAGCCTTTGCAATGCAAAAACTGAAATCTGTGACAAGTCCGCTGTGTTTTCTGCAACGTCTGAATTACCTGTCAAATATGCAAATGTTGGTGCAGATTCGTTGCATAATTGCCCCAAATCTGCACCAACATTTGCAGCGGAAAAATTCTGCCATGTCCGAACATGCCCTTAAGGAGATTGACAATGTGGCCTTACCCGTAGAGCATCACAATTGCAAAGTGCTTCAAAATTACTATAGACATGATGGCTTTCTATACTATGTGACTAGTAGTGAAATCTGGTGACAGATCCTGTTTAAAGGGAATGTGTCGCTAGAAATTATTTTTATTTTTTTTAGTTAAACAGTTAGTGTATACATGCATAGACATTGTTATAATTTTTTTAAATTTTTTCACAAGTCAGGAAATATTATAAATTAGATTCTAATTTATAACATTTCCCTGTGCTGGTCACTAGAGGGAGCAATTCCCAAAATTGCAGCATTGGCATGTGGTAAAGCAACCACATTGCTTTATGCTGCAAATTTGGTGTAAACACACACGCTCTAGTGAGCTCACAGAATCCCCCCTCCCTTATCTAGTGCCAGGAGAAAGGAGGAGATTGAATGTTCAAGCCTCCTACACTGTGTGTCGCCATTTTTTTAGCGAATACACAGTGTAGGAGGATTACATACAGTGGTAATCACACAGTAAAACACGAACAAACACTGACATAACTTACCTGCTCCTGCCGCCGCCGCTCCCTCCGGTCCGTCCGCTCCGTCTGCTCCCTCCGCTCCTAGTGCTTGCTTCAGAACACATGTCCGGAAGCCGCGACCGGAAGTAGTAATCTTACTGTCCAGCCGCGGCTTCCGGTCCACAAGAAAATGGTGCCGGATGTCGCTCGGCCGAAGACCTTCCATTTGGACTGTGTGGGAGCGGCGCATGCGCCGTTCCCACACAGACGGCGTACAGCATAGTGAATGGAACGGCTCTCGTTCGCATTCTCTATGGGGCTGTATGTGCCGTATTCCATGTCTGTATGTGTCGTTAATCGACACATGCAGAGATGAAAAAAAAATGGCAGCCCCAATAGAGAAGAAAAAGTTTGAAAAAAAAAAGTAAAACACAAATAAATATTTTTTTTTAATAAAACACTAAAAGCAAATTGATCTAAAAAATTTTTTTTCGCGACACCCTTCGTTTAAATGAGTTTTATTGATCCTGAATCATAATTTGCTTCAATTGCAATGGAAGAGACTAGTCATTTTATGGGTCCATACTCTAGCTCTGAATGTATCCAGAGGTACACATAGGTTTTGTTTGTCATTGATTCCCATGCTCCAATGCATGCTATGTTGCTGAGGTATTCTCACAGAGAAACTATACCCTGGAGTGACCCTGCATACAACCGTACAATCTCATACCTTCCAATGTTCCACGTTCATTAAGAGGGGCAAATATTTTTTACTTTAAGCCACACCTCTTACTCCACCCAATCATCATCCAACCCATGTCCATACACACTCAGTTCTGTTTGTGCCCCAACATAGTATCATGCCCACAGACTACTATCCCATAGTATCATGCCCTATAGTGCCCCATACAGTATCCTGCTTTCAGAGTGCCCACTACATAATATCGTGCCCCCCACACTGTAAAATACCCCCATACCCACACATAATAATACCCTTAGTTCCTCCCCACACATAATAATGCCCCATAGTCCCCAAACACAGTAAAATGCCCCCATAGGGCCTCCCCATACAGCATAACATCCCCATAGTGCCCCCCCACAGTATAATGGCTGCATATTGCCTCCCAACAGTATAATGCCCCCAAAGTACCCCAACACACATTGTAATGCCCCAAGTGTATCCCCATACATAATGCCCCCCATAGTGCACCCACTCAGTATAATGCTCCCATAGTCACTCCTTACATATTATAATGCCCCAGAGTGCCCTCACTCAGTGTAATGCCCCCATAGTGCCTCTCCACAGTATAATACCCCGATAGTCCCTTCCCACACATTATTATGCCACCGTAGAGTCTCTTACATAATATAATGCCCCCATATTGACTAACCAAACAATGTAATACCTCTATAGTGCCCCCACACAGCATAATGCCCCCATAGTACCCTCATACACAGTATAGTGTCCCCTTTAGTGCTCCCCACAGTATAATGCCTCCATGAGGTCACTGTATCATGCCTTTCTGCACACGGCAGGTGTCACATAGTAAATTGTGGAGCAGGGAGCTCACGGCTCCCTACTCCACCATTAGGTTGAGCTGTATTTGCGTCCTGAGAATACAGGTAAAGTTGAAACCAGGACATGCCATCGGACATTAAGAGAGCGCCCGGAATCCGGTACTGTCCCACTGGATCTGGGACGGTTGGGAGGGATGCAATTTCTGTACATTGTTGTGTGCATTGGCTAATTAAAGCATATTTTTCTGTTGCACCAATGTTGTTGAACAGTAAAACCTAAAAAAAATCCAAGAGAGTAAAAAAGTTATCCAAGATATAAAAAAAATCAAAAAACATACCTGAATTCCACTTAGTGCTAACCACTGATGCCCCATGTGTTTGTAATTTATTTAAAATTTTCATGAACTCACTGATTACTTCTGGCACCGATGTTTACAAGCTTTGCTGCTGAAAATTGGGTGGTCCCGTGGTGGCAGTGAAAACTACAATTCCCATGAACACTCTAGTGCCCATTGTTCATATATAGCGGCACCCTCGCTCTTTCTGTTCAGCGCAGTGGGCGTTTTTTGCAGGGAAGCCTATGGGCGCATGCTCTTTTTCTTCCGTTCCGTGGGAGCATCTTTCAGAGGAGTTTTTGGTCACATTATCAGTGACATTTCATATTCTGGACAGTGTGAGAGCTAAGAGGACACACATGACCAGAATACTAAATGTCACTAACCCTGGGAGTATACAGCACCAGCAGAGTCATGTGACCGCTTTTCAGAGCGGCAAAGGGCGGCATATATATAAGAGACAGCTTATTAGGAAGTAGCTTGGAAAATCTGTAGCGTATAACAGTAGCAGCAAAGTGGATGAAATTTTAACGAATCTCATCCACACACTGCGGAAAAAATAAGCAGAAAAGTAGTGCGGAAATTAGCTTGCGGTGCAGATTCTCAATCTGCAGAGTGTCAATTTGGGTATGTTCACACGGCCTATTTACGGACGTAATTCGGGCGTTTTTGCCCCGAATTACGTCCGAAAATAGCGCCTCAATAGCGCTGACAAACATCTGCCCATTGAAAGCAATGGGCAGACGTTTGTCTGTTCACACGAGGCGTATATTTACGCGCCGCTGTCAAATGACGGCGCGTAAATAGACGCCCGCGTCAAAGAAGTGACCTGTCACTTCTTTGGCCGTAATTGGAGCCGTTATTCATTGACTCCAATGAATAGCAGCGCCAATTACGCCCGTAATTGACGCGGCGTTCAAGCGCCTGCACATGCCGTTACGGCTGAAATTACGGGGATGTTTTCAGGCTGAAACATCCCCGTAATTTCAGCCGTTACGGACCCCCGCCGTGTGAACATACCCTTTGTCTTGCGAAAGCGCTACGGAATTTCCGCACAAAAAATAAGGTTGGAAATTCCGCCATGTTTACGCTGTGTGTGGATACCTCGCACTGTGCATTAGCCTGGGTTTAGTAGGAAGTATTTCTCAGGTCAGTATCCTCTCAGATAAATAGAGTTATTTCACCCGAAATCAGCTATTCAAACATTTCATTTGCTGCCTATGTGTGGAAGAAGGTACTATTTTCTTACATGCAAGTCATCCTATTCTTTTTTTTTTTTTTTTTCATCTACCCTGAAGGTAATACAAGTCATACAAACATAGATAATAGGAAATAAAAAAGTTTGTATAATTTAAATAAACAACTTGCATGCACTTCTTTCTTATCATCCAATGCAATCAGCTACACTACGTGTCAGGTAGAATTGGAGAGATCCTCAGGCTCTCTTGGAAAACTTTCTCTGATTCTTCAAATGAAAACTAGCAAAATGTAAAAAATGTTCCTGGGAGAGACGCATTCCTGTGAGGCTTGTGATTGACTAGTATGAGAAGTATTCATGCCCTGAGGACACCTTTCACAGCGCTCATCCTTCTCCGCTCATACGACTTGTCATTACATTACACGGGGCTGGCCCTAGACATGATACTGCATTCTATAAGTGTCCAAACCACCTGTGTCACTGTGAAAGGGCTGTGCTGGGATCACGTCAGCTTCTTGGACTAGTGAACAGCTGCATTGCATTGTGGGTACTAATCAAGTAATAATCAAATAAGGCTGTAATGTAAAAATATAAGAGCACATAAGCCAAACTTTTTACATATAGTACAGTTTATGCATAGATTTGATCTATATATAAAGTTGAGTAGCTTTTAAAATATATTTCTTCTATGTCAGGACAATTCTATAATATATTGGGGAATAAATATTATCACTGTCATAAAACTAGAGCATGCAGGCAGAAAATGCACCAAATTGATCACAGTGGTGCACGCTGTATGATAAATATGGCGCATCTTGCTAGAGTTGTCAGATGCTTTTGTCATCCTTATACCTCTTATTCGGCTTACTTTAGACCAATATTTTGCGCCAAACATTTTAAGCCAGGCCTCATTTTGCTAAACCACACTCCCTTTTCTGGGCACTTTTTAAAACTGTCTATTGAGACAAAAAAATTGTCTGAAACATAATAAATCTGGTGCAAAACATGTAGGCCAGTTTTTTGGTGCAAATTGAGCCCGAATTTTGGCGCATTTAGCTTAGTTCATCTCCCGCATTGATAAAGCATGGCATCATTTTTTTGTGATAGATACATACAGAATCCAGCAGGATATACTTCCATATGCCATGTGTACAGAAGGGCCCCATAGAAATCTATCGGCTTCCCACAACTCAGAGGTTACAGGAGCCATAATACAGAAATGTGTATGAGCACACACAGGACAATCTGCACTTAATCTGCCCGCTATTCCTGTAGTTTCACTATTGAGAGCTTGTCAGGAAAGGGGCATATATGCCAAGATTTTTAAAACAAGGAGAAATATTTTTTATTTGATAAAACGAATTCCCTCTATTGCAAATATTTATGTGCACTGCTCTACCTGTATTTCCTTCTTTGAGCAATACCTTATAAATTTACAGCAGGTTCTGATAATTGTGAATATATTTCCATCAGTAGTAGCTGATTATTTAGCGATCATCTGTAATGGACTGTACTTTAAAAGCTCAGGATGCGTCACAAGTGTCCATTTTTTATTAGGAGCTCTAAAGGTGAATATAATAGAAATAATCTTGTGGCTAAACACTGTACTTGTTTGCAATCTAGATATAAATGGAGAGAAGGGGCTCCCTCTAGTGTTCACCCTTGGCTGTTACAGGCATTGTTGTCTTTTGGGCACATCATGCTTTCTTTAGTTTCACAAAGTTTTATTGAAAGAAAGGTTTTTCATTGATCAGTTACATGTATTCTCGCTGCCATACATATGTATTGTGTCAATTTGTGAGCTTGAGCCCTCAATTTGGGAGGTTTGTTTCAAAATAGGAGCACTATATCAGATGTAGGGAACGAGGTCTCCAGAATTTCGCAAAGCATTCAAAGTATTTGGATCCAAAAACTCTTCACCATAGTGCATGTCCACCAGATGTGCAGACGTGTGCCAATAGATTGGCAGCCACTAAAGCAGGAAGGGGAGATGGAGGGGTAGAGGGCATATAAATGAGATGGGACCATATACATCGATCGGTTATAACATTAAAACCAATTATAGGTGAAGTGAATGACATTGATTATTTACAATGGCACCTGACAAGGACTAGGATATAATAGGGAGCAAGTGAACAGACCGTTCTTGAAGCTGATGTGTTGGTAGCAGGAAAAATGGGCAAACGTAAGGATCTGAGCGACTGAGACAAGGGCCAAATTGTGATAGGTAGACGACTGGGTCAGAGCATCTTCAAAACGGTAGGTCTTGTGGGGTGTTCCCAGTATGCAGAGGTTAGCACCTACCAAATGTGATTCAAGGAAGAAAAACTAGTGAACCGGCAACAGGATCATAGGCGTCCAAGGCTCATTGATGCGCATTGCGAACAAAGGCTAACCTGTCTGGTCCGATCACAGACGAGCTACTGTAGCACAAATTGCTGAAGAAGTTAATGCTGGCTATGATAGAAAGGTGTTAGGGTATGTGTACACGGCCTATTTTCAGCCGTTTTTCGGGCCGTAAACGGCCGAAAAATCGGAAACAGAACGCCTCCAAACATCTGCCCATTGATTTCAAAGGGAAAAGGGCGTTCTGTTCCGATGGAGCAGTACACTTCTTGGGATATAATTGGAGCCGTTTTCCATAGACTCTATTGAAAAAAGCTCCAAAAACGGCTGTAAAAAACGCTGCGAAAAACGCCACGGAAATCACGAGTGGCACAAAAAATGTCTGAAAACCAGGAGCTGTTTTCTCTTGAAAACAGCTCCGTATTTTGAGACTTTTTTGACCCTGCGTGTGAACATACCCTTAGAAGACGACACAGTGCATCACAGCTTGCTGTGTTTACGGCTGCGCAGCCACAGACTGGTCACAGTGTTCTTACTGACCACTGTCCACTGCTGAAAAAAGGTGGCCTGGTCTTCTTAATCAGATTTTACATTATGTGGACTGCTGGTGCATTTGCGTCGCCTACCTGGGGTAGAGAAAGGTGTTTGAAAACACAGTGCATCACCGCTTCTTGCTTTGGGGCTGCGTAGCCACAGACTGGTGATGCCTATGCTGACCTCAGTCCACCACCGAAAGTGCCTACTACGGGCATCCGACCATCAGAACTGGACCATGGAGCAATGAAAGAAGGTGGCTAAGTCTGATGAATCTTGTTTTCTTCTACATCATGATGTGAATGGCTAGTGTGTGTGTGTGTGTGTGTGTGTGTGTGTGTGTGTGAGTGTGTGTGGCTTACCTAGGAAGAGATGGCACCAGGTTGCACTATGGGAAGAAGGCAAGCTGTCGGAGGCAGTGTGATTCTTTGGGCAATGTTCTGCTGGGAAACCTTTGGACCTGGCATTAATGTGGATGTTACTTTGATACGTACCACCTACCTAAACATTGTTCGAGGCCAAGGACACCCCTTCATCACAACAGTATGCCCTAATGGCAGTGGCCTCTTTCAGTAGGATAATTCGCGCTACCACACTAGAACAATTTTTCAGGAATGGATTGAGGAACATGACAAAGAGTTCAAGGTGTTGACTTGGTCTCCAAACTCCCCAGATCGCCTTCTGTTCAAACATCTGTAGGATGTGCCTGAAAAATAAGTCCAATCCATGGAGTTCTCACCTCGCAATTTACAGGATCTGCTGCTAACGTCTTGGTGCCAGATACAACAGGACACCTTCAGAGGTCCTGTGGAGTCCATGCCTCAACAGTTCAGAGCTGTCTTGGTGGCACGAGTGGGACCTACACAATATTAGGCAGGTGTTTTTAATAATATGGCTGATCGGTGTTTGCCCTATTGAGTATCCTAAGGGATGTTTCTGCCAGGTTAATTTGATGTCTGCCCTTGGATATTATTGTGCAGCAATGATGTCATCTGGGTAAAGAGAGTACCATTGAGATTCTGTTTACAATTGCGCATAAGAACCGAGTACAAGAAGGATATAATCTCTTTCTCCAAATGGTCAATGTGACACTGGGGTTGGTAGGTAGAGGTGTTTGACAATTGTCTAGTAGGTGTGAGCTAAGAATTTAGGTAATGAAAGATCTGTGCTTGCCGTAGCGATTCCATCGGAGGTGGCAGGTAGTTTTCCACACATTGATGTTGGGTGATTAGTTGCTTCCCAGAGGTGACATTGTGAAGCCTGATGAGGCTATTAGTTGTCCTATTAGGCACAACATGCTTTCTTGATGATTTTTTGTATCTTCTTTTTTTGGCTATGACAAAAACACAAGGTTACAAGATCTAATGGAATAACATTTACTAGTAAATAGTGCAGTAAGAAAAAAAAATCATCTAATGGTAGTGTGTTCAGGCTGACTGAAATCATGAGATTCTGGGGATCATGAACTTACACTAAGTAGTCCAATGTCACAGATAACAATAGATACAACTTGAACTTTCCGGTTCAAAGTCTGTGTCGTTCTCAGTCAATGATTTACACATGAAACCATTTATACCATACAATAGTGTGGTGGGAAACAGAGCCCCTGTTAATCTCCAACTGGAGCTATTAAAAACATTTTTTCTCTATTTTTAAAGAATGAAGTAGTGAGAATTTACGGCTTCAATTTACAGTTTTACGTATGTGCTTAGCGTTTTACAGGATTTGTCTTCCTTAAACAAACAAAAAGGGTATATATATATTCAAGTTGTGTTTTAAAAGAAGGCAATAATAAAATTATATTATATCCACCATCAAACACAGCAGCCGGGGTCATGTACTTTTTCAGTGCTAAATTATTCCATCCTAATTATTTTCTACGGATAAAATAATGAAGTAGACCATAACTTGCTAAGTGAAGAACATTTTCCCCTAAACCAATAAAATCACAAATATAACGGATGTGAAGGGAAAAATGGATTGAATTTCTAAATAACAATTTCAAACAACAGATGCTAATCTAATAGTATACCTCATATGTATCAACTTTACGTACTGTTAAAATGTAGTCATTTTATCCATGAAAATGTTGTGTGAAGTTACAGCCACTAGGTTTCTCCCTTCCTGTAATTTGCTGTCCACCCCATATTGTCAAGTAAAATCCAGCCCTAGTTACTGAGTAGAGGAGATGGGCTGCAGAAAGTGTGTCTCTTCACAACATGCCCATAGATGCATATGAAGATGGGAGGGGGCAAGAGAAGGGGGGAGGGGGCAAGAGAAGGGAGCAGGGAAAGAAAGACCCACAAGCTGCCCATAGAAGTCTATGGAGAGGGGAGGGGGTTGCAGGAGAAGGAAGCAGAGAAAGAAAGACATACACGCTGCCCATAGAAGTCTATGGAGAAGGGAGAGGGTTGCAGGAGAAGGGAGCAGGGAGAGGAAGACACAGACATGCTGCCCATAGAAGTCTATGAAGAGAGGAGGAGGAGGAGCAGGGGGAGGGAGGTGACAGAGAAAGGAGACACATAGAGGCTGCCCATAGAAGTCTATGGAGAGGGCATGGGGAGCAGGAGGATGGAGCAGAGTGATAGACACACACAAACATGCTGCAGCTGCTAGTAAGTGTTATATCTCACCCCAGTGCTGAATTCTAAGCTACAATGCTAATTTATGCAGGATAATCTCTATGCTGCTTCTATATATATGTGATAGATAGAGATAGATCAGGACTCTCCTCTTATCTGTGTGCTGTGTATAGAACACACTATCTTGTTGAGAATAAGAGAGAGCCTGCAGAAGGGAAAACTGCTAAAAAATGCAGAATACAAATCATACAATAGACAGAAATAATGTTATTACTCATGTACATACATATTATATTAAAATAGAGTAAAAAAGACACGGCGCCACATAGTGCAGATAAAAGCGAGGTAATACACGGGAGCAACTTAATGACAAAAAAAAGTGCTCACCTTGGATTGTGGACACTGATAAGTGTCATAAAAGTAAGAAAGCTGCTGCCATGTCAATACACAAACAAACAAAGTTTGTTGTCAGAAGAATAGCTCAGTAAAGTGAAAAAAGGACCAACGGCGCTGCTATAGTAAACGATGTCACAGGTTTTGGCAGGCATGAAATAAAAGTATTTATTTGTAAATATCAGACGCTACGCATTTCAACACCGGACCGGCATCTTCATCAGGCACTATCTGTATTGGCCTGATGAAGACGCTGGTCCGGCGTTGAAACGCGTAGCCTCTGATATTTACAAATAAATACTTTTATTTCATGCCTGCCTAAACCTGTGACATCGTTTACTATAGCAGCGCCGTTGGTCCTTTTTTCACTTTACTGAGCTATACATATTATATGACCACTTATTCTGAAAAGTCACCTGAAAAGTTAAGTACGCTTTAAAGCTGTGTTCACACTGAGTTTTTTGCAGGAGGAAAATTCTGCCTCAAAATTCTGTTTGGGATTTTGAGGCAGATTTTGACCTTCCTGCAGACCGTTTGCCGCGATTTTCACCGCGTTTTTGGCTTGCGCCCATTGAGTGCTACAGGCAAAAAACTCAGCGAAATACGCTTTCTCTGCCTCCCATTGATGTCAATGGGAGGTCAGAGGCGTAACAGGGCGAAGATAGGGCATGTCCCTTCTTTCTCCCGCGAGGAGGTTTTACCACTCGCAGGAGAAAACCGCCTCCCTCTGAAATCAATGGGAGGGATTTTCGGACGGTTTTTGACGAGTTTTGCGGAGTGGTTTCCACGCCAAAAAACTCGTCAAAATACTCAGTGTGAAGAGGGCTTAAAGCTTCACAAAGATTGTACTAGGGCTGGGAAATGAATGTAAAACGAAATTCAGTGCAATTAATCAATGTCATTATGTGAATTTTGGTTTTATCAATAAAAAAAAATTCCGGTTTAAACTGTATCTGCATCTTGACGCAGATACAGTTTAATCCAGTGGTAGAGCAGGGGACCGTAGGCAGTTATAGGGGCACTATAATGTGTGGGGCAGCTATGGGGCATTATACTGTGTCGAGAGCACTATAGGAGCAATATACTATGTGGGGGGCAGTGCCAGGAGGTATATTGTGTGCAGTAGTATACAGTAGCCTCTTGGGATAAATATTAATTCAATGGCGTAGCATGCAAATAGGTGGCGTAGCAGACAAAAAGGGGTGTGGCCTAAATCCTAGTAATCAAGGTTACATGTTCAATTAATCGTGATTTTGATTTAGGTCATAATTGCCCAGCCCGAGATTGTACCCAGATTTCCTGGACAGCAATTTGAAAATAAGAAAGACTGGAAGTGTCAGACACTGTTACAGCACAGAATCTATAAGCTTAGTATGTTATTAATTTCCTTTCAGCATATTATTTGATTTATCTTACATACTAGAAAAACATTTCTAACCCCTTAAGGATGCGACTTATTTTGGCCTACAGGAAGCATCTATTTTTTTTTCATCGTTACAATTGAGACTTGGCTGTATGAGGGCTTAAGAAAAAAACAGCCAACATACCCCCCCCCCCCACGTAATTTCTCTATTTCTATGTACAGTTGTTTTTGTATATTTTACCACTTTTTGTGAAACAAAAGCATTTTCTAAAATGTTTTTGCATCACCACATTCTGAGAGACATAACTTTTTTTATTTTTCTGGCAACCTAGCTTTATGACGGCTTGTTTGTTGCAGCAAACTCTCTGCCTTGCATCATTTCTCTGTTATTCCTCCTGGAAGCATAAGACAAATAAATTAGGTCTCTACACAGTCTGAGAGTGCCAGCACTGATTGAACAGTATCAGACTGTGTAAGTACACACCCCAATGGTAACACCCGTGAACAGTATCAGACTTTGTAAGTACACACCCCAATGGTAACACCCAGTTGTCAATTAATTTATACAGTTTTAGGAAGAGTAACAGAGGAAGGGCACAATACAGAGAATTGATGCTTCAGAATTTATATTTTATGGGGAAAGCAAGTATCTATTAAAACAAATGTCAGGAGAGCGATCAGGTCCTTTTTGTGACAAGTTAAATATGATATTTTATTATAATCCTTACTTAGAAAATGTTCAGCACTCCCAATCCTGAAACCTAAAAAATCTCCTCAACAATATTTAGTTATATACTAATATCATGTATCACTTAAAATATTTCTTATATTATTACCGCACATCTACTAATGTATTTCCCCAGCATGTATTCTAATCTTATCTAAATTGTAATGGGTGGACTGATAACCTTCTGCATTCATAGGAGCTGTAGGCCATGTGAAATTTCAGGCTTGCTTGTTCACCAGTGGGTAGCCTGGATCTGCTGACGCGTCTCTTCCCCGGGCTCCATTGTAACGTCTTGTTCACAGATTAGCACGACTGCTGAGCAAGCACTTCTGCCAGCTCTGAAGATTATAACACTAATCAATTCTCGCATGTAGTGGACTGCGGCTCTCATCATGCACCCAACATACTTATTATCTGTGTGAATTACCTGGCGATATTAATTAACGCTCATCAAACCATCATATTTAACCACTTGATTGCCACATATTGTGTTTGTAGGGTAATGCTGCAGTTGCACAGACTTGTCTATGTGTAGTTTTGGTGCCAACCTGGGCACATGATTACTATACTATTGGAAGGAACATTAACATGTAGCCCCAAATATGACAATGATGGTGTCAGAGCTTACCCTTGCTGCTGGCCTGAGCTTATTGGTTTCTCTAACTTCACACTTCTACTTTCAGTAGCCTTTCAGAGAAATATGAATAAATGTTTACAGCCTTAAAAATCACAAATGTAATCAAGATTTTTTTTTCCACAGGCTTGCCAGGGTTGTACATCGAAATGTGATTGCAGTGGTGTGAAGGGGGACAAGGTAACTATCATCCTGCTAAGTCTATGCGCATACCACTTTGGACTGAGCACAGTATTTTAACGTTAGTACTTTATGCCTTTCTCCTTCATGAAGGACTGAAGCCATAATTGATGTCCTTCACTTATGTGACAATATAAATGACAGTACAGTGTGATCACCGCTTAGTGCAAACATAACCTGCTTATAGCTTGCATGAGCAAAAGTTGAGTTTATGCCATAGCAATTTTGGCACGCTCTTATTGAGGTTAGTGGCACATGTATATATCTTTGCCAGTAATGATCAAATCAGCTTTATAAATGTTTAATCATAGACACCCGCAGGCTAGTAACAATTCAGGAGGATAGAAAAAGACTGTGCAAGCATGAGCAAAAGACAGTTACTCATATAATTGTTAATAAAAAGCTGCCCCTACAGGGAGCCAAACAAAGTGTGATATTGTCAAGAGACATCAAAGGTGCTGAGGAGGGATGCTCACAATGCTTTTGGCCTTGGCAACATTGCCAGTTACATTGAATGAGCATCTCAAGTCCAGCCAAAGCACTGGTGACGTAGTTGTTTGGTTTGAACTTGTCATACTCTATTATTTTTTATTCCTTTTTACTTTTTTCTGATATTACACATGAGTGTAATATTATTCCTGACCATTAGGTGTCACAATTGCATCAATAAGTGTTCCCATTGCAATACATACTGTGGACTAAAACATATTTATTTAATTTAACATATCGGATATCTATCTGTCCCATAAAACTTTGCTGTAGTTTTTCCTTGTATGAACCCATTGTTCTAAAGAGGGGATGGCGTTCCACATGACTGACAAGTACATTATGCCCTTTAAAGTAACAGCTCATTGTTATCTGTCAACATCTGGGTGATCATTTCCAGTGAATCCTTCACACAAAACAACACAGTTGAGAAGCCCCCCCCCCCCCCATTTAGTCCACATTTTACTATAACCGATCTTTCCCCCATTATGGTCTATGGATACTGCTCTCCTCTATAAGCAGACCACCCCCTAATCTGACCAAAGACCACTTTTTTTTAGCACATTTTTCAGTGGGAAACCCTTTGAAAATACCACAATTTGAACTTACATGCACTTTAAACCACCTGGAAGTGGGTCCACCCCAGACCACGTCACCGGACCGGAGAGAAATGGAGGAGGAGACTTGCTTGGCACATCAGGGGAGAGAAATTGCCAGAATCGTGCCCATTATAGAGCAGAAGTAGGGGCATTTCCAGAATCACAGAGCATCATAGGAAAGGAAAGAGGAGGAGGGGAGCTGTCAAAGAAGAGTAGGGTGCAGCAGACGTCATGCTGCACTGAACAGCCCGCAGGATTACTGAGTAAGAGTCTATGCAGAGTGGTACTGGGGTTAACAGTGATGGGGAATACGGAGAGCAGAGCCTGACTGGTTTACGAATGGGCGTGTCATGGTGGTGTACTGTACTGTATAACAATGAGAGGGGGAGCCATGCTGGGGACTAGGATTTAGAGTGGACCCCTAATGGGGATGAGGAATAGGAGGGGGCCATGCAAGAGACCAAGATTTACAGGGCTGCCATGATGGGAACCCAGAATTAGAGGGGTGTCATGCTGGGAACTAGGATTGAGAGGGGAACAATGCTGCGGTCCAAGATTTACAGGGGTGCCATAATGGGGACCCAGAATTAGAGTAGTTCAATGCTGGGAACTAGGAATAAGAGAAGGGCCATTCTGGGGACCTGGAATATGAGAGGGGCCATGCTGGGAACCAGGAATGAGAGGAGAGTCCTGCTTAGTACCAGGGATGAAAGGGGAAGCCATACTGGGGACTAAGAATGAGAGGGCTGTTTATTTGTGAGCTGTACATGTTTTCTGACTGCATTACACACTTTAACCTCCATTCTGTGTACTTTTTTCTTTGAGAGAACCTCACCCATAACAGACCATCTTTCTGTGCAATTTTGGTTGGTCGGCTCAAAGAAGTTTCGCTGTATGTGTGTGTGTATATATATATATATATATATATATATATATATAAATGGAAAAGCAGCAGCACTCACAATGCAAGTCCAAGATGGTCTCAGGTGCAAGCAGGTAATCCCGATCCAGGGGATATAGATCAACATTGAAGAAAGTCCCACAGCACTCCGTGTTAGTGAAAAAAATGGTGGTTTATTAAGCCAGAACAAGCTGCAACGCTTCCGTCCTGCTATAGGACCTTTATAAAGCATGATAAAGGTCCTATAGCAGGATGGAAACGTTGCAGCTTGTTCTGGCTTAATAAACCACCATTTTTTTCACTAACACGGAGTGCTGTGGGACTTTCTTCAATATATATATATATATATATATATATATATATATATATATATAAACAAAAAAAGGAAAGTCCAGCAGCACCGATGAATGAGAAAAGATGGGTGCAAATCCCAGGGAGCCGACCAAGCTCTCAATATCCACAGAAATACAAAAATAGGCAGCACACCATAGATGAAGTGAAAAAAAGGGTACTTTATTGGCCCCAAGTGCGACGTTTCAGCTCTATCCACTAGAGCCTTTCTCAAGCAAATGACAAGTGAAACAACCGTGGTATAAATCAGCACACTGATTAACAAATTAATGACGACAATCAAGTACAAATATAAATATAAACAAAAATGTATACACAAAATGTGCAAAATATCTCCATTAGTGATATGTCAGTAAACATGTGTACAAAATATAATAATATAGGCGTGTTACAGAATACACAGACAGCAAAATACATCCATTATGTGTATATTATAGTGTAGGCACATGTGTAAACAATCGTGCAATCAAGATAATAAAAAATCTAAAAAGGATATCACCTGGGGATGTTAGATCATAAAACCGCAATGGCGGCGTCCACGAGGCGCAACTGCGCATGCGTGAACGTATGGCTGAGGGTAAAGGTCACCCACGAGTGTGTCATAATTGGCGCATGCGCACTGCATGTCTGAGTGCACCGACGCCATGTTGGATCCTGGATAAATCAAGAAATTTAGGCATTCCGCCCATCTCTAATTAAATGTGATTTATATGGAATTAGACAGCGATGACAGGCAAGATCGTGTCACAGACCACCACAATACCGGGCTCTATACCAGTAAAGAGAGTACAACACGTTTAAACATTGCATCCGGGGCGGCAGGAGGTCACAGATCCGCAGCAAGCAGATCCATGTCACTCACAAGCAGGAAAAACACCCTCTCATGTAAACATAACGTACACACGACAGAGTGCAGTCCCAAGCCTCCCCACTAGCGTCGTAAGACATGTGTAATTGGCGTAACTGGAGAGCCTCATACCAGTAATGGGTCATAGCAACATAGAACACTTATCTGCCTAACGTCACCACAAATCAATATTAAACATAAAATGCATGGGAAGACAGTGCCATACAGCATAAAACCAGGATTATCAGCCATACATAAAATCAATGCAAATGATCCAATCGATCCACAGAAGTGATATCCCGTAAGATGCATCTTCATCTAGAATAGAAAAAGTAAAATTAGTATATATTCAAGAATAGAAATTCAATTCACAGGTCAAATATACAGAACAGAACGTCAGAGTGTACCATTGCTGAGACCCAATGGGAACAAGATCTACATGAGCCCACCCAGCGCAAAATCTACATTTAGACCCATAGGTTTTAAGGTATTCAATCTTCCTATCCATTGCAGTTCTCTAAGTTTAAGAAGTTTTGTCCTATCCCCACCCCTTCTGGGTAACGGGATACGATCTAAAATGGAGAAACGTAATTGCTGTTCAGTATGCCCTAAATCAGTGAAATGTTTGGATACCGGAAGATCCAACCTCCTCTTCCTAATGGTATACCTGTGCTGGTTGAGTCTGGTCTTCAGGTCCAAGGTGGTCTCACCTACATATAAAAGTTTACATGGACACTGAAGTACATAAATAACAAAATCGCTGTTACATGTCAAATAATGTCTAATGTGGAATTGTTTACCCGTACCAGGATGTACGAAAACTGGTCCCTTAGATATAAGGGGACAGTTCACACAACACAAACACGGATAACATCCTAACTTGGGTGTAGCCAGAAACGTCTGTTTCTTGGTGCTAATGGGACCAATGTCCGCTTTCACGAGCCTATTCTTCAGACTCGGAGGTCTCCGATATGAAAAAAGTGGGGGTTTGGCAAATTCCTTCACATGAGGAAGGCAATTACCTAACATGGACCAATGTCGTTTAATGACATCAGCAATATCATTGCTCCTTTCTGTGTAAGTCGAGACAAAGGGAATGCGTCCTTGGTCAGTTGGTACACCCTTGGATTCTAATAATGTCACCCTGTCCATTTTATCTACTTTAGCCCTGTGTTTATCAAGGAGTCTCGTCGGGTACCCACGTCTCTTAAAGCGATCCATTATCAGGTCCAGTGTTTTGTCGGAACTGTCTGTATCGCTAACCACTCTCTTAACACGCATAAGTTGACTGACAGGTAGGCTTTCCACCATCCTGCGTGGATGACTACTAGAGAAAAGAAGCAAGTTATTGCAGTCGGTAGGTTTTACAAAGAGCTCAGTGCTAAACTGATTACCGCTAGTCCTAACCAGTACATCTAAAAATTGTATTTCTGATTCGGAATGTACCAGCGTGAACTTAACACCCTCATCAATTGTGTTTAGAAAATCATGGAACTCTGTCAACATGGTGAGGTCTCCGGTCCAGATCAAGAAAACGTCATCGATGTATCGCCACCACTTCACAACATGGTCAAAGTGGTGGGACACATAGACGAACACCTCCTCTAAAGTACGCATATAAATATTAGCGTATGTAGGGGCAATGTTCGACCCCATAGCAGTACCACACAGTTGTAAAAAGAAATCATCACCAAACAGGAAATAGTTACATCGCAATATAATGTTAAGCAACTGTATGAGAAATAAACGACACTCAGGGGAGAATCAGATAGTTGTAAAAACTCTTCTACAGCCTTTAGGCCTCTAGCATGGTCAATAACTGTGTACAAACTTGTAACATCAAACGAGGCAAGGATAATGTTTTTATCACTTGGTATAGAGACTTCCTGTAATTTATTCAAAAAATCGGACGTGTCCCTAATGTAAGAGCTGGCACCTATAGCATAGGGTCTTAGAATTTTGTCAAGAAATATGGCAACATGACAAAAAATAGAGTCCGTGCTGGACACAATGGGGCGGCCCGGGGGATTAATTAAGGTTTTGTGAATTTTAGGAAGAATATATAGGACTGGAGTCCTAGGGTGTTCAATGGTCAAATACTCACTCAAACCCTCATCAATAATCCCACCCAGTTTTGCCTGATCCAGTACTCCCCTGATCTCCCTACTAAATTCAAACTTGGGATCTTGTGAGATCCGTCTGTAGACAGCCGAGTCATTTAGCTGTCTCCGTATCTCTTTTAAATATGCAGTGGTATCCATAATCACAACCGCACCACCCTTATCAGCTGGTTTGATTGTGATACCAGTGTCTCTAGTTAACTCATTGAGTGCCTTAAACTCTGCTGTGGTCAAATTGGGATGTGTATGTCTGTGGCTAGGGTTGGGACCTATTTTGATAGTTTCAATATCATTTTTGACTGCAGTAATAAATGCCTCAATGGCTGGCATACTCAATGAAGGTGTAAAATTGCTCCCTTTAGATAGACCAACCTGTTTGAGATTTAATTCAGAGCTCCTAGTAGGTATATCAAAGAGTTTCTCAGAGAACCACCACTTTAACTTAATGGATCTAAAAAAACGAAATAGATCTTTTTCAATAGAGAACCAATCAGTACATGTAGCAGGACAAAATGACAGACCCTTATTAAGAAGAGAAGATTGAGCATCGGTCAATACCTTGGAGGATATATTAACAATTATCGTTTCCTCAACTCCATTGGACCCCTCCTCATCTGTTGTCTGGGCCTGTTCACTCTCTGGTTTAGACCGCCAACCGTGCCTTCTGCCCCCTCTCCTGGTACACTTCCTGCCGGTAAGGAAGAGTCCGGGGTCTCCCCTAAAAAAGGAAAAGAATTCTCCGTCGCCCCCTTGTTGGGTATCCATGATCTCCTACGTCTCCGATTCTCCTTGGACTCAGGTGCATCTCTGTAGTCATCTCTCTGCCAGTTGTACACCTTCCCCTTTTGGTAATCGTCTGCATCTCTGTTCCATTTTCTTCTCTTTATATCTTCCTGTTCGGACTTCAATCTTTGGACTTGTGCAACCAAATTCTCAGAGAATTTTTCATATTCTTGATTATCCAGAACCGCCTTCAGCGCAACATCAACCTCTTGCATATTATCCTGAACCACTCGTATTTCTTGTTGCAAAAATTCCAAATTTAACAAAATAATGTCCAGTGCAAATTTGTTGGAAATTTGTTTAAAACGACTGCAAAAAAACTCATTTTGAGTAAATAGGTTAGGTCTGAGATTAGATCGCATTCCTCTCGGTATTCTTTTATATTTATAATACTCCCCAAGGGTAGACATATGTAGTTGTAACGTAACAGCCCTTTTGGACTCATTCTCCAGTTTTCTTTTTAAATCAGTTGAAGACGGGGTGGTAAGGTAGCCAACATCCCCACTGAGACCCAGCAATATCCGCTCGACATCCGCATCTGTATATGCAAAAACCTCGGGCAATCCAGTACCATCAGCGCCATTCATGATAAAAACGAAGATAGATAGTACAAAAGCGTAAACCACGTAAAAAAACGTAGAGTAAATACCGTGCAGGCTGGTAGGTCTTCAATACAGACAAAAAAAGGAAAGTCCAGCAGCACCGATGAATGAGAAAAGATGGGTGCAAATCCCAGGGAGCCGACCAAGCTCTCAATATCCACAGAAATACAAAAATAGGCAGCACACCATAGATGAAGTGAAAAAAAGGGTACTTTATTGGCCCCAAGTGCGACGTTTCAGCTCTATCCACTAGAGCCTTTCTCAAGCAAATGACAAGTGAAACAACCGTGGTATAAATCAGCACACTGATTAACAAATTAATGACGACAATCAAGTACAAATATAAATATAAACAAAAATGTATACACAAAATGTGCAAAATATCTCCATTAGTGATATGTCAGTAAACATGTGTACAAAATATAATAATATAGGCGTGTTACAGAATACACAGACAGCAAAATACATCCATTATGTGTATATTATAGTGTAGGCACATGTGTAAACAATCGTGCAATCAAGATAATAAAAAATCTAAAAAGGATATCACCTGGGGATGTTAGATCATAAAACCGCAATGGCGGCGTCCACGAGGCGCAACTGCGCATGCGTGAACGTATGGCTGAGGGTAAAGGTCACCCACGAGTGTGTCATAATTGGCGCATGCGCACTGCATGTCTGAGTGCACCGACGCCATGTTGGATCCTGGATAAATCAAGAAATTTAGGCATTCCGCCCATCTCTAATTAAATGTGATTTATATGGAATTAGACAGCGATGACAGGCAAGATCGTGTCACAGACCACCACAATACCGGGCTCTATACCAGTAAAGAGAGTACAACACGTTTAAACATTGCATCCGGGGCGGCAGGAGGTCACAGATCCGCAGCAAGCAGATCCATGTCACTCACAAGCAGGAAAAACACCCTCTCATGTAAACATAACGTACACACGACAGAGTGCAGTCCCAAGCCTCCCCACTAGCGTCGTAAGACATGTGTAATTGGCGTAACTGGAGAGCCTCATACCAGTAATGGGTCATAGCAACATAGAACACTTATCTGCCTAACGTCACCACAAATCAATATTAAACATAAAATGCATGGGAAGACAGTGCCATACAGCATAAAACCAGGATTATCAGCCATACATAAAATCAATGCAAATGATCCAATCGATCCACAGAAGTGATATCCCGTAAGATGCATCTTCATCTAGAATAGAAAAAGTAAAATTAGTATATATTCAAGAATAGAAATTCAATTCACAGGTCAAATATACAGAACAGAACGTCAGAGTGTACCATTGCTGAGACCCAATGGGAACAAGATCTACATGAGCCCACCCAGCGCAAAATCTACATTTAGACCCATAGGTTATATATATATAATGGACAAAAGTATAGGGACACATACACATGACACCTACAGGAGATTTTATGACATCCCATTCTAAAGCCATAGGCATTAATATAGAATTGGTCCCCCCTTTGTAGCTAAGACAGCTTCTACTCTTTTGGGAAGGCTTTCTACAAGATTTTGGAGGGTATCTGTGGACATTTTTGTCCATTCATCCTGAAGAGCATTTGTGAGGTCAGACACTGTTAGACGAGAGGGACTGGCTTGCAATCTCTGTTCTTGTTCATCTCAAAGGTGTACGATGGGGTTGAGGTCAGGGCTCTGTGCGGGCCAGTCAAGTTCTTCCACATCAAACTCTCCCAACCAGGTCTTTATAAACCTTGCTTTGTGCACTGGGGCACTTTGTTCTCACAAAGTTAGCAGCACACAATTGTCCAAAATGTGTTGGTATGCTTAGGCATTAAGATTTCTCTTCACTGGAACTAATGGGCCTGAAAAACAACCTCATAGCATTTTCCCTCCTTCACCAAACTTTACAGTTGGCAAAGTGAAGTTAGGCAGGTAAAGTTCTCCTGGCATTTGCCAAACCCAGACTAGTCCATTAGGCTGCCAGATAGAGAAGCGTGATTCATCACCCCACAACACATTTCCACTGCTCCAGATTCCATTGGCGTCATGCTTTAGACGACTCCATTCAACACTTAACGAAAAGTAAAAAAGAGAGCATTTGTCAAGGCTGCATTGAGCAGCTGAAATGTTGCACTGGTTTTTGCACTGATGGGAGAATAAATCTACCTTCTGCTTGGAGTGCCGCCTCTCTTTTTTTACTTTTCATTTGGACATTGTGGGATCTAGAAGTCGGTTTCCTGGAGTCTGGCACCCATTTGGGCCCTGGAGACTTACCTTGTTCTGCTGTGCTGCACATACTCTCTACCTTTGAATCCATTCAACACTTGGCATTGTGCTTGGTGATGTAAGGCTTGGAAACCCAACTGCTCATCCATGAATACCCATGCCATGAAGCTCCCGGTGCACAGTTTTTGTGTGGATGTTAAGGCCAGAGGAGGTTCGAAACCATGCAGTTATTGAGTCAGCAGAGCATTGGCGACTTTTATGCACTCGGCGACCCCGATCTGTAACTTTACGTGGTCTGCCACTTTGCAATAATATCACTCACATTGTGGAATATCTAGGAGGGAAGAAATTTCACAAACTGACTTATTACAACGGAGGCATCCTTTTACAGTACCACACTGGAATTCAGTGAGCCCTTTGGAATGACCCATTCTTTTACAAATGTATGAAAAGATGACTGCATGGCTAGATGCTAGATGTGGCAATGAGACTGATTTTAATGATTAAGAGGTATGACCCATTTGTACATATAGTGTAATAATAAAACAGGAGACATGGACTATTACCCAGACTTGTTGATACCAGGTACTGGGTGGTGCCAATGTTCTGCCTGAGCACGAATATCACGCTTAGAATCAAGTCATCCACGGGCAGGAGCCAGCATGTGCTCAGTTACAACATGCTCTGCACACTTTGATGAGGTGATTATTTAAGGTGTTCTTTGTAACGACATTTAATGTGGTCAGAAATACCACTACATAGTTAGGGAACGCCTTAATGCTTGGTAGGCTGTATGCATTTAAAATAAGATGAAATCTTTTCTCAGGCTTATTAGACTGTGTAGAGAATCCAAGATGATGGAGACACAGGAGAGAATAGTATGTCTTAAAATATTTCTGTTATGTCATGCCACCAGGACCACGTTTATATTTTGCCTTCTCTAGGCCAACAGAATTTATCAGGTTATTAGTTAAAGGGTAACTAAATGTTCAACAAACTTCTGACATTTCATAGTGACATGTCACAAATTTTGATTGGTGGGGGTCCGAGCACTGAGACCCCCACCAATCGCGAAAAATAAAGGGGCAGAAGGGCTCGTGTGAGCGCTGAGCCACTTAGTTTCTGTTCGGATTCTTACGGAAAGCCAATGTAGCGAGTCCATACACCGCTACAATCGCTTCTGCCACTTCGTTTTAGCGATTGGTGGGGTCTCGGTTCTTGGACCCCCACCAATCAAAACTTCTGACATGTCACTATAACATGTCAGAATGTGAGATGCATTGCTGATTCTGCAAGTGCAAAACAGAAAATTCCCTTACATTTTATTAGTTACTGGAGTATTATGATACCTTATTATTCTTTGTGCATTTCCAAATTGGGGTTACGGTGAGGATATCACAATGCTAAATTCTGGAAACCTGTATGAGGCCTGTATCCTGTGAATGAAGGGAGCAGATAGAAGGTTGCAATACTCATCAGCACATATGAACAGCTCCCCTATCATTTCCATTTAGATAATACAGACTTTCCCTAAACAGCTACTAAATGTTGCTGCCTGCAGGGTAGTGACTGGTAATTTCATTTCTCTCTCGCTGCCTTATCACTCTGTAGCTGGAGTCATTCTTGCTCGTATACAAAAATGTGGTAATTGATTAATATTATGGCAGTGTTGTCAGTGTAATTTTCATATGTTAAAGGGTAACTAAACGTTTGACAAACTTCTGACATGTCATAGTTATGATTGGTGGGGGTACGAGCACTGAGACCCCCACCAATTGCTAAAACAAAGTGGCAGAAGTGCTCGTGTGAGCGTTCAGCCGCTTCGTGAGTGTTCTGCTTTTTCCGGAAATCAATGTAGCGGATTACGGGCTCAATAGATAGTCAATGAGCCTGTACTCCGATGCATTGGCTTTCCAGAAAAAGCTGAACAGAAACTATGTGTCTGAGCGCTCACATGAGCGCTTCTGCCGGTTCGTTTTAGCGATTGGTGGAGGTCTCAGTGCTCGGACCCCCACCAATCAAAACTTATGACATGTCACTGACATGTCAGAAGTTTGTCAAACGGTTATTTATCTTTTAAGTTTAAAATGAAGTTAGTTTCCTGCATTGAACATATTTTTTAATCTTAATAGATCCAACACTATGTGCTGATAATTCTTTTAATTTATAATTGATAAAAGTCTAGCTGACTGCAGTCACCACTAGAGGGAGCTTAGAGGCTTACAACGTACAGTTTATAAATTCAATATAAATAGTATGCATTAAAGAGGCTCTGTCACCAGATTTTGCAGCCCCTATCTGCTATTGCAGCAGATCGGCGCTGCAATGTAGATTACAGTAACGTTTTTATTTTTAAAAAACGAGCATTTTTGTAGTTATGCAAATGAGGCTTGCAAAAGTCCAAGTGGGTGTGTTTAAAAGTAAAAGTCCAAGTGGGCGTGTATTATGTGCGTACATCGGGGCGTTTTTAATACTTTTACTAGCTGGGCGTTCTGATGAGAAGTATCATCCACTTCTCTTCAGAACGCCCAGCTTCTGCCAGATCATGCTGTGACGTCACTCACAGTTCCTGCATCGTGTCAGAGCGAGGACACATCGGCACCAGCATCAGCGTTTGCAGGTAAGTAGCTACATCGACTTACCTGCTAACGCCGATGCTGCTGCAGAATCATCTGTAGCCTCTGGTGCCGATGTGTCCTCGCTCGTCTGACACCGATGCAGGACCTGGGGAAGTGACGTCACAGCGTGATCTCTCGAGAACACGGCTGTGTCTGCACTGCCAGAAGCTGGGCGTTCTGAAGAGAAGTGGATGATACTTCTCGTCAGAGCGCCCAGCTAATAAAAGTAGTAAAAACGCCCCGATGTACGCACCTAATACACGCCCAGTTGGACTTTTACTTTTAAACACACCCACTTGGACTTTTGCAAGCCTCATTTGCATAACTACAAAAATGTCCATAACTTGGCCAAAAATGCTCGTTTTTTAAAAATAAAAACGTTACTCTTATCTACATTGCAGCGCCTATCTGCTGCAATCGCAGATAGGGTTTGCAAAATCTGGTGACAGAGCCTCTTTAAGCTCCAGAGATCCCCCTAGTGTTGGCTGCAGGCCACCAGATTTTTGTTCCCTTTAACTACGTCTGTGGAGAGGATTTGGAGCTTTGTAACTTGAAAAATGATGCTCCAACCACTATTAAGCTATATTAATAAATTAATCGGCACATCATTTTAGACCTAAAACCAACATGGTGTTAAAAGGTGGGCATCCACTTTACTGTCAAGCATCAATGTGGATCTTTACTTCAATTATTGATATACTGTATTTTAATGTTTAAATTAAGTATTGTGAATACCAAAGCCCCTGTACTCATTATCACCCACATATTTACAATAAAAAAAGATTGATATTGTTTCCTGCCGGGGATGCCTTTTAAACTAGGCCATAGATCATTTTATTGGACACTGTCTAAAAAAAACTCAGTGATTTTAGAAGGAAATTATATCCTCTATATAATTAGTCTAAAATACCTCCCTCGGGGAAGTCTGTGGTATTGTACTGGATATTTGCCCAGTCGAAGCTTTGAGTCATGTTCCCAGAGAGCCTGTGTGTGCCAGTCAGAATGCTCAGACAGCATGTATCCATCTGTCACATGTGCACCAGCCGCGGGGCTATTATTGAGAAAATATATGCTCATTACATTTAATCCAGAGCAGACACAAAGATTGTTGATTCAGAATTTCCTCAAGTGAGTGGCACCAAGTAGAAAGCAGGAAATGTATTTAATTTGTGTCTAAATATCTCTATAGCATCTGTTGAAGTTGAACATTTATATGGGGAGCCCAGATAAAAAGTTTGGACATTAGCTTGTATGTTAAGGAGCAATATATACAGTAATAACCTAATATATTTCTCTTATTTGAACCTCTCCCCCATATGACTAGAAAAAATCCAATAAAAGAGCTTGGAAGTCTCTGAGAAATCAAATTCTTCAATGTTGCCTGGTGAATCTGTCAGCAGAATGCAGACTGCCAATTTATGTAGTCTGTATTTTACCTGTTGCTCAGCAGCTGCATCGCTCTCTTCCGGGTCGGGTTTAGAGTAAATGGGGCTCAAGGCAAAAGTGGGGCTCCCCTGACAATTTACAGACTTGTTTATATTTATATTGTTACTTCTAAACTCTGGTCACAGAAACATAGACTTACAACTAATATTTACCATATCACACCTACGAAAAAAAAATTAATTCTATGGCAAACTGATATATAGAAATTGAAAAATCTTTATTAAAGATTAAAAACGGAATTACCATACGACAGCTCACTGTTTGACTCACTGAAATGGTAACAATAATATCGAAACCCAAAGGTACACAGACCTGTACATAGCTGACAATATACAAGTGCCGAATGGCGTAAATACCGTACAAGGATTTTCAGTGCATGAATACATATAGCAGCAAATCTAGTATTAAACAAATACAAAGAGGCATTACATACCCATCATGAATACAGGAGCAATAGCACAGGGAGCGTCCACCCTAACGCATGTTTCGGTGCTAACTGCCTTCGTCTCAATGTGTCTATATATTGTTCCCACATAGTACCACCATACAGTGACCAAATATTACCGCTGTACATTACCCACATAATACTGCATTACAATGCCTATATATAATACTCCAATACTGTAATGACAGGGTAGGGAGACAGACAGGTGAGCCCTAATCTACCCGCCACTCAGTTCCTGCCTACTTGCAACGACCCGTCCTAAGCGACGGGGTACAACTGGGCGACGGTCCCTACGCTCAGTAAGTGCAAGACAGACAAACAGACAAGGGTACACAGAAGCTAGGGAAACGGGGCAGCTGCCCACGGAGACACCGTAAGCAACAAGAGTAGTGAACGAGCCGAGTCAAACCAGGAGAGAACGAGGTACAAAACGCGGAGCAGAAGAGTGGTCAGAAAGCCAAGGTCAATAACAAGCAGAGGTTCAGTAGTACAAGCAGCAGCAGCAAGCCAGGAAACCAGCATAGAAGAATCACAGGCAAAGGAGGAACCGGAAAGGCAGGTATAAATAGACAGTGGGCGGGAGCTAGCTCCGTCTGGCCAGGCTGCGATAGGCTCTCCCACTCCTAAGCCTGCCACCCTGAGTGGTGGAAGATGGAGTCAGTCTCACAGACATAGGAGCAGGTGCAGACTGATTGCCCACGGGCGTCAACACAGAAGCTGTGTCTGGCAAATCCACTATACGCATATAATCTAGATATATGGGGTGCAAATAACAGTAACATGCATTGCCATATGTATTATGCAAAAGAGTTTGATCAGTAATCTGCAAACACCTGTTGCTCATTGCACAAAAGGGTCTCTCCACCCGCAATCAATTACGTATCTTTAATTAAATGCACAGTATGTTGTATACTTTTTCCAATGCTTATTTAGTTTATCTCCAAAGTTGCTTTAGAGTATAAACATAAAATACATGTAGTGCAATCTGATATTAACCAATATTCACCCTGTATACTGCGTTAATCCAAATGGTGTTGCAAAAGTCCATAGACCTGATAATATACACAGTTGAGTCACATTATTATGACCACCAGCTAATATCCAGAGTAACCGCCATGTGCAGCACGGACAGCAGCTAGATGGGCTGGGAGTGACTCAATAAGGTGCTGGTCGGTCGTCTCAGGTATCTGGGGCCATGCTGACTGATGTGCCTCCCACATTTGCTGGAGGATCGTGGGGGAGGATCCGTAGAGCGAACAAGACGATCGAGGTTGTCCCACAGATGCTCAATTGGGTTAAAGTCTGGTGAATTAGGGGGCCAGAGCAGTACTTGGATGTCTTGGTTGTGCTCTTCCAACACTTTTGACACTTGTCTGGTAGCCCCCTGGTTGATTTTCCCTGTGAGCTGCTCCACTGTAGCGTGTTGGTCGGCCCTCGCTCACCTTCGTAGCCGACTTTCACCTCAAATGAATGGCACCTGGTGCTCCGCAGTTTCCACTTCGGTCACTCCCAATGGTGCCATTTGTCCACTCACGATACACTTTCACCACAACAGCACGTGAACTGTTCACAAACTGCGCTGTTTGAGAAATACTGCCACCCTTGGCCCGAAAGCCAATAATCATCCCTTTTTGCAACTCTGATAAATCGCCCCTTTTACCCATGGCAACAATGAGTGATATGTGTTTAGACAGCCTATCGCACACCTTATATACCCACCTAGCCAGCCCACGACGCATCACTTCCTTCATGGGCTACGCGCTGCCGACGTGGAAAGTAAGAGGTGGTCATAGTAATGTGACTCGACTGTGTATATCGGCATAGACACATGGTGACGCTGCCGGAGAAGAACGACCATTGTATCGTCATACGTCTAAATACCAGTACCATATAGTGATCACTTAATATCACCACACAATGCTCAGATGAAAGAACCATACAATGCCCACATAATATTGCCATACAACGCACAACTAACAGTGTCATACAATGTTCAAATATTATTGCCATACAGTCCAGATAATTACTGTGCCCACACAATATTGCCATACAATGTCCAAATATCAGTACCGTTGAGTATTTAAATAATACAGCCACATAGTGCCCCTATAATGTTGTTGTCATACAGTGAACAAATGAA
The DNA here is from genome assembly GCF_050947455.1 of Rhinoderma darwinii. Lineage (NCBI taxonomy): Eukaryota > Metazoa > Chordata > Amphibia > Anura > Rhinodermatidae > Rhinoderma > Rhinoderma darwinii. The sequence goes on from NC_134694.1 coordinate 81,243,573, forward strand.
ATAAAATTTATTGATTCATGAACAAATCCTAAAATTCAAACTGATAAGGAAAAGTGATTCCTGCATTTTATAATATAAAATCAAAATAGTAGACTCTATGTACTGATCACTATTAACAGCAGCCTGCATTCTGCTGATTGATCTGCAGGCTAATGGCAGGGAATTTATGTTTCTCACCTGAACTGTTCTATTATCACAACACGCATGCTTATAAATAGAGTTATTCTGATAATATAGTGGGCAATGCACTATAGTACTTATCAGGCTGAATCACAGCTACAGTCTAAAAAATACAATTCCAGATAACTCACGGTCTTCTCTGATTGTATACATTCTCTGTAGTCACTCTCTCTAACTACAACTCACCACATCAGTTGGCTGCACGGATTGCACCTTTTTGCAGAACTCCACTTGTAGCAGAACACCTATCCCTCTGACAGAATTACCCGTCTCCCTGTGTCATTGCACCCCCTTCGTCTGGCAACACATTTCTCTCCCCAGTCAACTGCCCCTCTCCCTCTGGAACAACCCCCCCCCCCCCCCCTTGGCAGCACATCTTTCTCATTTCTCGCCTTCTCACTCTGGTTGGACATTTACACCCACCCTGCTTCATCCATCGGCAGTAAATGTATCTCCTATTCCCCCTTGGGTCTTTGTTCCTCCAATAGCCCCATGTATATAAAGCAGGATATATTTAGATGTGTGACTAGTATATCTCTAATATTTAGATTTATGATTTGGTCTATGATATAACATTTTCATGTGAGTATGGCAGTAGAGACTATAACCATCAAGAATAACACTTTGCTATGGCTGGTGTGGGTAAATGGACTGAAATTACATGGTCCACCCACTATGTATATAGAGTGGCAGATTTTTACTATGGAATATGACGTGATTCAATAATATATATTTCTAATGTTTTAAACGTTCAGGGACCAAAATAGATTTGCATGATTTTTACATAATACTTCAGGTGTAGTAGAAGTAGTTGCCGCAGCAGATAACGGTTTTGTCGCTATTAACTCATTGTTTCTAATAGGGAGAGAGGGGGCTTCCCGGATTAGAAGGACAGCTTGGTTTACCTGGATTTCCAGGACCTGAGGGGCCACCTGGATCCCGGGGTGTAAAGGTAAGAAAATAAGTTTTGTTTGTGTTCTATATCATACAAATGAAAGACAAGTAATTATGACTTCTTTTAATTGTTACAATTAAGTCCTATTGACTAGCATATAATAACATTAAATCAAGCATCATAATAAAAGGATCAGCTCCATATAAGTACATAAAGAATTTTTTTTGTAGACATTTAGCATTTGTCTAATCAGTTATTTTCTGAATATCAGTTTTTTATAGCAGGCTGGAATTTAGGACGGAAACAAGAATGCAATTATTGCTTCAACCACTAGATGGCAGTACATTCACATTGAGAAATAATATTTTTTTTTATTTTTTTTCTTGGCCATTCCCTATGGTTAATCAAGGGGTTCATTAGTAGATGATTTGCCACACAGCTTGTTGTTTATTATTTTAGTTTACTTATATTTTTATAATATATACATAGGTTGTATTATTTTACAATCTTGCAGTGATGTTTTACTGAATCTAAATTGAAATGATAACATTTGCACATCTCTCCCTGACTTCATCTGTTTTTTAGGGTGATGATGGCACATCAGGACAGGTCGGACCTAAAGGGATAAGGGTAAGTAAACTATGAGTTTTATATATATTAGACTGTGTGTGTGTGTGTGTGTGTGTGTGTGTGTGTGTGTGTGTGTGTGTGTATATATTATTTTCTGATACCACCAGGAAGTGAATTGAGTAGAATCATATATAACAACCCTGCAACTCTCTCCTTTCTATCATGCTGAAGTTAAATTGGATGAAGCAGAAGTTGTGACTGGATTTGATTATATTTCTAATGAATATTTCTCTTTTCAGGGACCTCCAGGACTTCCGGGATTTCCTGGAGCACCTGGATTGCCAGTAAGTAGACCTCCAGATGTTCTTAAATGGTCCTTTACCTGTTTGTTTGTTTGTTTGTTTGTTTGTTTGTTTGTTTGTTTTCCAATTGTGCAAGTGCTAATTATCCACTTAAACATTCTAATTTCTCTTTCAGGGGATACCTGGGCAAGACGGATCCCCTGGACCTTCTGGTATCCCAGGCTGCAATGGCACAAAGGTATAACATTTAATTCTTTACAAGTCTGAAATGGGATAAAAAATGAGTATACAATCATAGAAAACACATTTCCAGACTTGTAGTTCATTACACAACAGAAGACATTGTATAATATCTTAGGAGGGTAAAGGAAGATGAAAAGTTACCTTTGAACATTTTATTTATCGGATTTGTAGGGTGATCTGGGTTTTCCAGGAGGTTCAGGAATTCCAGGTCTTCAAGGTCCACAGGTAAGAGCTAAATTATGTACTTAACCACTTTAGCACCTATAAGTACTTGATTCCTGGGACTTGGGGCAGGCTTGGTTACAGCACTGCACAAGTGTTCTTTAGATAATCTTGTTTTGCATTCAGTATCAATATTGTCTGTGTTAACGCTGAATACAATGAGATCTTAAACACAGGCTTAAAGGGGTATTTCTATAGTAGACTGTTATGGCCAGGGCCGGCCTTAGGTTTGATGGCACCCTGTGCGGGACTCTCTATTGCCACCCCCTACACAACCCAAAAATTAACCACATATATAGACACGCACATACTGGAACATATGTATTGTACATACATAAAGACAGATATTTAGACATACGGGCAAATATACATACACACATCTGGAATATATACATACAGGTAAATATATAGACGTACAGACACACACACACACACACACACACACACACACACACACTGGCAGATAAATACACAGTCAGGGACATATACAAATACATAAAGGGCACATATATATACAAGCACAAAGACACATTCACAAACAGACCCATATGTACCCAGTACAGATAATGTTGTAGATTTCATGTACAGCCCTAGGTAACACCACAGATAACACACAGTGATAATTGAGTACAGATAATGTAGTAGATGTTACTTGCAGTCCTATGTAACACCACAGATAACACACAGTAATAACTGAGTACAGAAAATGTTGTAGATGTTACCTGCAGTCCTATGTAACTCCGCTGATAACAGTGATAACTCTCTGAGCACAGATAATGTCGTAGATGTTACCTGCAGTTCTATGTAACAAAACACCACATATAACACACAGTGATAACTCTCTGAGTACAGATAATGCAGTAAATGTTACCTGCAGTCCTATGTAACACCACAGATAACACAGTGATAAGTCTCTGAGCATAGATGATGAGATAATGTCATAGATGATAACTATACCCACCGACACATATAAACACACACACACACACACACACACACACACACACACACACACACACACACACACACACACATATATAAGGGCAGCAGAGTATATAAGGGGCAGCAGGGTTCATAAGGGGCAGCAGGGTTCATAAGGGGCAGCAGAGTATATAAGGGGCAGCAGGGTATATAGGGGCAGCAGGTTATATAAGGGGCAGCAGGTTATATAAGGGGCAGCAGGGTATATAGGAGGCAGCAGGGTATATAGGAGGCAGCAGGGTATATAAGGGGTAGCGGGATATATAGGGGGCAGCGGGGTATATAGGGGCAGCAGGATATATAGGGGCAGCAGGATATATAGGGGCAGCAGGATATATAGGAGGCAGCAGGGTATATAGGAGGCAGCAGGGTATATAAGGGGTAGCGGGATATATAGGGGGCAGCGGGGTATATAGGGGCAGCAGGATATATAGGGGCAGCAGGATATATAGGGGCAGCAGGATATATAGGAGGCAGCAGGGTATATAGGGGCAGCAGGATAAACAGGGGCAGCAGGATAAATAGGGACAGCAGGGTATATAGGGGCAGCAGGGTATATAGGAGGCAGCAGGATATATAGGGGGCAGCAAGATATATAGGGGGCAGCAGGATATATAGGGGCAGTAGAGTATAAAGGGGCAGCAGGGTATAAAGGGGGCAGCAGGGTATATAGGAGACAGCACAAATATCTTTGTTTTATGAACACACACTTTTACAAAGAGACAAACACACACTAACATATACACATACAAACACAGAGACACAAACTGTGTACACACACAGAGAGACACAGACACTGTAACATATACACATACAAACACAGAGACACATACTGTATACACACACACACACACACACACACAGACACACATACTGTATATACACACAGACACACATACTGTATACACACACATATACACACACAGACACTTATTATCTCTCCATGCTGACAGGATCACAGGCTTCGTGCAGGACGGGCTGTGGGCGGAGCTTCCTCCTCTGCTCTTGTTCCTAGGCTCTTAGTCCGTGTGTGTAACTAAGAACAGAGCACAGAGTAGAGGCAGAGCCTTGTGGCGCCCCCTACATGCTTGGACACCCCTAAGGCCGGCCCTGGTTATGGCATATTGCTGGAATATCTGACCATTCTAAGCATAAGTGGAGGTCCCAGTAGTCAGACCCTTACCAATCAGTGAGTAATGACATATGCCAACAATATGCTGTCACTTACCCCTTTAATCTTCTTTATAGTCATGTTTTGTTTTTTTTCTGTTCATTGCGTATTTTTTTTATACTTTCAGGGTCCCCCTGGATTACCAGGTTTGAAAGTAAGTCAACAGATTTCTCTTTTTTTTTATTTATTGAAAAACACAGGCTGATTTAACTAAACATTGTCAAATGATATTCTGCATAAAACATCTATGTATATACATTTTTTCTAAAATGCCTCTGTACACGCAGCATTACAGAGGGTCTGAGGGTACAGATGCTCCATACATCCAGTGAAGATCTAATTTGCTATTTTTTAGAACTAGATCACAAATTGAAGGTTTTATTGGATTCAGCGGTCTATATGCATTGTATCAAGTCAAGTTCTTCTTGATGGTTTTTAATATTATATTGGATTGACAGATGTCAAGAAGCTGTGTTCTATTCAAGGGCATTAATACCATACAGGCAGCTCCTGTGGGTGCTATGCTATTTGGCCCTCTTTTCTATGTATGCTCCAGGTTCTGGTTGGTGATCATCCTTCAGTTTAGTTCAGTTGTATAGTTTCATGTGATGATAAGTTTCTACAATTAAATATATGTAAATAAAATATATTTAAAATGTGTCATCTGACAGTGTAAGATTGTAAATAAAATGGATGGACCTTTACCTGACTTTAGAAGGCAGTATATCTGCATCAAAGCCCCCTCAGATAGAATTAAACAAATATAAGAATATAATGATGTTGACTGTCAGATACAGATAAGACCTGGAAGAAGTGATTGACTGGTTGCAGTTTATTTTCCAGCCACTAGAGGTCATCAGTGAACTTTTTATAGCGTTAGTCCATATTCACACCTTCCGCTAACATTTAGCCAGCAATGTATGTGAATGTGGTGTTTTATATCTCGTTCACAAGCTCAGGAAGAATAATGACAAAGAATAATGAATGCGCTGGGGACTTCAAAATAAACATCATGTTCATTATTGCCACAAATTCCGCAATGAAAAGCCGCAGATTTGCTCCATTGAATTACGATAGTGCTAGTCCGCATGCTCCAATCTGCAGCAGAGAACCGAGCGACAGATGCAGATTTCTACCGCAAATTTTCGGAAAAATCCACGCCGGATTTGCCATAGCCAGACTTTGTTATAATGCAAATTCCATTGTTTCCTTTAGGGTGAGCCAGGAGAAGTCATCCCTTTTACTCAGCCAGGACAAAAAGGGGATTCAGGACTACCGGGTCTCCCAGGTTTACCAGTAAGTGTTTGCAACCAGTCATGCAGATAACTAATGCATTTTATATTATTTTCTCACAATCCATGCTTAGAATTGAAACAAAATATTTAAAACTTAAGAATTATGTACATGTGTTGTGTAGTTTAGAATGTGTACATTAGCTTTCTCCTTCTGTTAAAATATAAGGATATTGTAAAATCACCGAAACCATATGATGAGTTCTACGTTGCTTTGGATTTTTGCGACTTTACAAGTCTCATATGTACCTCTCATCAGTCTCGCCCAATATATAGACACTAGATTCTTGCATTGTTAAATGGCGGACATTTTTATTGCACCATTAATTTCAGGGCTATGTACTGTAGCAAGTTTAGGATTACAGTGGTTGTATGATACTCATGCTGAGTGTCACACGTGTAATGCTGAGTGCTGTCGCATGACGTAACAAAGAGGTGTATCTTCCTTTTCCTGGGTCCTGGTACAAAAACTTTGACTTGGCTGCTGTTTGTAAACGTGCATTTAGAAGAAGTAATAGTAATCTAATAATAGTCTAATAATCCTGCTTTCTAAGGCCCAGTTCCCACAAGTCGGATACGCTGCATAAAAACCACGCAGCGTATGTGACCTGGAACCAGCAGCACATTCCGTCTGAAAAACCACACCACATTGTGGGGCGGTTTTTCGGCTGGAATTTCCGCTGCGGTAAGCAGCGTAGAAATAAAAAAAATGACACCTATACTTACCGAAGCTGTTGTCATGGTAATGCGTCCCTCCGTGGCCATCCGGTCTGGTCTCCCTGGATGACTCTAAAGCCCATCTGACCACTGCAGCCTGCGCTTTTTCTTTCTGCGTTACGATTTTTGCAGCGGAAAAGTCAAAACGCTTGGCTTTCTGTTGCAGGTTTTGAATCCCCATTGAAGTCAATGGGGAAAACCCGCAACAGGTAAGTAACGAAAACGCAGGCATAAATTGACGCGCTGCGGATTTAAATTCCGCACCACAAGTCAATTTATTAACATTTTTGCTGTGTTTTTTTTTTTTCCGCAGCGTGGACATGAGATTTTCAAAACCTCATCCACTTTGCTGCTGCTGTAAATGCTGCGGAATTTCCGCACAGGATTCCATTGCCGAAATTCCTATGGGCCAGGTTGTCATTGCTTCCTCTCCGACCACCATACCAATGGCAGGGATGTAAAACATTTGTAATTCCAGTTCTGTTTTCTTCATATACCTATTTTGTTTTTTACTTTTTATGCTTTTCTAAAAGGTAATTCAAGTTGTGGTTGTGCGTTACTATCACTGTGGTCTATGAGGAATGTCAGTGACCCCCAGATACTTTCAATGTGATGCAATGTTTTTCAGTCTGTTGCAGCATCTTGTGACTGTTCTGTCATTGTGTAACTCTAGCCTAAGTCCAGAAATGTGCCCAGTTCTGATTATATGCATGATAGAAATTGTTACTTCTACCATATCCAGCAATAGGTTTTATTTTTCCATCATAGGCTTCGTTCACATCTGCCTCGGGACTCCATTCATGGGTTCCGTCAGACCTTTCCGTCAGGGGAACCCATGAACGGAAACAAAACAGAAACCACAGCTTTCTTTTTGCATTCCATTGATTTCAATGGTAATGCTTCCGTTGCTAATTTGTCTCCGTTTCCATTTGTTTCCGTTCCGTGAGGTTTCCATTTTTTTCGGCGGAATCCATAGCGTAGTCAACTTCGCTACTAATTCCGCCTAAAAAAACGGAAACTATGGAGACAAACGGAAACCATTAGCAACGGAAGCATTACCATTGAAATCAATGGAATGCAAACGGAAAGCTATGATTTCCGTTCATGGGTTCTCCTGATGGAAAGGTCTCACGGAACCCATGAACGGAGTCCCGACGCAGATGTGAACGAAGCCATAGACATTTATGGCATATAGATATAAAAAGTGACTGAGCATGTCCAGTCAATATGCAACAGCCTCATGTTTTATATATTGATCTGTGACTACATTGAGCCATGAAGGAGTAATGCTGCTCATGGTGGTTTTGTTCTCTTTTACTTTTTATCTTTATAGCTTTCTCTGATATTGCCACGTATTGGGTAATCTGGTCGTTTTTCATACTTAGTCCTTCTTATACACATGACTTGTTGAATTTGCTCCACTTTAATGTGTGCTTCCTTTAAGAAGAATATGTTACAGTAAAATGCTATTTATATAATAAAACGTGGCAAAAACACATTACATGGAACGAAAAAATAAAAGAACTAGCTATAATGGGAGTTATCATGTTTACAGTAGTTCCAGTAAAAATAATGTCTGTATTTCTCTGCAGGGCCTACTTGGTCCCCCAGGAATACAGGGTCCAATTGGTCGTCCAGGACCTGCAGGTTTACCGGTACAGTATGATTTATGTATTTAGTAAAAAATATTTCCACGTCTTAGCAGTGAATCTTAGGCTTTGTTCACACTAGCGTCAAGACTTTAAACACTTTGGCGGATTGGTTTTCCAATAGCTCCAAATGGTCACTGATTGACCCTATTGACTTTAAAGGGACCTGTTAGGGTTCTTCTATTTTTAAAGGCAAGAATAGCGATGCAAATTTTTACCATCAAAAACACTGGAAAGCCCAACAGAATCCTTAACAGGGGCTTGTAACCCAAGTGTGAACAAAAACCTTATCTGATCTATGTTCATTCGTGGTGAGTGTGAGGATGTACCAAAATCTGCTAAAATGGCTGTAGACACAAAGATGTAGCCCCTACCAGATAAAAATGTTGACATACATTATTCATTGTAACATCCGCCATTGCACAGTATTTTGCTGCATTATGAATGGTTTTCCCATGTGAATAGTTTAGTTGCTCAATATGGTCATTTCTTGGCAATTGTTATTAAAGTTTATTCTCAATCTGTTGCACTGGTCATAAATTATTGAATATGCAGAATTTTATGGTGTAGATCTTATCATTAAGGTTATAAGCTCATAAATTACACCCTTCTCCTTTATTCTCTAAGATTTTCCCACCCCCCTTAGGTTCATCCTATCTATGTAACTATGTAATGACATGGTAATGGTAGGGCAAGACATTATTTTAATGGCAAGCATTTCAGTTAGTTTAGGATAACGCTTACTGTTTGTTTTTTAGGGACCGGCTGGTTCCCCTGGAATTCCAGGAGCAAAGGTGAGAAAAGTCCAGTTTTATATGGAGTATTTGCCTAGTTTCATGGTATTTTGTATTAACAACTTCTTCCAATTTGATTTTTATTAGGGTAACATGGGCTTAAATTTCCAAGGACCAAAAGGAGAAAGGGTACGTAAGCTGGCATGTTCTGCTACTGCTGCAGCATGCTTTACATTTCAAACTATTGTTTTAGTCTTAGAAGTTTTTGAGCACTATAATATAGTCAACACTAAAAAGCGTAGCTAAAGTGTAGCTAAACATTTGACAAACTTCTGACATGTCAGAAGTTTGGATTGGTGGGCGTCCGAGACCCCCACCAATCGCTAGAACGAAGCAGCTGAAGTGCTCGTGTGACCGCTCAGCCGCTTCGTGTCTGTACGGCTTTTTCCGGAAAGCCGATGTATCGGACTACGGGCTCATAGGCTTTCTATTAAGTCCGTACACAATACATTTATTTCCAGAAAAAGCCGATCAGACACGAAGCGGCTGAGCGCTCACACGAGCACTTCAGCTGCTTCGTTCTAGCGATTGGTGGGGGTCTCGGACCCCCACCAATCGAAACTTCTGACATGTCAGAAGTTTGTCAAACGTTTAGCTACACTTAAAAACACTTGTAATTACTAGAATAAACTTGTGGTTTATTTTTAGGGTGATCCAGGACTTCAAGGACCTCCTGGACCTCCTGGGCAGTCAACGGAACAGAAGGAACCCGGAGATAGTCAAGTCCAAAAAGGAGAGAAGGTTTGCATGAGAACATTATGTAATCATATCAGTAAACCACGTATATGTAGTGCGCACACTTTGTAATATGCTTTCTGTAAAGATTTGGTATATGAGCGCTTACCTCATAGAACGCAGCTGCAGGCACCAGCACTGGTTCATTACATACAATCATCACTAGATTTGAGATACATCTCTAAGTATCCGCATAATGAACAAGGGTATGTAAATCAATCTCTGCAACTATAGTCCTAAGAAACCGGTATCTATATACTAAAGATCCATATGGACATATTCCATATCCATGGACAAATGTGAGTGTACTCTAAAGTGCGAGCACTACATGTTCTCTGTTAGTTTAGCAATAGTTAATAAAAAGTATATAGAAAGTACAACACAGATAGGCTTAAAAATAACATGCTACAACACTAGAGGGAGCTAAGGAGCTATTGTTATACATTGAACTCAATAATTACACAGTATGCAATAAGCGCGAGTTCTCCCTCTAGTGGTGGCTGCAAGTAGCCACTATGCAGTGGATGTGGAGCTCTGTGCTCTGTATCAGGAAAATAAAGCACCAATGACTATAAAGATGTATTAGGAATATTTAGAAAAGAATGAGCAAAAAATATTGGACCTAAAAACGACATGATGATAGAAGGTATTTTGTAGAGCCATGTCTAATATTTTGAGATTAGTTAATTTGCTTGATAGGGCAAAAATTCCCAACCTTTTTTCCAATTCTGTTTTTATTCAGAAAATTGTATAAATATAACAGAGATTTTCAGACAGTCATACAGATATAAATGTATATGCAAATCAATACTAGAAAGCAAAGTCTGTAGTAATGAAATAGGGCAAAATAATCGTATCAATCACGCAGGATCGTCAAAGCTGTATGAATCACGTGATACATATAAAATGCAGGTTGATACATTATCACAAATGTACCTAATGATGGCACAGAAAATCTCTTAACATATACAAAAACAGTATGCAAGAACAATATACAAATATACATAGGAACATGAAAGACAAAAGCCCGGAGAGAATAGTCAAATATGAGAATTATAAATTGATAGAATGGCTAAATCTGTTTAATCTGCACGGACAAGCCATGCAGTTCAATGAAATAGGGATATGATAAAGTGCTAAGATAATGGACGTTCCGAAAAGAGGAGAATCATGCGAAAGGGGCACTCAATTAAGCAAGAAAAAGTTAAATACCCATACTGCCTCAACTTGAAAAGGGATAGATGCAATAGTGTGTCTGTAACGTTTCCATGGGGATCAGATGGATTTAAATTTGGAATGGGCTCTCTGCTCCCAGCTCACCAACCCCTCCATTCTATATAGATGATCCAATTTGACCATTAACTGATGCATAGTTGGTGCGATTCTGGATCTCCAATTTAGAGGGATAAGCAACCTGGCCGCTGTGAGGATGTGTGTGATAAGGTAATTTCTGGACGGGCAAAAGGAAGGTTTGGGTAACCACACTAGGATCAGAGAGGCCATTAGGGAAATACATTTCCCAGTTACTTGATGAATTAAATCAGAGACCTCTGACCAAAATGATCTTATTAGCGGCCATTTCCACCAAATGTATGAAAGCAAACCAGTAGATACGCCACAGCGCCAGCAAGACCGGTCAGGTGACAGACCTATTTTATGTAAGTATTCAGGTGTTCTGTACCACCTAGTTAAGGTCTTTAAAGGTATTTTCCTGTATCCTGACACATCTTGAGAAGCCATGGTAGTGACTTAGAATAGTCGCTATTTCAGAAGGAGACCAGGAGGACTGAAGTTCTCATTCCCATGGCAGTATAAAGCTGGGCTTATCGGATCTAGATATAAGAAGTAAATCTGAATATATTTTTATAAAGGAGCTTGGTAGGAGTTGAGGGAAACTTAAGGAGAGTGTCTATCCAGGAAGACTCGGGTAGAGGGGTGTGTGTCTTACAGAATTTGAGGCAGAGACTCCGAAAACTTGTGGGGTACAAAAAGTTTCTTGTTAGCTCCATAGTTTCAGAGGCCACATCTTCTATCGATGGGATATTTGAATTTTGGAACAGAGTTTGCAAAGGTGTCATATTTAAACTTGATCAAAGTCACCCCAGGAGTAAGAGGAAGATAGTTAATTGGTGTGTCTGGGGAGAATGATCTCTGAGGCACAAGCATGGAAAAATAATTATGGAATATTAGGATTGTACCTTTCGAAATAGGGTTAAGGTTGGTCTTGGAAAGGTGTTTATTGAAATTGCCCCAAAGGAGAGGGAGTAGTCGTGGTCCCAACAGAAATTGTTCTACTTCTACATGTGGAGGTGGTAAGTCCTTCCATCCACCTGCTCAGCTCGATAATAGGTAAAAGTGTTTGGTAGCCCCATTCCTCCTTGAGGTTTTTTAAGGATGAGAAACCTGTGAGGGAGTCTCGGGTATTTTGTGGCCCAGAGAAACCTATTAAATAGGGTTCTTATGTTGTTAAAAAGGATTGGGGAAGGAAAATAGGAACTGTCTATAAGACATATAACTATTTCGGTAAGACATATGTTTTAATTAAATTCTTCCTACCCATCCAGGAAAAAAGTGGAATTTTATTTTAAGGTTTAGTAGTTGTGATTTCATCTGAGACAAAAGTGGTTGATAGTTTAGTGAAAAAAGTAAGGAAAGATTCCTTGGCAGGAAGATCCCCAGGTATTTCATGGTGACTTCAGAGCATTTAAATGGGGTGTGAGAAGTAAGTGAGGTAATGTCTAAATTCGGGGCGGAAATATTAAGGAGTTCAGATTTTGAATAATTTATTTTGAAGTTGGAGACTTTTCCAAAACCTTTAAAAATCATCAGGATCCGAGGCATCGCAGAGGTAGGATTGGTGATAATAATTAGCAGGTCATTTGCAAACGCAGCTGTAGTGTGTGTAAAGCTAACTACTCTCAAACCCGCGATATTGCCATCCTGATGTATCTTTTGGATCAAAGTCTCCAATAGTCCATATAAAAAGTGAAGGAGACAGGGCAGCCCCGTCTTGTGCTGTCCATTTAATCGCAATCTGGCACTGGGAGCTGGGTACAAAGAAAAAATAGCCAAATTCCCGACCTTTTTACCATGTTGAATCCCTGGCAAAATGATCACTTGATGGGGAATCACTACAACTACCTCATCGCTATTGTAAATGTGATATCTCTTGCTGTTGCTCTGTCCTGGGGAACCCCAACAAAGTCCACATTTTCTGTAGAACTCTGGTCGGTAAAAACACTGTTTTTGTGTTTGTGCCATTTTTTTCTTATTGACCTCAATGTAGAAAACATGCATAAAATACATGAAAACACCAAGTGCATGTGGATAAATTCAGGCAAAAACCATGTAATAACAAAAAAATTATGCTCCATTTTAATTTGTAACCAACAGTAGGCCATTCTCCGCATGCCCCTGATATAGGCATCATTTCTAATTCCACACTTATTTACCATCCCACATTTTCAGAGTTTCATTGAGTGAAACCTCTATTTGCGCTGGGCCTCTGACAAAACAACTGCCCCATGTGATAGGTTACAATGAGATGTCATTTTCTTCCTTTTTTTCTAGGGCTCAACAGGTGAATCAGGTTTTTCTGGACAGCCTGGACCTCCGGGTCCTCCAGTAAGTAATGTGGAGTGTGTGACACGAACACAGTGATAACTTGTTTATCTATTTGTTTCAGATAGTCCTAATAATTTTCTGAAATAAAATGTAAGATTATCATAAAGCAACCCTGAAACGCTTATAAATATAAGAGGTTTTAGTCCTTAATAGTTTCTTTGTGAATTATTAAACATGTATAATAATCAAGATAGTTATAATAAAGTCAGGATATTAATATTATTTCTTTTAATTTATAAAATTCAGACTCATATAATTATCTTTTTAGGGTCCTTCTGGAGGTTTTAAGGGACAAAAAGGAGACCCAGGAGATTCAGGAAAAATTGTAAGTAGTAGTTTTGAAGGGGTTGTGTCATCAAGATAACTTCTTATCATATGCCTGATTAGGGCAAATGGACGTTATCGTCATTGTTTTTTCTCTTGGGACCCCCCTTTAATAGCCAGAGCGGAGAGCTGCCGCAAACAGTGCCTTTCACTCTGGCGAACCCAGGCCATCCATCTACTACATAGATAGCCATTCATTTGAATAGGCAGCATTTAATACTACATTTCCCCTGCAGTGGCCACTACAGGGGAAATGTATGGCCAGCCAGAGCTTCCACCAGCGATTACAGGTGATCTGGAGCAGAATCCATGGCGATCAGCTCATCCCTAGTCTGGCTTCAATAAGACTATGGGCCCTATGTATATTGTGTTCAAATGTAAACCCTGTATTATTGATTAGGGGTGTAAGGCTCATGCACACATGCTTATTACAGTTCGGTACAACCTTCGAGATTGTGTGATGTGTCTGGTTTTCACTTGGAATTAGTTTGACATAAACTGTCTTATATAAAGCATCTTCTATTGAATCTGACCAATATGTAGGCATATTATTCCATATTCTTTAATAAGTTGAGACATTTATAACTGTAGTTCAACTTTAGGAAGCATGAAACTTTTTATTTTAGATATCTTCAGTTCTGATGTATTGTTTGAGTGTTATTAGTAGCTGTTGTGTATGGGTAGTGGTCCTATTGGGGATCATTCCTGTACCAGACTGGTTTTTTTAATCAATTGTTTTTACTCTCTTTTTGTGTCCTACAGGGAAAGCCTGGGAAAGAAGGACGAAGTGGATTTCCTGGTATTGAGGTTTGTATCTTTTTTATCTAAATCCAGTATTTTCTATGTCAAATAAAAAATAAAATAAAATAATACATATAACACATTTACAATTTTGACATCTTTTTGGTTTTATTTCAGGGTCTTTCTGGTGATCGTGGTTTTCCAGGAAATTCTGGTAGAGATGGTGACAAGGTAAATATATGTACAATCTACTTATATGCCAGAGGTAAAAGGGAAACATGATGTGAACATGATGTGTTACATTATTCTTCCTGTCCTCTGTGTGTACATGTTGTGTGTTGTTAATAAATCTAACTGTTAACGAAAAAAACAAGACAACATCAACTAAAGACAGGCAGCCATATTCTGCATCACATAGAGACAGGTAGCCATGTTATACATCACCTAGAAACAGGTAGCCATGTTATACATCACCTAGAGACAGGTAGCCATGTTATACATCACCCACAGACATGCAGCCATGTTATACATCACCCACAGACATGCAGCCATGTTATACATCACCCACAGACAGGCAGCTATGTTTTACATCTCCCTAGAAACAGACATCTATGTTATACATCACCTACAGATAGGCAGCCATGACATAAATCACCCACAGACATGCAGCCATGTTATCCATCACCTGCAGACAGGCAGCCATGTTATACATCACCTAGACACAGGCAGCCATGTTATAAATCACCTAGAGACAGGCAGCCATGTTATATATTACCCACAGACAGGCAGCCATATTATACATTACTTAGAGACAGGTAGCCATGTTAGAAAAGTAAATAAACACTCAGTGAACTAGTTGGATTAACCATAATAATCATCATTATTATTCCACCATTAGTCCTATGTTGTTGGCCCGTGGAAGTGTCTTGTGTTTTGGCCCAGCACATGTATGTCATGTAGCTCTGTTGCCATCTGAATAGCAGGGGACATAAGACAAGTGCGGGACACATGACTGACACCCTGTTTAGTCCTATTTAGCCCGTAGATGCATTACACAGGATTGATCCATTAGCTAAACCTGTATAAAAAAACCGGTATGTGAGCATAATTTAAAATACATACATATATTAGTTTCAATTTGTATAATTTGCTATTGTATAAATAATTTAAAAAAAAAAACTGGAGCAAACATATGTTTACTTGAAAGCAGTAAACAAACTAAGTTGTTCTGCCTCATCATATTCCATATGTCGTTTGTGGATTTTTGGTATTGCAGATCAGCGCCAATGAATGTGACTGCGCTTCAATACCAGGATTAGCCCATGAACAAGAGTGATTCTGTTCCTGGGAAAAAGCAGTCCTTTATTTTCTAATCCTGGGCGACCCCTTTAAACTCTGAAATGTAATATCCAGTATTTGACTCAATATGTTTTATTTTCAGGGTCAAAAAGGTGATCGTGGAGTCCCTGGACCTCCTGGACAGGTAATATCATGGTTATATACAGCTAATAATACTCCGTTCGCCATTTTCCATAGTTGAAAATCATTTAACTGTGCATTGCCATACATTGTGTTCCTTTATGGTACTTCTATTATGGTATCTAGCAAATTAAATTTCACACTAGTTTCCTGCTGAGACCATCAGCAGACTGCCAGCTTGTTTACAGTGGACTGTATTCCGTCAATGGCGCATGCAGAGAGCTGTCACATTGCAACAGCCTTTTGCGTGTTCTATTCATATAGTACAGGCTGCCATAAATGTCTCTGTTATTCTGCTGATGAACCCGGCAGAGGAGAGGAACCTCACTGAACACCTGCTTGGTGCTTCTTATGGAATTTCTGACAATACAGCTTCCTCATAAATGGATTATAGTGTCTCTAGAAAAAAAAGGACGTCTCAATTATACTTTTTTTTTAGCTAAACCCTAAACCGATCCAATTACAACTCTGTATTTATTATGTCCATATTTTCAGGTAATAGGTGGATTAGAACCAACTGTTGGACCAAAAGGAAACACTGGACCCCCAGGATTAACTGGAAACAAAGGAGATCGTGGTTATCCAGGCTTACTAGGCCCACCTGGCTTACCAGGATCACCAGGTGAGGTCTGAAAAATGTGCCATATGTGCCAAAAATGTGCCCTTAGCCATTTTGCCTTTAATATCTGGACATGCATACAAGTACACAAAGAGAAGGCACTCCTACACTGAGGTAGTAATGCCTACATGACAGCCCAATGCACACTAGCACTGCAGACTCCTCAATAAGGTTTTCTATATATTGAGAGGAAGGAGAAATCCGGCAGAAAATGGCTAATGAATATGGTAAGACACGTAACTTTTAAATAAAAAAAATATAAGGGGAGATCTCTCCCTTATTGCAGCATGCACCAGATTCATCAACAGAACACACATTGGTGTATTTGGTGTAGCTTAAAAACAACGGCAGGAAACGTGCTGGAAAATTTTGATGAGTGAGTCACAATAGGTATGATTATGAAGCGCCAGCCATTTGTATGTGTTAAAGGGAATAAGAAGTATGGTATTTGGCTGAAAAAAACCTGGCATAAGTACATTGATAAATCTTCCCCATAGTATATAAGTAGTGCACCCTGTGGTACACCCTACAAGAAATTGTGAAGAAATAACAGGAAATAATGCAAATCCTGTTTGGCTCTTGCAAGTACTGCCGTTGGTTGTTTCCATTTGTGGCCAGTAAGTCTTTATCACTCAAAGTGAAAAATCATGTTTGGTGGACCTTCACTAATATATGAGAAATTGTACTGACAGCAGTTCCCTAATATATTCCTATAAGCTAGCTACCTCCTCTCTGCCCAGTGAGAGAGATTAGAGGGGACTCTCAGACAGCTACTTCCTGTCCCATAAACTGAGAAGAAAAGTAGAGAGCAAACTGCAGAATTTACTAGAGAGACTACACACAGTTACTGCAAATATTCAGGAACTTTTCACATTTCCACTTTTGGCTGAAGGGACACTTTAACTTATGGCTTTTCAGACTTGTTAACTTTACATGGTGAAAATCTGAGACGTCTTCTGGTGGTCGCAAATTAACTATTTTAAGCTAGCGATTTTAACTAGCATTAATACTGCAATAGAGTTAACTATAATTAATGTGTTTTTTCTGATATTTGTACTACTTCTCCACTTTCATTAGTCAATACGCATAAAATATAATACAAAATCGAGTCACATTATTATGACCACCAACTAATATCCGGAGTAACCGCCGTGTGCGGCACGGACAGCAGCTAGACGGGCCAGGAGTGACTCAATAAGGTGCTGGTAGATTGTCTCAGGTATCTGGAGCCATGATGACTGCAGTGCACCCCACATTTGCTGGAGGTTGCGTGGGGGAGGATCCATAGAGCGAACAAGACGATAGAGGTGGTCCCACAGATGCTCAAGTCTAGCGAATTATGTGGCCAGAGAAGTACTTGGAAGTCTTGGTCCTGCTCTTCCAACCACTGTCGGACATTTCTAGCTGTGTGACATGTCACATTGTCTTGTTGGAAGATTCCATCTGCCTCACTGAAGACAAACAGCATGTATAGGTGGACATGACCTGCAACGATGGATTCATACCCAAATCGTATGAATACGTGGGCCCAGAGAATGTCATGAAAATATTCCCCAGACAATAACGCTGCTGCCACCAGCTTGTGTTTCTCCAGCAATGGATGCAGGATGTTTGTTCTCTGATTTTTTTAGTCTGACACCCCAACGTCCATCCATTAGATGAAGCAGAAAACGTGACTCATCGGAGAAGGCAACCCTTTGCCAATCATCGATGGTCCAATTCCGATACAGCCGTGTAGCAGTGCACCTTTTATTAGCATAGGAGGAGTGACCATCCGTCTGCTTCAGAGCCCCATATGCAGTAGGGTTCGTTGAACCGCTTTAGACACACGTAGCCCCCTAGTTGGTTTTCATGGTGAGCTGCTCCACTGTAGCGTGTCGTTCGGCCCTTGTGCACTTTCGTAGTCGACGTTCACCTCTCACATCAATGACACGTGTTGCTCCACAGTTTCCATGTCGGTTACTTCCAATGGTGCTATTTGTCCTCTCACAATGCACTTTCACCACAGCAGCACGCGAACAGTTCACAAACTGCGCTGTTTGAGAAATACTGCCACCCTTGGCCCGAAAGCCAATAATCATCCCTTTTTGCAACTCTGATAAATCCCCCCTTTTATCCATGGCAACAACGAGTGATATGTGTTCAGACAGCCTATCGCACACCTTATATACCCACCAAGCCAGCCCACAACCTTACACTTTCTTCATGGGCTACGCGCTGCCGACGTCGAAAGTAGGAGGTGATCATAATAATGTGACTCGACTGTGTACAACATAGACCATAATCTAAAAGTTAATAATATAAGTGTAATTTGAATTCCCAACTTCAAAAAGCAGCAAAATTCGTGATTGTTGTTTTGATTTATTTTGGTTGTGTATTTTTTTTTTTATGGTCATTCTAGTGATTATACAGTCTTTAGAATATAAATTAAGTAAACAGTATGGAAATGTATGGTCTCTTGTATTTGGTTTAGGTACTTCTGCTACAGGTCCTGCAGGGGACCCTGGCTTTCCAGGAGAAATAGGACAGAAAGGAGATCAAGGCCCTCCAGGAGTATCTATACCGGGCTCTTCTGGAGAAAATGGCCTTCAGGGATTTCCTGGACCTCCAGGACCACCTGGACCTCCAGGCAATTCTGGTAAGTACCTTGAAGCTTTTTAAGCACCACATTCTTGCAAATCTTTACAGTTCAGCTGGTCCAGTTTTATTTTTAAGATTGAAAGTAGACAGAGATATAGGTAATATTTCACCTATGGCACATTAAAGCAGATTTGTCACCTTAATGCGCTGCCTTAGGTAAGGGCAGCATATTACAGGGACAGGTCTGATCTTCTTTTATCCAAAATGGCACAAAAAAATATTGTGCCATCTTGCTAATAAGAGCGTTCAATGAATTCACCGGACTCATAGTCCCCCCACCTCTCCTCACCTCCCTCCGCCCTTCTCACAGTGATCGATGGGATGCTGTGGATGCAAATACACAGCAACTAGCCATCAATCACTGCTGAGAGGGGCGGAGCGAGATGAGGAGAGGCGGGGGAGCACTCTCTTCATTTAAACACTTCTATTAACCAGATGGCACAATAATTTTTTGTCTAATAGGAAAACAGACCTGAGGCAGTATATTACGGTGACGCATTTTTCAAAATTATGTTGTCGCTAGTTATTGTAGAACATTATATTCTCCTATCTGCTCCAATTGCTATTGTGTACATCATTCAGTATCCTATTCAACTGCATCAGTGGATAACCAGACCTTTGCCCTGAACCCGGATAATAACCTGTTACTTGTGGTACATCAAATAAAAAAAATGCATGTTTTTTTTTTCATATTCAGCTGGAGGTTTATGTACGCAAGGACCACCCGGCCTTCCAGGACGCCCAGGCGATCCAGGTCTCTTTGGAGAAAGAGGACAAAAAGGTGATGTTTTTAGTATTCATTTTTTTTTTTTACCCTTTATGCATTTTGCATCTGTGGATCTTTTCTAGGCAAATTTCTCCAGTGATAATCATCCTAAAAGTGCATATAAATTTCACATAGTTTAATGTTTAGTGTATCTCCTTCAGGTATGATCTAGCAAACATTACAATAGAAAGTGGTATACACTACCGTTCAAAATTTTGGGGTCACCCAGACAATTTTGTGTTTTCCATGAAAACTCACACTTATATTTATCAAATGAGTTGCAAAATGGCTAGAAAATATAGTCAAGACATTGACAAGGTTAGAAATAATGATTTTTATTTGAAATAATAATTTTCTCCTTCAAACTTTGCTTTTGTCAAAGAATGCTCCATTTGCAGCAATTACAGCATTGCAGACCTTTGGCATTCTAGCTGTTAATTTGTTGAGGTAATCGGGAGAAATTTCACCCCATGCTTCCAGAAGCCCCTCCCACAAGTTGGATTGGCTTGATGGGCACTTCTTGCGTACCATACGGTCAAGCTGCTCCCACAACAGCTCTAT
Organism: Rhinoderma darwinii; assembly: GCF_050947455.1. Lineage (NCBI taxonomy): Eukaryota > Metazoa > Chordata > Amphibia > Anura > Rhinodermatidae > Rhinoderma > Rhinoderma darwinii. The sequence goes on from NC_134694.1 coordinate 81,264,078, forward strand.
GGGGTTGAGATCTGGTGACTGCGCTGGCCACTCCATTACAGATAGAATACCAGCTGCCTGCTTCTTCCCTAAATAGTTCTTGCATAATTTGGAGGTGTGCTTTGGGTCATTGTCCTGTTGTAGGATGAAATTGGCTCCAATCAAGCGCTGTCCACAGGGTATGGCATGGTGTTGCAAAATGGAGTGATAGCCTTCCTTATTCAAAATCCCTTTTACCTTGTACAAATCTCCCACTTTACCAGCACCAAAGCAACCCCAGACCATCACATTACCTCCACCATGCTTGACAGATGGCGTTAGGCACTCTTCCAGCATCTTTTCAGTTGTTCTGCGTCTCACAAATATTCTTCTGTGTGATCCAAACACCTCAAACTTTGATTCGTCTGTCCATAACACTTTTTTCCAATCTTCCTCTGTCCAATGTCTGTGTGCTTTTGCCCATATTAATCTTTTCCTTTTATTAGCCAGTCTCAGATATGGCTTTTTCTTTGCCACTCTGCCCTGAAGGCCAGCATCCCGGAGTTGCCTCTTCACTGTAGACGTTGACACTGGTGTTTTGCGGGTACTATTTAATGAAGCTGCCAGTTGAGGACCTGTGAGGCGTCTATTTCTCAAAGTAGAGATTCTAATGTACTTGTCTTGTTGCTCAGTTGTGCAGCGGGGCCTCCCACTTCTCTTTCTACTCTGGTTAGAGCCTGTGTGTGCTGTCCTCTGAAGGGAGTAGTACACACCGTTGTAGGAAAATTTTAGTTTCTTGGCAATTTCTCGCATAGAAAAGCCTTAATTTCTAAGAACAAGAATAGACTGTCGAGTTTCACATGAAAGCTCTCTTTTTCTAGCCATTTTGAGAGTTTAATCGAACCCACAAATGTAATGCTCCAGATTCTCAACTAGCTCAAAGGAAGGTCAGTTTTATAGCTCCTCTAAACAGCAAAACTGTTTACAGCGGTGCTAACATAATTGCACAAGGGGTTTCAAGTGTTTTCTAATCATCCATTAGCCTTCTAACGCAGTTAGCAAACAGAATGTACCATTAGAACACTGTAGTGATGGTTGCTGGAAATGGGCCTCTATACACCTATGTAGATATTGCATTAAAAAACAGACGTTTGCAGCTAGAATAATCATTTAACACATTAACAATGTATAGAGTGTATTTCTGATTAATTTTATGTTATCTTCATTGAAAAAAAACTGTGCTTTTCTTTCAAAAATAAGGACATTTCCAAGTGACCCTAAACTTTTGAACAGTAGTGTATATGCAACTGTTAAAACCTTGCCTGGAATCAATCCTGTATAGTCTTTTTCAAGTAGCCAAAATAAATATTGATTATTCATTAATTGCATGGAAAACAAAACAAGCATTGGATATACTAGTCCTTCTCAATGAATTAGAATATCATCAAAAATTTAATTTATTTCAGTAATTCAATTCAAAAAGTGAAATTCATATATTCTATAGATTAATTACACACAGAGTGATCTATTTCCAGCATTTTTTTATTTTACTGTTGATGATTATGGCTAACAGTTAATGAAAACCCCAAATTTAGTCTCTCAGAACATTTTAATATTTGGTAAAAGTTGAAGACTAGACTCATGGTGTCACACGCTAATCAGCTAATCAACATAAAACAACTGCAAAGGTTTCCTAAGCCTTTAAATGGTCCAATAGTCTGGTTCAGTAGGCTACACAATAATGGGAAAGACTGCTGACTTGACAGTTGTCCAGAAGAAAGTAATTGACACCCTCCACAAGGAGGGTAAGCCACAAAAGGACATTGCTAAAGAAGCTAGCTGTTGACAGAGTTCTGTATCCAATCATATTAATGGAAAGTTGAGAGGAAGGAAAAAGTGTGGTAGAAAAAAGTGCACAAGCAACAGGGATAACCGCAGCCTTGAAAGGATTGTCAAGAAAAGGCCATTCAAGAATCACAAGGAGTGGACTGCAGCTGGAGTCAGTGCTTCAAGAGCCACCACACACAGACATATGCAGGACATGGGCTACAACTTTCGCTTGAGACAATGTCAGAAGCGTCTTCCCTGGGCTAAGGAAAAAAAGGACTGGTCTGTTGCTCAGTGTCCAAAGTCCTGTTTTCAGATGAAAGTAAATTTTGCATTTCATTTGGAAATCAAGGTCCCAGAGTCTGGAGGAAGAGTGGAGAGCCACTCAATCCAAGTTGCTTGCCGTCCAGTGTGAAGTTTCCACAGTCAGTGATGGTTTGGGGAGCCATGTCATCTGCTGGTGTTGGTCCACTGTGTTATATCAAGTCCAGAGTCAATGCAACCGTCTACCAGGAAATTTTCGAGCACTTTATGCTTCCCTCTGCTGACAAGCTTTATGGAGATGCTGATTTCATTTTCCAGCAGGACTTGGCACCTGCCCACACTGCCAAAAGTACCAATACCTGGTTTAATAACCACAGTATCACTGCGCTCGATTGGCCAGGAAACTCGTCTGACCTAAACCCCATAGAGAATCTATGGGGTATTGTCAAGAGGAAGATGAGAGACACCAGATCCAACTATGCAGACGAGCTTAAAGGGAATGTGTCGCTAGAAATTATTATTTATTTTTTTCAGTTAAACAATTAGTATTTGAGTGATTACATATTGTTTAAAGTCAGGAAATATTATATTGGATTCTAATTTATAACATTTCCATGTGCTGGGCACTAGAGGGAGCAGTTCCCAAAATTGCAGCATGGTCACTGTGGTAAAGCAGGCTCATTGATTTATGCTGCAAATTTGGGGTGGACACACTCTCTTCTAGTGTCCTCACACAATCCCCCCACCCTTCTTCTGGCTAGTGCCAGGAGAAGGAGGGGTTTGAATCTTCAAACCTCCTATACTGTGTGTCGCCATTTTCTGAGCGACTGCACAGTGTAGGAGGATTAGATACAGGGCTCAGCAGACAGTATCACACAAACATAATACACACATCACATACACAAACATAAATTACCTGCTCCTGCCGCCGCAACCGCCTCCGCTGGTCTACGCTCCTATTCCTTGCGCCTTCGCTTAGTTGAACATATGGCTGGAAGCCGCAGCCGTAAGTCGTCATCTTACTGTCCGGCAGCGGCTTCCGGTCCACATGAAAATGGCGCTGGATTTCGCTCTGTGAACGAGCTTCGTTTTGGTCTGTGTGGGAGCGGCGCATGCGCTGTTCCCACACAGACGGCGTACGCTTCTGAGAATGGAACGGCTCCCGTTCGCATTCTCTATGGGGTTTTATGTGCCGTATTCCATCTATGTATGTGTTGTTAATCGACACATACAGAGATGAACAAAAAAATGGCAGCCCCCATAGAGAAGTAAAAGTTTGAACACAGTAAAAATTAGAAAGTGACAACTCTAATAAATAAATTTTTTGTTTATATTTTATTAAAAGCAATATAATAAAAAATTTAAAAAAATCATGACACCTTCCCTTTAAGGCCGCTATCAAAGCAACCTGGGCTTCCATAACACCTCAGCAGTGCCACAGGCTGATCACCTCCATGCCACGCCGCATTGATGCAGTAACTTATGCAAAAGGAGCCCCGACCAAGTATTGAGTGCATATACTGTAAATTTTTTAAATTGGGCTTATATAATATTGTAATTTTCTGAGAGACAAAATTTTAGGTTTTTATTAACTTTTAGACCTAATCTTTAACATTAAAATAAAAAAAAAAATGCTGGACATAGATCACTCTGTGTGTAATGAATCTATATAATATGAGTTTCACTTTTTTAATTAAATTACTGAAATTTATTTACTTTTTGATGATATTCTAGTATATATATACATATGATACATAATACAACTCGACAAAGTTATAATATCACAATGATATTAAAGTCTGCTGAACCTATGTGAGGTCTTCACTTTACCTATATATATGTCTATGCAGTTGTTGTTAATAGGTTATATGTCTACAGGTGACAAGGGAGATACATGTTACAACTGTATAGGAAATGAAATTTCCGGCCAGAAAGGAGAACCTGGCCCTTCTGGTCTTCCTGGGAACCCAGGTAAATGACATGTTTTGATTCTCGTAACACTGGGGGACAGATATCATTGTTTGGTGGCAGATAGACCTTTAACGTTAATCTGAGAATTTTGTTTACTAGTGTTTTAAGTGAGTAACGACATTTACACTTACGCGTTTCACTTATTCCGAAATAAAACATTATAAACTATTGAGGTGTTTATATTGCTTGTCAGACAGTTGCATTTGACACCAGGACTCTAAATCCTTCTTACAGGAGCATCAGTCCTGTCCTATCTTTTCTACTAGCTAATTCTTTGGGAAGTCTTCTTGCTTCAATTTCACTTCCGCCATCCTAATACCGCATCCATTATATATAGCGAAGTCCCCCAGAATTAGCACGCACCCCTACAGTGCTGCAATAAACAGGGGATTAAGAAAGTGTACAGTAATTTACTCTAATGCCGCCTTAGGCACACCACAGAATAAAATCACGTGACCACATTTTTGGGTATATCTCAGTGTTTGCACCATTATATTTTTACAAATCTATAGTGTATTTTATATTTTGATGTATTTAGAAGAAAAGCTGATTATGTTAATGTTTTGTTTGTATTGGTATTTTTTTCAATTCCACCTGAGCTATGCTATAGCCAAGAATTTGAACTTATCACTGCAATAATATTTGCAAAGTGTATACTTGCTAGAAATTTGTCTTATTGGTTATTATTCACATGTGTGTACTTTTTTTAAACATTTTTAGGGTCGCCTGGTTATCCTGGACAAAAAGGTAACACCGGTATTCCTGGTTTCTTGGGTCCTCCTGGACAAACAGTAAGTGTTAATTGATCTGTTTTATTTTTATAACCGTAAAATAAAAATAAATGTACCCAAAATTTGTCAGCAATGCTTAAAAGGAATTTTACAGTACCTTAAAAAAGATCAGCAGTAAATAATACTTATTTGGCAGAACCATAGGATCCCATAGACAGGACTTCTAACTAAAAACCCTCTTGTTAGTAGTCGTTAAAATGAATATGTAAGCAAGAAGAAATGTTATTCATGTATATTTTAGTAGCTGGTGTTGACCAGTATATGTGAAAGATTGTAATAAGAAGTGTGATAAGCATGTAATGCCTTTACATCTGTGCCACACAGGGATTTCCTGGTTCTCCTGGTGGTCCTGGCCGCCCCGGCCCTAAAGGAGATCCTGGGGATGTGATTGCACTACCTGGACTGAAAGGAGATAAAGGTGACACTGGATTTCCAGGTCCAGCCGGAAGTTCTGGCCTTGATGGTCGCTTTGGAAGAGATGGAACTCCAGGACTTCCTGGGACTAAGGGAGAACCGGTATATTATAATTTTTTATGGCAATACTATTTTCAATGTGACCCCCAAGCAATTCTTTTTTTTTTTTGTCAATGGGAGTGTCCCTGCACATTCTGACAGTGCTGTCACACCATATTAACAAGGGTAATGGTAAACCCAGTTGTCAATAATTTCTAGGAAGAATAACAGAGGAACAACACAATGTAGAGTTCTAAGAAAAGGTGCTCCAGAATTGTCATTACATGGGGGATACATGTATTTTCTAAAACAGACATGTCAAGAGAGCTGTTTCAACACTATACAAAGCTGAACAGGTTTCTTATAAAATGAGTTATTATAAGTAAATCTTCTGGGATTATTGTGATTTATTCAAGTAATAATATGATAAAATACAATTCTTTAGTGTCTATATTTATCTAGCTTTTGTCTTCCATATTCTCTGGAAAGAATACATATCAAGGGATGCAGGAAACAATAATGTATCAATACTATAAGCTAAAATAAGTTTTTGGTGACTATAATGCATTCATGAAACATTCTGGTTGCTTAATGTGAAGCAGATATTGTCAAAGTGTCAAATGATATACATATATACAAAAATTCCTACAGTATCATTATTTGTTATAAAATTAGATATTCCAAAGGCAGAATTCTGTATTTAAGCTTATCAGACATTAATCTTATATATTCACTTTTATATATCACTCTCATTACTGAATGAAGTTAGTTGACGTTACTAATGGAAAAATACCAGTTAAGGGGGAGCGGTTCTAAATAATAATTTACTTTATAAGATCAAGCAAAAATGGACCTGTGTCTAGATATGCTTACATACTTGTTAAGGTGCCCACTGGTGTTTGTTTGATTTCTTCTCAGAATGTCCACCTAAGTGTTCAATGCTGATGAGAAGAAGCCACTTCTAGTGCGCTGAGTGTTATTAGCTGGCCATGCACAAGAGCAGAAATCAATCCCTTTGATGTATAAGAGGATCCAGGTGATGAGACTGGGCATGTGTGTCCATCACTATTGTAGACAAAAAGATAATGAGGACCCTAGGTAGTTGGCGGGCACAATATACAACTAACAACAGAATGCCAACAGGCAAGAAAACCCTATTTCCTAACTACCCTAAAAGATAAAGTAAATTCTTTATTGTGCTACGTATAGCAAGAAAGACAGACCACACAGAAATATTTTAAAATTGTCACTGCTAGAGACCGGACATAGGAGCAGAAAACTGATGCAAGTACAGTAATATGATAACAACCGGCATAGGATCGTTATATCTGACAGTTAAATTGATTAAATTGTTTAAGTTGTCTAACAGTTAGTCAGGCACAACGCAGGAATTAAAATAAAAGAAGCCCCCCCGACATGTTTCGCTACTAAGTAGTGTCCTCAGGGCTACACGGGGCTAATTAGAATTTACTTTATCTTTTAGGGTAGTTGGGAAATAGGGTTTCCATCACTATTGAACACATTAACATACCTCCCAACCGTTCTGGAATCAGCGGGACAGTCCCAGATTCCGGGCGGTGTCCCACTGTTCCAGGAGGCCGGTAGTATGGCGTCCTTAGGTTGTCCCTCTTTGCAATACTTGAAAGTTGGGAGGTATGCATTAGGTGGATGTTCTAAGAGGGAATCAGAAGAACACCATGGGGTGCCATATTATGTATGTAACAGCAATGTCTAGACACGGGAGCATTTTTTGTAATTATTCCAAGGAAAAATTGTCATGTTTTGTTTGATTTAACAGAGAAATTTTAATATTTAATTGGGGACAACCCTATTTTTGGTAAATCATAGTCAAATCATGTCAAGCTTACATAAGAATCAATTAGGGCTGGGTGATGAATCGAATTAATTAGATTAATTTGACCTCTGACTTTTCTGTTTTGTACCACCATCCCCCTCTTGCAGATTGTACCACAACCCTCCGTTGCAGATCGCACCACCACCCGCCCTTGCAGATCGCAGCCCCCCTTGTAGATGGCACCCCCACTCCCACTTGTAGATTGCAGCACCCCCCCCCCCCATCCTTCTGGTAGATAGCGCCACTGTAGCTCCCACTAGGAGCTGAATACCCGGTCATAGCGTTGGCAACCTCTGGCTGGGGATTTAGCTCCTAGTGGCAGCTACAGAGGCGCTATCTACAAGAAGGATCGGGGGGTGGGGTGGTACTGCGATCTATAAGGGGGTGGGGGTAAGATCTACAAGGGGTTGGGGTACTATCTGCAAGGAGGGGTGCTATCTGCAAGGGAGTGTGGCACTATATGGGGAGGTGGCACTATGTCACTATATGTGGGCACTGTGTCACTATGTGGCCACTGTGTCAATATCTACAGGCACATTGCGACCCTATCTACCTGGGCACTCTGGTGTTTTCAGGGGATTGGGACCATAAAACCCAGACAAAGGAAATCCATTTTGAGACACACTGATGCAAAATGGACATGAAAAACTGACAATTGATCAGTTTTTAATGGCCATTTTTTTTTCATTGTCCCGTTCACATGTACCGTGGTTGGGCCGGCTGACACACGGACTGTTTTTCACGGTCATGTGAATTCGACCTTAATGTAATTTATTTAAAACCCCATTGTAGGCCGGTACTGCACAGGGTCCTGCTCACACTTCAGGCAGGAAAAAATGGACAGAGGCAGCACTTCCAAAAGTAACAGCTTTTTATTCACCCGTGCAACGTTTCAGTCCAACAGGAGCTTTCCCAAGCTTGAGAAAGGTCCTGTTGGACTGAAACGTCGCACGGGTGAATAAAAAGCTGTTACTTTTGGAAGTGCTGCCTCTGTCCATTTTTTCCTGCCTGATATCGAGGACCGTGGACCAGGTCCAATTGAGGCGTGCACCCAGTTGCGGTCCAGTGCTGTGGAATCTCTTTGTGCTGCTCACACTTCAGACACTAGAATGTAATCTTGCCCCAGAGTGCCCGCTCAGCGCCATCTGCCTGGCCCTGTTGCAATTTACACTGCTCTCGCCTGCAATGTCGGAGACCGGTTGTGGTGGGGACGGGCAGAGGGGGATGTTAGTGCACGCAGCGCATCATTGATTATAGATTCTGTTAACCTGTTCCCTGCCGGGGAACACAGAAGTTATAATCAATTAGATATACATTTTTACAATTGTATTTCTGATAAAAAAGTATTTGCAGAGCTTAAAAGTTGTGAAGTTCCGTACAATTATTATAGTAATATATGTTAAAAAGCTATTTATATAAAGAAAATCATTTATTAAATTATCTCTCTTGGTATTACTGTTACACGTACGGAAAAAAATAAATAAAATCGAGATTCAAATCGAAAATCTAGATTAAATTTTTTGTCAAAATCACCCAGCCCTAGAATTTATATTCCATTTAAAAGCCAATTATTAAAACTAATAATAAATCATATAAATTCTGCTCTAAAATCATGTGAATAACTTTTTAAGTAAATAATTATAATAATTATACCTTTAATTCTAATTTTTTATATATATTTATTAGAGGTAGATCGATATAAATATATTTTGAGATATATTGCTTAAAACAAACATTTAGTCTGGGTTCACATGTAGCATAAATTGTGCAGATTTTCTACAACATACTTCATTGCAGAAAATACGTAGCATTATACAGTAGCAGCAGAGTGGATGAGATTTTAACAAATCTCATCCACACCCTGAGTAAAAAATATCCACCGAAAAAATACTCATAAAAGATGTTGCGATTTTTGCGGAGGAAAAGCTGCGATTCCACCGCAAAAATCGTAACTCAGGAAAAATATATATTGTATACTTACTCAGATCTCTCTGCGTCCAGCCCGGCCTCCAGGGATGACGTTTCATCCTATATGACTGCTGCAGCCAATCACAGGCTGCAGCGGTCACATGGGATGAAACATCATCCCAGGAGGTCGGGCTGCAGTACGTCAGAGGGACATGTCGCCATGGCTACGGGTAAGTATAGACTATTTTACATGCTTTTTTTCACAGCGGACATTCCGGCTGAGAAACTGCACCAGAATTTGGTGCGTTTTTTTGGCCGCTTGATAAATCTCCCTTTGAATGTATGTATTCAACTAGAAAAATCAGTTTACACTCCTATATATCGCTCTCTGTCATTAGAGTCAGGAAATAACGAGTAAGGGCTTGTCCACGTGTAATGGAATTGCTGCAGAAAATTTCTGACGCAATTCCGCAGAAACTAGCAGAATTTCTGCTGCGGAAAAAACGCACCATTTCCTGAGTTTTTTACTGCAGAAAATGGTGCGGATTTTGCTGCGTTTTTCTCAATGCTGGGAGATGGTGATCTCTCCTCTGAAAAACACAGCAATTCACTCCACTTTCCACAGCAGGAATTGACACGCTGCGGTAGAAAAAATATGCACCGCAGTTCAATTTCTGGTCGGAAATTTTGTGCAGCGTGTGGATGAAATTTGTTAAATCTCACCCACTTTGCTGCTACTGTATTCTGCTGCATATTTTCCGTCCGCAATTCCGGACAAAAAATACGCAGCAATTCCGCTATGTGTGGACAAGCCCTAATGATTCCTGAGGTTTCATAGTGTGTATGTTCCAAAAAAATAACTGAAAAAAATAAATAATTCGGTTCGCATAGTGGTTCTATAAAACTAGTAAAACCTGTCTGCTTTCTACCAGAAACAGGACCACTGTTGTCCATACTGTGCCTTGAATTGCAGATTAGTCCTATTAAAGTGAGTGAGGCTAAGCTGCAATACCAGTTACAGCCCATGGACAAGAGTGGTGCTGTTTCTGGTTGAAAGCAGACAGGTTTTCTAATCTCATACAACAAAAATTATGGATGGAGGAGTTGTGAGTAAATATGTAGACATCAACTAATACATGACTTTTTTGTTTTATATTTTTGTTAACTAGCGATATTATAATGCTTGTTATTTTTAGGGTGGCCTTGCCTTCAAAGGTGAACGTGGCCCATCAGGTGAACCTGGCCTTCCTGGACTTCCAGGAGATAGAGGTACCTTGGGTCCTCCTGGCTTTGGTCCATCTGGTCCCACTGGTGAAAAAGGAGTTCAAGGAGTATCTGGTCGTCCGGGAGCACCAGGAGCTCCAGGTAACTAAGCTTGTGAATGGCAAGAAATACAAGGTTTATTCGGTATTGCAGTAGAAGAGAAAAGGGTTTAAACCTTGCAAAATATAAAACACTGGTTACTAGTGATATTTGTTACATATGGATCATCATAGGTAATTCCATCATGTTCCATGTCTAATTATATCACACTTGGCCTTTGTCTCTAACTTTAAGTTTTAGGACTTTAGGAAGACAAAATAGTATTGGAGCTCTGCTCTATAACGATGTTCTGGAAAATTGGTAAATTTCGATAAAAATATACTGTACTTACAAATGTCTCTAAGGCTATGTTCACATGTTGTTTGTTCTTTGTTATGCTTGGCGAAAATATCTCGGCATACATGCTGAACATAAAGCTCCAGCTTATCCCACTGTGTACCATACAGTAGCATACATCGCCCTTAGGATCCCATATAAAAGAAACCTATGCCATGCGGTGTAAGTTTCTTTGTGGGATGCGACTGCACTAAAAAGCGTAGTCAACTACTTATGCCAGGAGGACACTCTTTTGGGATAGATTGTGTAAATAGGGCCCATATGCATGCATGCAGCATATGCTCCGGGAGCATTCCCGGCCTTCACACCAGACTTAGGGCATGGCCAGACGTGGCGGAATTGCTCTGGAATTTCGCTGCGGACACTCCGCAGCGGACCCGTTTCTCCATTGCCTTCCACAGCTTTTTAGTTGTGTTCGTTTACACGTTGCGGACAATTCCGCTGCGTAGCATAGGCTGCGGCGCGGAATTTGGTGTCCGCAGCATACAATGGTTGTTGCGGACGTGCAGCGGACTTGTTGCGGACTCATTGCGGAATTTCTCCATTGACTTCAATGGAGATTCAAAATTCCGCAATGAAGTCCGCAGATGTTATGTGTGCTGCGGAGCGTATTGGTTTTACTAACATGACATTTCTTCATTCTGGCTGGACCTATGTATTTCTAGGTCTACAGCCAGACTGAGGAAGTCAATGGGGCTCCCGTAATTACGGGTGACTACGTGTGTGCACCCATAATTACGGGAGCGTTGCTCGGCGACGTCAGTAAATAGCCACTGTCCAGGGTGCTGAAAGAGTTAAGCGATCGGCAGTAACTGTTTCTGCACCCTGGACAGTGACTACCGATCACAATATACATCAACCTGTAAAAAAAATAGAAGTTCATACTTACCGAGAACTCCCTGCTTCTTCCTCCAGTCCGGCCTCCTGGGATGACGTTACAGCCCATGTGACCGCTGCAGCCACTCACAGGCCAATCACAGGCTGCAGCCGTCACATGGACTGCCGCGTCATCCAGGGAGGTCGGGCTGGATGCCGAAAGAGGGACGCGTCACCAAGACAACGGCCGGGTAAATATGAAATTCTTTTACTTTCACTAGGGAAAGTGCTGTCCCTTCTCTCTATCCTGCACTGATAGAGAGAAGGGAAGTACTTCCCCTCAATAGGCAACGGCTAGTCCGCATCAATTTAATGCCCATTTTGGGCAGAGCTGCAACAGAATCTGCAACGCAGATTCTGTGCGGCATTGATGTGGACAGTTGCGGAAGAAATCTGCCACGTCTGGGCATGCCCTTAAAGGCAGAGTAAAAATGCTGCGTGTACAACAGGGGTATGTGATTTGGCTGAGCGCATGATCACTTAAAGGCTATGTATACCTTCGAAAGGCAAATTATTATGTTTTTACTCATTGTTTTATGTGTTTTTAAACAATTTTTATATTTACTGTTAGTAAAAAGTTTATTTTACTTTATATGATACAGCTTATGTGTAATGACGGGGTAGGGAGACAGACAGGTGAGCCCTAATCTACCCGCCACTCAGTCCCTGCCTACTTGCAACAGCCCGTCCTAGGCGACGGCGTACAACTGGGCGACGGTCCCTACTCTCACTATGTGCATGACAGACAGACAGACAATGGTACAAAGAAGCAGAGAGAAAAGGGGCAGATGCCCACGGCAACACCGTGAGCTACAAGAGTAGTGAACGAGCCGAGTCAAACCAGGAGTGTACGAGGTACCAAACGCAGAGCAAGAGAGTAGTCAGTAAAGCCAGGGTCAATATGAAGCAAGAGGACAAATGGTACAAGCAGCAGCAGCAGAGCCAGGAAACAAGCAGAATCACAGGCAAAGGAGAAGCAGGAAATGAAGGTATAAATAGACAGAGGGCGGGAGCTAGCTCCGTCTGGGAAGGCTGTGATAGGCTCTCCCACTCCTCAGCCTCCCAGCCTGAGTGGTGGAAGAAGGAGTCACTCTATCAGACTTAGGAGCAGGTGCAGACTGAGTAACCATGGGCATCGACACAGAAGCTGTGTCTGGCAGATCCTTTACATTATGTTTATCCTGTATACATAGAAGCTGTATTGTTTCATCCTAGCCGATTCCATCAGCTGAACTGACGGCTCGGATGAGATTGGGTCCTGTGTGTTTCTGGCATGCAAGATCCAGCTAATAACGATTACATCTAAGTTATGAAGTGAGATACGCAGAACCCAATCTCAGCTGAGCCGTCAGTTCCGCTGAACTGACGGAATCGGCTGAGACAGAATGATATAACTTCTATGGCTACAGGCTACAAAAAAATTAAAATAAAAAAAACACTTTATTAAAAGTCAATTTAAAAGTTGTTTAAAGACAGAAAACATTGATTTAGTAAAATAAAAAAATAAATCCTTCTCAAAGGTGTAAGTAGCCTTTAAGCGGGCCATGCACAATGTCTCATGAGCACCATACGCCCCGGCTTCAACAATATATATTATTTCTCTAGTAAGATTAAGTGATTCATAAGATGTCCTACAAAACCCTCTAGATTCTGTGATTTTCATACTGATTGTCCAGTAATGGACTGAAATATTTCACCATATAAGCTTAAAGATGTGAGCGTAAAAAAAACACTAAGAGGCAATATATGAACTTTTCTACACCAGTTTTCTGGCGTAGAAAAGTCACAAACGGCACAAAAAATCACAATTTGCGGTTAAATTGCGACTTTTATGCCATTTCCACTACTGACGGCACTTATTCATAAGGTGAGAAAGTGGGCGGAGTTCAGTGGAAGGGGCTAGGCCAACCAGATCCCGTCAAATTTACCATAATTTACGCCAGAATTTGATGGAAATCATGACGCAAATCTACGGTAGCTCATGGCTAACTGTTTTTATATTAACACTAGCATAAAAAACGCATCACTATTTATTACGTGTCACCCTCAATACTAAAATTTATTTCTGCTTGACTGTTGTAAGTAACTTTTGCAGTTGTCTACAGTTAATTGGCATTTTACTTGTCTTCATTTAGTGGTTTGATATTGATTATGACTTCCATCTGCTGCACTGGCACTGCCAGCTCATATGAGCTCGATATCTCTGCATATTTGGTCTTTAGTAGGTGACAATACAGTATGCACTATTATATAAACTAGAACCATTGTCTCATTAGTAGCTTTAATGTTCTATACACTTAACTTGAACTATAGAATTGGGTATTGTTGAATGAGTACAATAAATAAAATATTCTCTGTTCCTCTTGCCAGACGCTTTTTTCTGATGCATCACTTCAATAAATCCTGAATACAGGACAACTGTTTGAAAAATGTGTTCAGTGGATTTATTCTTTAATTATACATTACTATATATGCCAGTACCATGTATACTACACAAGTGAATAACACTGATTAACTCGTTACGATGGCGCCTGTCAAGGGATGGGATGTATTAGCAGCAAGTGACCAGTCAGTTCTTGAAGTTGATGTGTTGGAAGCAGGAAACATGGGCAAGTCTAAGGATTTGAGCAACTTTGACAAGAGCAAAATTGAAGGCTAGACGACTGGCTAAGAGCATCTCCAAAACAGCAGGTCTTGTGGGGTGTTTCCGGTATGCAGTGGTTACAACTTACCAAAAGTGGTCCATGGAAGGACAACCAGTGAACCAGCGAGGGCTAGCCTGTCTGGTCTGATCCCACAGAAGAAATTCTGTAGAACAAATTGCTGAAAGAGTTAATGCTGGCTATGATAAAAAAGTGTCAGAACACAGTGCCTCACAGCTCGCTGCTTTGGGGATGCTGAACTCAGTCCACCATCGAAAGTGCCTACTATGGGCATGTGAGCATCAGAACTGGACCATGGAGTAATGAAAGAATGTGACCGGGTCTGATGAATCATGTTTTCTTTTAAATCAAGTGGAAGGCCGCGTGCGTGTGTGTCGCTTACCTGTGGAAGAGATGGCCTCAGGATGCACAATGGGGAGTAGGCAGGACGGCGGCTGACGGGTTCTGATGGCTTTCCATCGGGGTGTCCGTGATTTTACTGTCAAAAATAGCGCAGCATGCTGGATCTGCTGGATCTGAGACGCTGGCCCCTAATAGAGCCTCCAACGCAGATGTGAACAAGACCTTACACATCTAGTCCTGCTCTTAGCTGAGAAGTGTATGCAATTGTATCCAGTCCAGGCAATGCTCTGTGAGGCCTCATGCACACGGCCGTGCCCGTAATCACGGCTCACGATTGCGGGCACGGCTGGGCACAGCCCGCATTTTCGGGCCGTTCTCCCATACAAAGTATGGGAGCACGGCCCGTAAAATACAAAAAGTAGGACATGCAATAATTCACGGCACAGACACCCTTCCATAGCGTTACGGAAAGGTGTCCATGGCCAATAGAACTGAACGGATCCGAGATTGCGGACCGTTTTGCGGCCAGCCATTACGGAGATTTTTTATGGTCGTGTGCATGGGGCATGAGCTAAATAGCCTAGACTCTCGACTGATACTTAGTAACAAACTACCAAAAAATTATGCAGCTGCTACTGGTGCTCAGAAAGCATTGCCAAGACTGAAAAAAAATTGTATCCACTTTTCAGCTGAAAGAGCAGGACTAGCTATCTATTGGTTTGCAGCCTTTGTGGTCTCTTTCACTCCCAGCAAAAACTAATATATTAACAATGGAGAGGAATTGATACACAAAGTATATTAGAAAGTTGTATAACATTTCATTTATATAGTAAATACTAATTATTAACCTAAAACCAGAAAACGCCTTTAATACATTTTTTTTCTTTATTAATTAAAAACTGACATTAAAAAACTTGAAACCAGAACATTTATCAAACGATAAATCTTTTATCAGAAAATGTTAATGTTGGTCTTCCATATATGTTACAAGTGTATCCTCCAACGCGTCCATAAATTATTTTCAATTTCCTTTGTTTTTTGTTTAATTATTAATTAATTTATGTGTTGTCTAGGTATTAAAGGACCTCCTGGCCAAACAGTAACGGAGAAAGGTGCCAAAGGTCTCCAGGGTCCCTCTGGTAGTACAGGAACACCAGGCGCACCAGGTGAGAGTCTGGGGTATTACTTAATAGGGCCTTAGAAGTCAAATGCTTAACCTGCTTCAGCAATACAAATGATATGGCCAGCAGGTGGTAATGTATGGTAATTTGCAGCACCATTGGGATATTTCCATCTTCATCTACAGCTGCTGCAACTAAAGTTTTTTTTGCAGTTGAGATAATTAATGATGCTGATCAGTGTGGTTTGTATGGAGTCTATTTTAGGCAACTCTGCATTAATAATTTGTATTAAACCATACGCTGATTGTTTTCATTTATTGAGTTACTGTTTTTGTTTTTAGGTGAACCCGGTCAGCCTGGGCAACCTGGACTTCCAGGCCTTACAGGAATGAAAGGAGATCCTGGGGTCTCAGGAATTGGACTTCCAGGACCAGTTGGTCCAAAAGGTATGCACTAAAAATATTTAGATGGTAGGAAAGTTTTATGAATATTAATGGCATTACACTTCTCAGTTTTAGCATTGAGATATTACATGGAAATTAAAAAAAAAAAAAAACCTGAATAATTAAAATTTTATTTTTAGGTTTCCTTGGTCCACCAGGACCACCAGGTCCACCAGGAGCATCAGGAAAGTCCGGATCAGATGGGACACCAGGACAGCCAGGTTTCCCAGGGTCAAAGGTAAAAGATTGGTGTGGATTCATGTATGTTTCTTCATTTCAAAAGAAAGGAGATGTCTCAGATAATGATAAAGAACCATTAACTCTAGAATTGCAAATGTTCCTTCTGTGAGGTTGCATCTATGTTGAGGTAATACTGTTGCATTAATATACAGTGCGTGTAATTTCAGTTCTTGATTAGTTAAAGAGGTATTTGCTAGGATATGGCATAACATTCTGATTGGTGGGAGCCGACATTTGTGACGCACGCTGATCAGGAGAAAGAGGTTCCTTCTTGTTTTCTCCTGCACAGCGCCTCTCTCGGCCGCCCTCTGTGCAGGGCATTGCAACACAGCCCCATTCAAGGGAATGGTGCTGTGTTGCAGTTGTCTGCCCAGTGGGTGACCAGGAGCACCACTGTGCAGGGAAACACTGTGAAGGAGCTGCAGCACTAGCAAAGCTTTATTCTAAGAATAGTGTGAGTCAAGGCTTCTACCCAATCAGTAAGTGATGTCAGATCCTAGCAATATGCCATCACTGGCTATGAAGGGAAAACCTCTTGACTTGGTGTTTTTTAAACTTTGTATTGTAATTATGTTTTAAATAAAGGGTGAGCCTGGATTTGGATTGCCGGGACTTCAAGGGCCACCAGGTTCTTCTGGATTAAAAGGATTTCAAGGACCAAAAGGAGATTCTGGCTTCCCAGGGATGCCAGGGGCTCCAGGAAGAGCAGGATTTGATGGATCTTCTGGACCAAAAGGTATGACGTAAAAGTATAGTTACAGGGACAGGAGTAGTATAGAGACCATAATTGTATCCTAATTGTATATGTAAACTGTAAAATAATGTTATAAGGTGGACATACACTAGTTGCTGTTTTAAGACCCCTTATTGTGTAGTGTATAGATTACTGTTGGTTCCCTCTCACAGCTAAAGGGAGCAATTCCTTTAAATAATATTAAAATGGAAATTACTCTTGCTGGGGGCCATAATATTCTGATCATTAAGTGACCAACTTGCTGATCTGAAGAAAGAAGCAACTGAGGTCCCTTTGGCATTTCTCCTTCACATAGGTGCCCCCAGCCACCCCTTGTGGAGGGAATTGCAACAGCTCCATTTTAGTGAATGAGAGGCTTGGAGCTTCGCTGCGTAGGGAAACACTTGAAGGAGCTCCAGCACTTAGCGCTGCTGCTATTTCATTTTAAGGATCTGTTTTTTTTTTTTTACGTACGGTACACTGTTAGGGTTCATATTTTAAAAAAACATCATCTATAAAATCATCTGATGTGATAATAAGATACAATATCTTTTTCATGGAAATGTCTTTTATGTTTATTTTGTTCTTAGGTATTTTATAACATACTTTTCAAAAGACATTGTCAAATATACCTTTTTATCATAGGTGACAATGGTCAGAACGGACTTCCTGGCTCACCGGGTCAACCTGGGCTTCCAGGTACTGGTGGCCAAGGTCCTCCTGGCCCTCCAGGACTTCCTGGACCAGCTGGCCCTCCAGGTAAGGCATAAATAATCTCTGATCTTTCTACAGCCTAAGGCCCGATTCACACAAACGTTGTATAAGTCTGTGTGCTGTCCGGACAGCACACGGACCTATGCAATTCAATGGGGCTATTCAGACATGTGTGATTTTTCACTCAGCTTCTTTCCGCTGCGTGAAACTCACTGCGTGTCCTATTCTAGTCAACTTTTGCAGACCACGTGCCCTTTGAAGTCAATGGGTGCGTGAAAATCACAGACAGCACATGGACGTCATCCTTGTTCTGTCCGTGATTCACGCACCAGTTGCTAAAGAAATGCAAAGAAAAAAATGTACACCAACACTGACCTCAAAAACTGATTCCACGCGGAACAAACACTGATGGCACATGGAACTGCAACGCATGAAAACGGTGTGTTTTTTGCTGCCACAAAACGGACACGTTCATTTGAATCAGGCCTTAAGGAGAGTAGTCATTTCAGTAATGGCTAAATCTGGAAATACAGATTGATGACTGCTTTTCATTTACTCCCAATTCTTGTTATACATACAATGCAAATGTTATATAGGTAAATATAGCTAAGCATGTATGATGTGTTATTGTAGTTTTATTATATATGGCAAGATTTAGACAAATATTTTTCTTTCATTCACATACCTTTAATGCAAATATTTAAAGTGACTTATATTTGTCAATGTTTGTTAAACAATATCGATATATATACACAAATATATGTGTGTCTGTGTGTATATGTATATATCCATCTATCTATATATATATATATATATATATATATATATATATATATATATATATATATATATATATATATAAAATCCTCTAAAACACTTCCATAAGGGGACATATCCCCTATAAAATGCTTATGTAGTGACAGTCGTGTATGTAGCATAGATCTGGTGCAATATACAGAAACCGATGCAGAATCAGCACTTAAGCTGGCCTAAAGAAAGCAGAAAAAAGGTTGCTGTATTTTTACATTGTATCTCTGCGATCTACACATCCTGTTATTAAATAAGCTTTTACATTTCTTAATTGCACCTGTTATGTATACTAATGAACACTGAAAGCGAAGTGCATATGTTTGCTTCACCGCTGTTAACCGAGCACTTTTCAGGAGCTATTTTATTGCCACCATCTGTACGTGAGGTCACACCATCCAGTGCATGCTAGCTGCGCTCACAATGGGGATCAGTTCCAAACCGAACAAAATGTTTTGGCATGAAGAAAACTTGTGTGATCATTGTGCACTGGACACACTGCATTTCTGCATCACGCACCCTGCTATACTGCGATCACTGGATGAATACGAGCTTTGCAAATGATATCTACTAAATGCATGCTAAGAGTTTAATGTAATGCATGTTTAATAGTCCACTGCTTTCTTTCTCTTTTGCCCTTTGAATTATATTATAAAAACACTGCCATCTATTGCCGGACTATCTGACTCAAATGGTATACAGATACTTATAGAGATGTGACGGGTGATGCCTGATCACGGTTTCATGTTTATGGCTGCCTTTATAGACTCACAGCCGAGTAATCTTGCATGAAATATTGATTCCATTAAGTAGATTGTCCAATCTTTTTGCATGTGTTTAGGTTTATGGTAAACCTAAACATGTGAAATGACATTGGACAATCTTGTTTAGATGTCTTTGCAAAACTTTTTGGACTCCAGATCGTATGGTGGATAGATCATCCTGCACCATCTAATGTCCTCATTTTTTTGCTTAAAAAAGATTCTTTGTGTCACAGGGGTCACGCTCAGTGGTTAGCAATAGCAATGTTATCTCATAACACTGCGGTTCTCTTTCCAAATCCAACCAGGGCAAATCTGCTTTCTCTGGTTGACAGGTTAAATGGCTTTCTATGAAATTGCCTCTAGAGCGTTTATGATGGAGGAATTGGATTGTGAGCCCCCTTAAGGGCGGGTTCACACATAGCGGAATTTCACTTAAATTCCGCTGCGGACACTCCGCAGCGTTAATCCGCAGCGGAGCCGTTTCTCCATTGACTTTCACTTTAATTTAGCAGTGTTCGTTTACACGATGCGTACAATTCCGCTGCGGAGCATAGGCTGCGGAGCGGAATTTGGTGTCCGCAGCATGCTCTGTCTGTTGCGGAGCAGTGGCGGACTGGTTGCGGACTCATGGCGGAATTTCTCCATTGACTTCAATGGAGAGTCAAAATTCCGCAATGAAGTCCGCAGATCTTATGTGTGCTGCGGAGCGTATTGTTTTTACTACCATGACATTTCTTCATTCTGGCTGGACCTATGTATTTCTAGGTCTACAGCCAGACTGAGGAAGTCAATGGGGCTCCCGTAATGACGGGAGCGTTGCTAGGAGACGTCTGTAAATAGTCACTGTCCAGGGTGCTGAAAGAGTTAAGCGATCGGCAGTAACTGTTTCTGCACCCGGGACAGTGACTACCGATCTCAATATACATGTATCTGTAAAAAAAAATATAAGTTCATACTTACCGAGAACTCCCTGCGTCTGTCTCCAGTCCGGCCTCCCAGGATGACGTTTCAGTGTAAGTGACGGCTGCAGCCAATCACAGGCCAAGCACAGGCTGCAGCGGTCACATGGACTGGAGCGTCATCCAGGGAGGTCGGGCCGGATGCCGAAAGAGGGACGCGTCACCAAGACAACGGGCGGTAAGTATGAATTTCTTTGACTTTCACTAGGGAAAGTGCTGTCCCTTCTCTCTATCCTGCACTGAATAGGGAGAAGAGAAGCACTTTTCCTGCAGTCCGCAGCGGCCAGTCCGCATCAATTTTCTGCACATTTTGTGCAGATCCGCTGCAGAATCTGCAACGCAGATTCTGTGCGGCATTGATGCGGACAGTTGCGGAGGAATTCCGCCATGTGTGGTCATGCCCTAAGGCAGGGACTGATGTATTCTCTGTACAGAACTGCAGATTATTTACTGTAATATAATATATATACTGCTAAATATGAATCACAGATACTATATTAGATTCTTAGGGTGTATTCACAAAGTACAATCATAATAGGGTTTTTGCTGCGATATTGCAAATACCGCAATATGTCCGCCAAATGTGAATACACCCTTATGGGATTACATTTGACTTTGCATTAGTGTCTATCACAATTGTTTATAATTCTGTGAAAATGTTGACACACAAATACTGATACATTAAAACATTGATTTGTGATTTAAAAGATGGCAGTGTTTTTAAAATGTATTTATGTCCGTTTTTCTATACCACCTACTAATATTATTTATTTGCATGTCAACACCTTGTTAGATTTGTATATCACACACATTCATTAAATAGTCATTATTATTAGGATAAGGGTTCAGTACTTAGTTGTAAGGCTTCGTTCACATATGCTTGGGACTCCGTTCATGGGTTTCATCTGAGCTTTCCGTCAGGAGAACCCATGAACAGAATCCTAACTGAAACAAATGGGAACCATAGGTTTCGGTGTGCATCACCGCTGATTTCCATGGTGACGGATCCGGTGCATATGGTTTCCGTTTGTCACCGTTGTTTAGGGGTTACGTCGTTTTGACAGAATCAATACCATAGTCGACTGCGCTATTCATTCCGTCAAAACGATGGAACCCTTAAACAATAGTGACAAGCGGAAGCCATTAGCACCGGATCCGTTACCATTGAAAGCAATTGTGATGCAAATGGAAACCTATGATTTCCATTTGTTTTAGTTTGGATTCCGTTCATGGGTTCCCCTGACGGAAAGGTCCGACGGAACCCATGAACGGAGTCCCGACGCAGATGTGAACGAAGCCTAAAATAAATAATACAATGGATTGTGTATTCTTCCAGTGCAGTGGATTAGAAAGTCTTACATACAAGGGTCATAAAAGTGACAGAATTGGAAGATATTCCGAGAAGTAATCCGCTGATAACAATTACTAGAGTGGTTATCTTCATGTAACATGCCCCTTTAGCGACGGATAAACTACACAAGATAAAAGTGTCCTGGTGCCACCTGTGACTCTGATATAATAGTGTTAATATACTATTCACAATTACTATACTGTACCAGTGGAGGATACGAGATGAACCTCTTATTTCAAACACCGTTATTCTCAATGCCAAGAAGCACAGTGAACCTAAAGAGTGCCTATACGTGTATATATATGTTTTAAGGTTATGCTGTAATTACCCGTCTTAATATGCACTGCACTGTATATTATATACCAGTTTAAGACCTTATAACATATAAATAAATAGAAGTATACCCTAGTCTAGACTCTATGTATGGGTATATTAGCGTTTAAGGGTATTTAAAAAGTATTTTCTCTGCACAGACAGGAGTGGCGCTGTGCAAGGAAAAACCAGAAGGAGCCGCAGTGCTCTGCAGAGGGTCGCAAACCCTTTATTCCAAAAGATGGACGGCCCCCAGTAAGGAAGTGACAGCATATCCAAACTTACTTGGAAAAACCCTTTTAGGCTACATGCACACGTTCCGGAATTTGATGTGGGAAAATCTGCATCAAAACGGCATATATACGCAGGTAATTCCACAGGTAAAATCTGCCTTGCTCACACAGTGCAGATTTGCTGCAGATTTTGCTTGCATTTTTTTTAAGCTAAATCCAGAATTGGATCCATCAGAGCAGACCTATGAGGCCTATCTTTACATATTTCTTCTGTTTAGCTTCTGTTCCTGGTTTTGGCTTAAAAAATACATGCAAAATCTGCAACAAATCTGCACTGTGTAAACATGCCATATTGCGTTTATGAGTCATCGTGTGCATGTGGCCTAAGAGTGCAGGTTTTCAAAATGCATGGATTAAAATAGGACTAAATCAATTTTGTAACTCGTTGAAAAGCACAATAGAAATACACTGACCTTTATATCATATTGTCTATCAGAACAGAATAGCATATATAATATTTTCAGTTTAATTTATGCCATCATTAGAAATCTATCGATCCATTAAATAATACACGTTCTGATAACCCTACACATATTTGCCAGAGTGTGTGTGCAGGGATGACGGCTGACGTTTTTTTGTTGTATTTTATGCACATTGTGCCCTTTTTTTAAAATTTCCATTCTATAATTAACTTAGTCTTTTTTTTTCTAACCTGTGTGTGCTCAATTTTTTTTTTATCTTAACCTAACATATTCCTGACTACATTATTTGCAACTCATTTCTGCTTGATGCCTCCTGATGATCCTAAACGTGCTGACTTGTGACCAAGGTCGACCAGGTACTGTGGTTGCTTCTCCAGTCCTAGCTCATTTTGTATCTGTTCTCTAATAACCCGTTTACAAGACGAGAATTGATATTTGTCAGTCAAGTGAATCAACCGGTTGGGTGCACTAATTCTGTTTTCTTCAAACCCATAAAACTTTGACTGAAATGTAAAATTTGTGGATTATTTTACATCATTTAAGTGTTATGTGCTAATGTAATAAAGTTTTCATGGAACATAAGTTAAGTGGCTCTCTAGCAAATGTACTGAATGTGGCGATGACAGGTAGGAATTGTTCCTCATTTACGAAAGAGATTAAAGCTCACTTTTGTCATGGCTTTAAGTTTTTCAAATTACATTTTGTTATTTCTGGATCCTCAGGATCTGAGATTCGTGTTATCTAAAGCAGTGACAAGTTGTACAGTATATTACTTTTACACATGTATTGGCACATAGTAAATTAAAACTGTGTTCATTATATGTACTAGTCCTTCTCAATGAATTAGAATATCATCAAAAAGTTAATTTATTTCAGTAATTCAATTCAAAAAGTGAAACTCATGTTATATAGATTCATTACACACAGAGTGATCTGTTTCCAGCATTTTTTTTTCTTTTAACGTTGATGATTATGGCGAATAGTTCATGAAAACCCAAAATTTAGGCCTGATTTACACGAGCGTGTGCATTTTGCGCGCGCAAAAAACGCTGCGTTTTGCGCGCGCAAAAGGCATTTGACAGCTCCGTGTGTCATCCGTGTATGATGCGCGGCTGCGTGATTTTCGCGCAGCCGCCATCATAGAGATGAGGCTAGTCGACGCCCGTCACTGTCCAAGGTGCTGAAAGAGCTAACTGATCGGCAGTAACTCTTTCAGTACCCTCGACAGTGAATGGCGATCACAATATACAGCAACCTGTGAATAAAAAAAGACGTTCAAACTTACCATGAACTGCCTGCTTCCTCCAGTCCGGTCTCCCGGCCGTTGCCTTGGTGACGCGTCCCTCTCTTGTCATCCGGCCCCACCTCCCAGGATGACGCGGCAGTCCATGAGACCGCTGCAGCCTGTGATTGGCTGCAGCCTGTGCTTGGCCTGTGATTGGCTGCAGCTGTCACTTGGCCTGAATTGTCATCCCGGGAGGTCGGACTGGAGGAAGGAGCCGGGATTTATCGGTAAGTCCGAACTTCTGTTTTTTTTTACACGTATATGTATATGGCGATCGAAAGTCACTGTCCATGGTGCTGAAACAGTTTAAGTCTTTCAGCACCGTGGGCAGTGACGGTCTCCTGACGTCGCGTACCCACCCGAACATTTTTTGCCGGGTTCGGTCAAAACGAGTTCGGCCGAACCCGGTGAAGTTCGGTGCGCTCATCTCTAATTTGACACTCCGTTTGGATGTTTGTAAACAGAAAAGCACGTGGTGCTTTTCTGTTTACATTCATCCTTTTGACAGCTCTTGCGTGATTTTCGCGCATGCAACGCAGTAGCGTCCGTGTGGCATGCGTTGTTTTCACGCACCCATTGACTTCAATGGGTGCGTGTTGCGTGAAAAACGCACGATTATAGAACATGTCGTGAGTTTTACGCAACGCACTCACGCTGCGCAAAATTCACGCATCGTCTAAACTGCCCCATAGAGTAATATAGGTGCGTACGACACGCGTGAAAAGCACGCGCGTCGCACGCGCGTATATTACGCTCGTGTAAATGAGGCCTTAGTCTCTCAGAAAATTTGAATATTGGGTAAAAGTTGAAGATTGTAGACTCATGGTGTCACTCTAATCAGCGAATCAACACAAAACACCTGCAAAGGTTTCCTGAGTCTTTAAGGCTATGTTCACACAGAGTATTTTGGGGGAGGAATATCTGCCTCAAAATTCCATTTGGAACTTTGAGGCAGATATTCCTCTCCCTGCACGCCGATTTTCGCGGCGATTATCGCTCCGTTTTTCGCCCGCGGCCATTGAGCGCCGCGGGCATAAAACAGCGAGAAGTACGCTTTCTCCTGCCTCCCATTGAAGTCAATGGGAGGTCAGAGGCGGAAGCGCCCGAAGATAGGGCATGTCGCTTCTTTTTCCCGCGAGGCAGTTTTACTGCTCGCGGGAAAAAGACGCCGACGCCTCCCATTGAAATCAATGGGAGGCGTTCTCGGGCTGTTTTTGACGAGTTTTGCAACGCGGTTTCCGCGTCAAAAAACTCGGCAAAATACCCCGTGTGAACATAGCCTAAAAGGACTGGTGTGTTGCTCAGTGGTCCAAAGTCCTGTTTTCAGATGAAAGTCAATTTTGCATTTCATTTGGAAATCTCGGTCCCAGAGTCTGGAGGAAGAGTGGAGAGGCGTCAATCCAAGTTGCTTGCGGTCCAGTGTGAAGTTTCCACAGTCAGTGATAGTTTGGGGAGCCATGTCATCTGCTGGTGTTGGTCCACTGTGTTATATCAAGTCCAGAGTCAGCGCAGCGTCTACCAGGACATTTTAGAGCACTTCAGGCTTCCCTCTGCTGACAACCTTTATGGAGATGCAGATTTTATTTTCCAGCAGGACTTGGCACCTGCCCACACTGCCAAAAGTACCAATACCTGGTTTAATCATCACAGTATCACGGTGCTTGATTGGCCAGCAAACTCGCCTGACCTAAACCCCATAGAGAATCTATGGGGTATTGTCAAGAGGAAGATGAGAGACACCAGACCCAACAATGCAGACGAGCTGAAGGCCGATATCCAAGCAACCTGGGCTTCCATAACACCTCAGCAGTGCCACAGGCTGATCGCCTCCATGCCACGCCGCATTGATGCAGTAATTCATGCAAAAGGAGCCCCGACCAAGTATTGAGGGCATATACTGTACATGCTTTTCAGTAGGCCAACATTTTGGTATTAAAAATCATTTGTGAAATTGGCCTTATATAATATTCTAATTTTCTGAGAGACTAAATTTGGGGTTTTCATTAATTGTTAGCCATAATCATTAACATTAAAATAAAAAAAATGCTGTAAATAGATCACTCCGTGTGTAATGAATCTATATAATATGAGTTTCACTTTTTGAATTGAATTACTGAATAAATAAATTTTTTGATGATATTCTAATTCAGTGAGAAGGATTAGTATATTTTCTTAAAGGGGTTCTCTCATGTAGCTGTTATCGCCGTGGGAAGCCAACTCTGGCCAGATAATTTCCGCGCAGCGTCCAATGCAGGGCAAATCTAGTTACATGATGGCCATTCAAACAAATGTCTGTGTATGTAATGGACGCATGGGCCGGGTCTACCAGAACATTTTGACACCCCTCCAAGACAAGGGATCCGAGGTTGTTTTCATGAGACAAACCCTATGTACACCTTTTTGAAGCAAACTTTTTTTTAAAAATTAAATCATTGTTTTAAGTGATTTAAAACAACTTTTAACTTGTCTTTAATTAAAAATCGTTTTTTGCTTGTTAAGAGACAGCTTCTATGTATCCTGTATACATAAAAGCTGTATCATTCCATCAAAGCCGATTCTGTCAGGTCAGCTGAAAGCTGGTCCTGCGTGTCTCTGACACACAGGATCCAGCTAAAAACAATAACATCTAAGTTAACTTAGATGTGATCATTATTAACTGGATCCTGTGTGTCAGAGACACGCAGGACCAGCTTTCAGCCAAGCCGTCAGCTCAGCTGTACTGACGTCCGCGACTTTGACAGAGAACGGTACAGCTCATAACTCAGTCATAACTGAATTTTAAGGATTTGTATAAAGTTCAGCAGAGTTCATAACTTAAATGTGATTTATATTAACTGGATCCTGTGTATCAGAGGCACGCAGGACCTGCGCTCAGCCGAATTGTCAGTACAGCTGAAATGACGGAATCAATGTATACAAAATACATATAAGTCAACTAGAAAATTGCTTAACACGAAAACATTGATTAATTTAAAAAAAATCTATTCAAAGGTGTTTATAGCCTTTAAGAACATACACATTTACACATAAGGTGTTATTTATCAAAACTGCCTAGCAGAAAAACTGCCCTAACCGCTCATAGCAACCAATCAGAGCTCAGCTTTCATTTCTTAAACTGTTCTGGAAAAATGAAGGCTGCAATGTGATTGGCTGCCATGGACAGTTTTTCTGTTAGTTTTCCTAAATGAGGATCAATGGGGCAGATTTATTAATAATGGCTTAAAGATAGATAGTCTAAAGATAGATGTGTTAGGCTGAAGATGCGCCAAATATTTAAATGAAGTGCATGCTATTTGATTGATTAGGTGCATCTGGGCACATGTTAGACTCCTTACCCTTCTTTACGCCACCTATCGGGTGGTATACTTTAGCGCAGTAGTCGGCACCACAAAACTGGTGTATGCAAGTGTTAAATCTTTCGCATTTCAGGACTCGACAAATCCACGGCCATATTCTAAGTATGTGATCTGACATGGTGAGCATGTTGCAAATCAAGGATCTTGCTGGCGCACTCATTAATACATTTCACAATGCAATATTCAATGAAAATGTTAATTAGCAATAATTGATGACTCCATTCCTTGCAGTGGCATTGCCTTTGCACATGTATTTGCAGTATATAACATATTGCCTTGTAATTTAGGATTAATGGGTATATCTGGTGACAAGGGCGATCCTGGTCCTCCAGGATTTGACATTCCCGGCCCGCAAGGAGATCGTGGTAATTCTGGTTTTCCTGGAGAACGTGGATTTTCAGGTCCTCCAGGGCCACCTGGGTTCCCAGGCCGTGATGGAGCACCAGGCAATAAAGGTAAGCTTATTACATAAATTTGGTAAATAATGTTTTTATTAATATTTTACGCTGCTCCTTATGACTTTGTTACTAGTGATCATAGCACCAGTACATATATAATCACAGTAATGTTATCTTCTGATTTACCCCCTCACAATGCAATGTTCAAACAATTTTACTAGCACGTAAAAAAGCAAGAAACGTTTCATGCGCCTTTGCCTTCTGCACTCATTTTCTCATTCTGGTTGAGATTTTTCTCTTTTATCCAGTCTAAAAAGCAGAGATCATTCTGGGGACATTGTGATAAAGGGTTTTATATATCATAAGACTCAGATCGGCATATTATTATTATTTATTTTAAAGCGCCATTAATTCCAGGGCGCTGTACATATGAAAAAGAGTTTACGTACCTGACATGATACAGTAAAACTAACAAGCACACTAAAGATGAGCTTAATGAGTGACAGACTGGTACAGTAGGAGAGAGGACCCTGCCCGTGAGAACTGGAAGGTCGAAGCTGCTCATATGGTAGCATAGTGGCAGCAGGGATATTGTAGGTTGTAAACTTTTCAAGAGGTGGGTTTGACATTGTTGTTAGACATTAAACTTCCCACAATGCACTAAAGCAGTAAAAGCTCTGTACAAATAATAAACCATTAAAGGGCAGCTGGAGAAAAAACTGAAAACAGGCAGAATTGTGAATGCAGCTTTGGCTGTGACTAGTCTACATGATGTAACGCCAGGGCGACAGCGAAATATGAAGCACATTATATTACATACATTCTATTATACTATACTATACTGGTTTATTATGGTCGGTGTAGTGATATGGACGCAGGAGATGACAGAATCACAGAAACACAGAAGGCTGGAAATAAAAGGGCGGGTTCACACGTGGCGGAATTTCACTTAAATTCCGCTGCGGACACTCCGCAGCGTTAATCCGCAGCGGAGCCGTTTGTCCATTGACTTCCACTTTAATTTAGCAGTGTTCGTTTAGACGATGCGTAAAATTCCGCTGCGGAGCATAGGCTGCGGAGCGGAATTTGGTGTCCGCAGCATGCTCTGTCTGTTGCGGAGCAGTGGCGGACTCATGGCGGAATTTCTCCATTGACTTCAATGGAGATTCTAATTTCCGCAATGAAGTCCGCAGCTGTCATGCACATGTTATGTGTGCTGCGGATGCGTCTTGCTTTTTTGACAGGACATTTCTTCATTCTGGCTGGACCTATGTATTTCTAGGTCTACAGCCAGACTGAGGAAGTCAATGGGGCTCCCGTAATGACGGGAGCGTTGCTAGGAGACGTTTGTAAATAGTCACTGTCCAGGGTGCTGAAAGAGTTAAGCGATCGGCAGTAACTGTTTCTGCACCCGGGACAGTGACTACCGATCCCAATATACAGCAACCTGTAAAAAAATATAAGTTCATACTTACCGAGAACTCCCTGCTTCTGTCTCCAGTCCGGCCTCCCAGGATGACGTTTCAGTCTAAGTGACGGCTGCAGCCAATCACAGGCCAAGCACAGGCTGCAGCGGTCACATGGACTGGCGCATCATCCAGGGAGGTCGGGCTGGATGCCGAAAGAGGGACGCGTCACCAAGACAACGGCCGGTAAGTATGAAATTCGATTACTTTCACTAGGGAAAGTGCTGTCCCTTCTCTCTATCCTGCACTGAATAGGGAGAAGGGAAGCACTTTTCCCGCAGTCCGCAGCAGCTAGTCCGCATCAATTTTTTGCACATTTTGGGCAGATCCGCAGCCGTAATCCGCAACCCGGATTAGGTGCGGCATTGATGCGGACAGTTGCGGAGGAAATCCGCCACGTGTGAACATGCCCAAATGGTGGATGTAACTGACCCTTTACGGACAGGTTAAATGCATCTGGGTTTTTTTTTTGTGTTTTTTTTAAATAAAGCTAATTATTGTATAATGAAAAGGTCTGCAAATTTCTACTAGACTTATGTTTTAATTCCTCACCATTTTAAAGATCTCTGCTTGCTGTCAGTGAATGAGAACATTTTTGTTTATATCCAAAGTCTGAAAACCTCGGCCTGATCTAATATTTCTCGCCATAGTTTAAATCTGTAATGCTTTCTCTCTGCAAGGAGCTGTCCAATTTTTTGCAAAAGTCCGCTGAACAGAACTTTGTAGTTCTAATGATTGTGGGGATCCCAGCAACTGGATTCCACAAATGATTTATAGCAAGGCCCCAGTGTGACTGGAATATACAGTGACTAATATATCAAAACATCTCTACTCAATATGGCTTACATATAATTCAGATATAATTCCCTAAAACAGCAATTAAACTGCTTCCAGTGCAGATATTTAGGTCACATGTACACAATTACTATACACATCTACTGGGATTATATACATATGGAATAATATTAGATCATGCAGTTAATGTAATGATACATCCGACTGGTTCATCCGCATGGTTGGTATGTTCTACCCATGTTTGCGTGGGTTTCCTCGCACATTCTAAAAACATTTTGATCAGTTATTTGGTTTACTATGAAATTGACTAGTTCGTATGTCTGAGAAAGGAATATTAAATTGTGAGCCCCATTGGGGATAGGGACTAATGTGAACGGCAACAATCTGTGCAGTGTTGTGGAATATATTGGTGCTACATAAGCAATAGAAATGAATGAAGTAGGATATCTACAACTGACATGTTTCAGCCTCATTAATCACTATTTTTTTTAATATCTTTTAGGTGGAAAAGGTGACATGGGAGTTATGGGACCACCCGGACCAACTGGACCTCCTGGTAATAATGGAAGTCCCGGTTTTCCTGGCCTCAAAGGTAACATATACACATCAGTGTAAAATCCTGGAAAAGCCAAACACTTTATGTCACAGTGACCATTATTAGGGGCTGTTCACATCTGCGTTGTAGGCTCCGTTAGTGGCCTCCGTCACAGATCCGGCAGAAATTACCAAAAACAATAGTCGTGCATGCTGCACTATTGTTTCCGGTAAATCAACGGCCACCCCGATGGACAGTCCACGGAACCCATTAAAGTGAATGGGTTGCGCAGGCCGCCGGCGGGGTCCGTGTTGCAAAGGAACCATTTCGTTCGGCATTCCCTTGTTCTGCCCTTCTGATGGAGCAAAGTAATGGAATTCACCGTCACAGGTGTGAACAGTCCCTTACGCCATAGGATTGGCTGACTATACAATGTGTATAGGGGTCTTCCGACACTACCCTAATGGCAGATGTTGAGGGAAAAAATGATCGGTCATGTTGGTTTCCTTGTTTCCGCAAAAGATAAGCATCAGCAAGAGGAGTCTAGCAGTGGCTTATTCCCCTCTCCCTTCTGGAAAAACTTCAGTCCATGAGCGACCTGCTCCTAGGACCGTGGCAGGTTGGGAGATTGACTGGGGTAGTACACCTGTCAAACCTTAACGCAGGTGTCCTAAGGCGAGTTAAGGGAGGACAGAAACCTCCCGTGGAGCAGAAGGGCAAAAGCTTGATTGATCTTGATTTTTAGTATAGCGGGGTCTCACGATCCTTCTGACTTTTTGTGTTTTCACATTATTGGTGACTCCATCGACAACATGATATCTAAAAAAAATTAAAAAGTAAAAGTTATTAGTACAACAGAGCATTAAGATATACCATTATACTGTATTAACTGCATTATATCATAATCGATGTTCATCCTATAAAGCGCAACAGAGTTAAATTTTTTAATCCTATACATTTCCTTACGTTTCAATAATTTGACTCTATCGCCCTATCCCCCTCTAAGGTGCGGAACCCCATTTACCACTTGGCATTTTAGCTGGTATGTTATGATGTACCTTTAGAAAACCTTGGCAAATGGGTATTCTACATTTTGTAGTCTAAAAGAGCTTTTATGTTGGCCTTGTGTGTTGATATATTTACCCACATATTGTAACGCACAACAAATTCTGAATTGCAGGTGTAGTACATTCGCACCCGGAATTTTTGTCCTTTTCTCAAATGAGAAAAAACGCCACCCTAAGTTATGCTATTGCAATGGCAGCATGTCAGGCATGGGAATGTCTCATACAGTATTTTGGTTTAGATAAAAACCTTTGTGTTGTTCTATAAAACCCAAATCAGCTTTCCCTAGACTATTGCAGATTTTTCTTGACCTTCTAAATGCTATCATTGTAGTTCTTGAAATTCAGGCCTATTCTGATGGTATTCACGGACCATTCCCTTATGTTTGCGTATTATGCGCTCTATTTGGTTACACCACTCATCATATAGCCATACAAATGGTATTCTTGTGCCATTCCTTTTTACCTTGGTTGTTTTGGGGCCGTGGAAAATAGCCGTACATCCCCTCTTTAACAGACTTTCAGGAAGGGGCGTGATTTGGAGCCAATTCCCTTCATGCATATGGGTATAAATGCGTGTGTGTTTGATAGTGCCATCATATGGCAGAAACAATGAATCCACTGCATTTGCAACCGTTGATGGAGTAAAGACAAAAACGACTTTTTGACAATCTGGTGCTGTGGCACTTCTTGATACCAGATGCAAGCTTTATTGATATTGATTTTTTATTTTACTGAAAACTTTCCACCTTTCCAATTCTGCCTTTGAACTTCACCTTATAGCATTTCATATTATCTTCTAACCCTAGGCTATTGATATGGGTGAATATAGGAGTCAATAAAACATTTTTCTGCAAGAGGGATAAGGCATGGGTGACTAGCTTTTAGTTTAGCACATGGATGTTTACATCATTCTATTTTATTGTGTTATAGGTCTTGATGGATTTCCTGGCCAACCTGGTACTAATGGTAATTTTGGACCTAAGGGTGACAAGGGAGAACGCGGTCTTATGGGTCCACCAGGAACTATCAATAACGAAAGACTAGGAAGCAAAGGAGACAAAGGAGAGCCTGGACAAGATGGTACGTGTGGAACGGAGATATAAATTTCAGCAAGATTTGAATATAAATGTTTCATGGAACTTGATACCCCTGTAACCTTGAGGGACATGGACCTGACATTATTCAAATGTTTTGATTATTGTATACATGAAAACTATGTAAATAATAGCACAGGCTAATTCCCAACGAAAGCTTCCTTTTACCAACCAAACCTCTAACTGTGACCATTACAAGTTTTTTACTGCTTATCTACATTCTATCCCCTAGTTCAAGAATATCTCCTCCAAAATTTTCCCAGGACTAGAGTCCAACTTCCAAAATTGTTTTTCTTCCTTCATGTCCGAAGCCTCCCTGCCTTGTACTCAACATATAAAAGCAAAAAAGCGTTCCATGGTGCAATAATCCGGGATAAATAGTGCTAAAAAAACCAAACAGGTTATGCTCACCAAAGATGGTTGTTCAATGGCCAAGCACAACACTGTAAAGCGAATGAGATAGAATGGGATATATCCAAACAAAGGAATAGCTTCTCCAGTCTGCGGGCCTCTGATCTCAGGGCCACCAATGAATTGCTTAGTGAAGGGAAAAGCGCAGGAATACAATGGGTGATACCACCATTATATCGGAAAATATAACAGTGGACACATATTGAACATACAATGCGTTCCGAGACCACTCCCGTCCCTTCATCAGGTATATAATAGTTTAACATTGAAGCATGGTATTTTGACCATATATTCGTCAAAAATGACATGTTGCAACAGTTGATACTAACACAACATTGCGCACACATTATAAAAATGTATAAATACTCACACATAATTAAAAACAATCTTTCTTACCACTAGGAATAAAATAGAATGGTTATATAATAAATATTAATTTACACCTGACAATATTCTAGCAATACACATTACATCGAAACTGATACACCAATCAATCCAGATGTAGAGGATGTGACGTATCGTTCTATCTCCCACAAGTTATTCAAGTAGTATACACGAGAGGAAGTATGCAAATAACTCAAATAAAAAATAAATACTTAAAAATAACTCAAATAAAAATAGAGAAAAGTAACTCGACTTGGAGTACAAATCCTTCTATTATACAGTGTTTGGCCCCATGCACACAACCGTAAATTCAGCCGTAATTACAGGTTGAAATTACGGGCCATAATTACGGACCCATTCAGTTCTATTGACAGCGGACACCTTTCCGTACCGCTACGGATGGGTGTCCGTGCCATAGAACTGTGCCAGGAATTATGGAGCATGTCTG
The DNA here is from genome assembly GCF_050947455.1 of Rhinoderma darwinii. Classification (NCBI taxonomy): domain Eukaryota; kingdom Metazoa; phylum Chordata; class Amphibia; order Anura; family Rhinodermatidae; genus Rhinoderma; species Rhinoderma darwinii. The sequence goes on from NC_134694.1 coordinate 81,298,043, forward strand.
TTTTTTAGTTTTTTTCGGGCCGTTCTCCCATAATTTATATAGAAGCACGGCCCACAAATTCACTGTCAATGTGCATGAGGCCTCATCTAGTATACATAATATAACTTGAAAATCCAAAACAATTCTCTGTTGATTAATCATTGGTAACAATATGAAATCTGTCTGAAATTTGTTCCAATATAGATAATCCAAAGTTAGAACAATCTTTATTATGCATAAGGAAGAAATGCCTCTATAAACTGTGATTCATTACAGAATTTCTAACATTGTTTATTCATCCTAGCTCATATGGATTGTACTGTCCACCTATGTATTGCAGGTTACAGCTGCACTTAAACAGATAAAGTACAAATGAAGTAGAGCAGTTAAAATATCCCTTGGTGTGGAACATTTCACCCATGATGTTAGATTGAAAATTCTTCTTACCATGTTCCTATAGGACAGCATAAACATCTTGTATTGTAACATATGTGCCCATTAAGTTGGGAAAAAATGAAGAATGATCGAAATTAACGTTTCTATGATTTTTTGGGGAATCAATTTCTAAATTCTTTGGATAGAATGATACATCACATCCTCTACATCTGGGTTGATTAGTGTATTAGTTCCAATGTAATGTGAATTGCTTGAATAACGTCAGGTGTCAAATTAGATTTATTATATAACCATTCTATTTTATTCCTAGTGGTAAGATTGTTTTTAATTATGTATGAGCATTTATCCATGTTTACAATGTGTGCACAATGTTGTATTAGTATCAACTGTTGCAAATGAGAACGTTTAATTTCTGGTCCAAATGCCGAACATATGTTTGTTATAACATGCTATAATGATAAACTATTATGTACCTGACGAACGGACCGGAGCAGTCTCGAAAATGTGTTGTACAGTGAAGGAAATAAGTATTTGATCCCTTGCTGATTTTGTAAGTTTGCCCACTGTCAAAGACATGAACAGTCTAGAATTTTTAGGCTAGGTTAATTTAACCAGTGAGAGATAGATTATATTTTTAAAAAAAAACAGAAGATCACATAGTCAAAATTATATATATTTATTTGCATTGTGCACAGAGAAATAAGTATTTGATCCCCTACCAACTATTAAGAGTTCAGCCTCCTCCAGACCAGTTACACGCTCCAAATCAACTTGGTGCCTGCATTAAAGACAGCTGTCTTACATGGTCACCTGTATAAAAGACTCCTGTCCACAGACTCAATTAATCAGTCTGACTCTAACCTTTACAACATGGGCAAGACCAAAGAGCTTTCTAAGGATGTCAGGGACAAGATCATAGACCTGCACAAGGCTAGAATATGCTACAAAACCATAAGTAAGACGCTGGGTGAGAAGGAGACAACTGTTGGTGCAATAGTAAGAAAATGGAAGACATACAAAATGACTGTCAATCGACATCGATCTGGGGCTCCATGCAAAATCTCACCTCGCGGGGTATCCTTGATCCTGAGGAAGGTGAGAGCTCAGCCGAAAACTACACGGGGGGAACTTGTTAATGATCTCAAGGCAGCTGGGACCACAGTCACCAAGAAAACCATTGGTAACACATTACGCCGTAATGGATTAAAATCCTGCAGTGCCTGCAAGGTCCCCCTGCTCAAGAAGGCACATGTACAGGCCCGTCTGAAGATTGCAAATCAACATCTGGATGATTCTGAGAGTGATTGGGAGAAGGTGCTGTGGTCAGATGAGACTAAAATTTAGCTCTTTGGCATTAACTCAACTCGCCGTGTTTGGAGGAAGAGAAATGCTGCCTATGACCCAAAGAACACCGTCCCCACTGTCAAGCATGGAGGTGGAAACATTATGTTTTGGGGGTGTTTCTCTGCTAAGGGCACAGGACTACTTCACCGCATCAATGGGAGAATGGATGGAGCCATGTACCGTCAAATCCTGAGCAACAACCTCCTTCCCTCCACCAGGACATTAAAAATGGCTCGTGGCTGAGTCTTCCAGCACGACAATGACTCGAAACATACAGCCAAGGCAACAAAGGAGTGGCTCAAAAAGAAGCACATTAAGGTCATGGAGTGGCCTAGCCAGTCTCCAGACCTTAATCCCATCGAAAATTTATGGAGGGAGCTGAAGATCCGAGTAGCCAAGTGACAGCCTCGAAATCTTAATGATTTACAGATGATCTGCAAAGAGGAGTGGGCCAAAATTCCATCTAACATGTGTGCAAACCTCATCATCAACTACAAAAAACGTCTGGCTGCTGTGCTTGCCAACAAGGGTTTTGCCACCAAGTATTAAGTCTTGTTTGCCAAAGGGATCAAATACTTATTTCTCTGTGCACAATGCAAATAAATATATATAATTTTGACAATGTGATTTTCTGTTTGTTTTTTTATATAATCTATTTCTCACTGGTAAAATTAACCTAGCCTAAAAATTCTAGACTGTTCATGTCTTTGACAGTGGGCAAACTTACAAAATCAGCAAGGGATCAAATACTTATTTCCTTCACTGTATGTATGTCCAATAAATGTCTACTTTTATACTTTTCTTTATGATGGTGGTAGCGCCCATTGTATTCCTGCTTTTTTCCCTATACTGAACTGTGCTCTATCTGGATTTCATATGAATTACTATCTGTAACCATGACCATAAATGTGGCTATATACATTAGATGTATGACGGCCGACCATCTAATGTGTATTGCGGTATCCTAACTCTCCCCCGACAGCAGATGTTGGTGGAGACATGGGTCGAGTATGTTGAATTCCAACATGCCCAATCCTTTTGTTTGCACGGAGATAAGCTGCTGCTAAAGGAGTCTGGCTGCGGCTTTACTTCTCCTCCCTATTGCGAACGCGTGCATTCTCAAACAAGCCGAGCATGCAAGTGTATGGAGAAGTTGGGAGTAATAGCTGTCGGCTGAACAATCGTTCGGCCGTCAGCTATCTGAAAGGTATGGCCAACCTTACTTCTGTCATAGACTAGTCACTGTGGTCACTGAGACAGGAAGTGATGTGATTTGGGGACCTCATTTGGAGAAGGGGACATCATAGAGGAGATTGACTGCAATTATGTTATATTGCATCTTGTATTCTGCTGCATAAGTGAAATGCTTCTTTGGCTCTAAAACTTGTCGGTGCTATATTGGTGGGGGGAGAAACAGACTGTGGGGAGAGGACTAGACAACAGGAGAAGGAGATCCTTTTGTTACAAAACAGCAGTGTAAATAAAAATGCCCAAATATTGTCAAATCACATTTCTGATAATAAAAGTGAAAAACTGAAAGTTAAAGTGTATGTTCACAAATGCCAGAATTCTAGCAAGCAAAATGGGGGAGCTGGAGGCCTTGGTACTGGAAGAAAATATAGATATAGTTGGTGTTGCTGAAACATGGCTGGACTTTTCACATGACTGGGCTGTAAATCTACAGGGTTTTACACTTTTTCGGAAAGACAGGACAAATAGGAAAGGTGGTGGTGGTGTATGTCTGTATGTGAGAAACGGTATGAAGGTGAGTGTGAAAGAGAGAATAGTGGGTGAATACTGTGAAGAGGTTGAAACCTTGTGGGTGGAACTAGAAAGGGAGGTAAACACTGAAAAAATTACTTTTGGTGTAATCTATAGACCCCCCAATATAACTGAGGAGATGGAAGGTCAGCTATATAAACAGATGGAGCGGGCTGCACAGGCGGGTACTGTAGTAATAATGGGAGATTTTAATTTCTGTGATATTAATTGGTGTCATGGTTCGGCTTCAACTGCAAAGGGGAGACATTTCCTCAACCTGTTGCAGGAAAATTTTATGGGCCAGTTTGTGGAAGACCCGACTAGAGGTGAAGCTCTGTTGGATCTGGTCATTTCTAATAATGCAGATCTTGTTGGGAATGTCAATGTTCGTGAAAACCTTGGTAACAAAGATCATAATATAGTTACATTTTACCTATGCTGTAAAAAGCAAACACAGCCTGGGAGGGCAAAAACATTTAATTTTAAGAAAGCCAATTTCCCCAGGACAAGGGCTGCAATTCAGGATATAGACTGGGAAGAACTAATGTTAAATAATGGGACAAATGATAAATGGGAGATTTTCAATTCTACTTTGGGTAATTATAGTGCAAAATGTATTCCTACAGGTAACAAGTATAAACGACTAAAATTAAACCCCACATGGCTTACACCTTCTGTGAAAGGGGCAATACATGACAAAAAAAGGGCATTTAAAAAATACAAATCTGAGGGTACATCTGTAGCCTTTGTAAAATATAAAGAGCTTAATAAAATCTGTAAAAATGTAATAAAATTTGCAAAAATACAAAATGAAAGGCAGGTGGCCAAGGATAGTAAAACAAATTCCAAAAAATTCTTCAAAGTATATAAATGCAAAAAAGCCAAGGTCTGACATGTAGGACCCCTTGATAGTGGTAATGGGGAGTTGGTCACAGGGGATCAAGAGAAGGCAGAGTTACTAAATGGGTTCTTTAGCTCTGTATATACAACAGAAGAAAGAGCAGCTGATATAGCCGGTGCCAGTGCTGTTAATATATCAGTTGATATACTGAATTGGCTGATTGTAGATATGGTCCAAGCTAAATTAAATTAAATAAATGTGCACAAGGCCCCGGGACCAGATGGGTTACACCCTAGAATTCTTAAAGAGCTTAGTTCAGTTATTTCTTTTCCCCTTTTCATAATATTCAGAGATTCTCTATTGACTGGTATAGTGCCAAGGGACTGGCGCAGGGCAAATGTGGTGCCTATTTTCATAAAGGGCTCTAGGTCTTCGCCGGGTAATTATAGACCAGTAAGCTTAACATCAATTGTGGGGAAAATGTTTGAGGGGCTATTAAGGGACTATATACAGAATTATGTGACAAAAAATAGCATTATAAGTGACAGCCAGCACGGTTTTACTAAGGACAGACGTTGTCAAACTAACCTGATCTCTTTTTATGAAGAGGTGAGCAGAAGCCTAGACAGAGGGGCCGCTGTGGATATAGTGTTTTTGGACTTTGCAAAGGCATTTGACACTGTCCCTCATAGACGTCTAATGGGTAAATTAAGGACTATAGGTTTAGAAAATATAGTTTGTAATTGGATTGAGAATTGGCTCAAGGACCATATCCAGAGAGTTGTGGTAAATGATTCCTACTCTGAGTGATCCCCGGTTATAACTGGTGTACTTCAGGGTTCTATGCTGGGACCACTATTATTCAACTTATTTATTAATGATATAGAGGATCGGATTAATAGCACTATTTCTATTTTTGCAGATAACACCAAGCTATGTAATATAGTTCAGACTATGGAAGATGTTCGTGAATTGCAAGCCGATTTAAACAAACTAAGTGTTTGGGCATCCAGTTGGCAAATTAAGTTTAATGTAGATAAATGTAAAGTTATGCATCTGGGTACCAACAACCTGCATGCATCATATGTCCTAGGGGGAGCTACACTGGGGGATTCACTTGTTGTGAAGGATCTGGGTGTACTTGTAAATCATAAACTAAATAACACCATGCAGTGTCAATCAGCTGCTTCAAAGGCCAGCAGGATATTGTCGTTTATTAAAAGAGGCATGGACTCGCGGGACAGGGATATAATATTACCACTTTACAAAGCATTAGTGAGGCCTCATCTAGAATATGCAGTTCAGTTCTGGGCTCCAGTTCATAGAAAGGATGCACTGGAGTTGGAAAAAATACAAAGAAGAGCAACGAAGCTAATAAGGGGCATGGAGAATATAAGTTATGAGGAAAGATTAAAAGAATTAAACCTATTTAGCCTTGAAAAAAGACGACTAAGGGGGACATGATTAATTTATATAAATATATGAATGGCACATACAAAAAATATGGTGAAATCCTGTTCCATGTAAAACCCCCTCAAAAAACAAGGGGGCACTCCCTCCGTCTGGAGAAAAAAAGGTTCAACCTGCAGAGGCGACAAGCCTTCTTTACTGTGAGAACTGTGAATCTATGGAATAGCCTACCGCAGGAGCTGGTCACAGCAGGGACAGTAGATGGCTGTAAAAAAGGGTTAGATAATTTCCTAGAACAAAAAAGTTTTATCTCCTATGTGTAGAAATTTTTCCCTTCCCTTTTCCCGTCCCTTGGTTGAACTTGATGGACATGTGTCTTTTTTCAGCCGTACTAACTATCTAAATATGTAACTTTAAGTCATTTCTACTGGTTGATCAGGTAACATTTTATGATGAATCTGTAGAAAACTCCATTCACATTCTTGAATTTTCCAGAGTGCTGGCAAAGCTTTAATGGTGTTTATCGCACAAGTCCTTCCACTTGGATTCAGCTTTGGTTCTGTCTCTTCCTTCTCGTTCAGTCTGTAATTGATGATAGACTTACAATCGATGTGTTTTCAAAATTGACACATTAATTCAATTAGAAAAAGTAGGAAGTTGAAAAGTTAAAAAGACATAGACAGAACTTTAGACATTCGTAAAAGAGCGTTTCTTGCAATTATATACAATTGTTTCTCATATGATTGAAGGTTCACCTGGCTTAAATGGAGAGAAAGGCTACAGTGGGGTACCTGGTTCTCCTGGATTACCAGGCTCAAGTGGAATTCCAGGATCTTCAGGAACACCAGGTAAGAAGAAAGAGAGAGGAAAATATATTTACCACTGTATACTACTAATGTAATGTGTACATGATATCATAATGCTCCTTCATGTTAAATAACTAAGAAGAAATACATTTTAGTCTTGTTAGAGAATTATTTCTTGTATTAAGGATATCAAAATTCATTTACTTTTGTATATGCATCCAAAGTTTCTGTATTTAAGGCCCCATGCACACGAACGTGCTTTTGCGGTCGCAATTCCCCCGAAAATCCACGGGAGAATTGCGGCCCCCTTCATTTCTATGGGGCCATGCACACGACCGTAGTTTTTACGGTCCGTGCACGGCCCGGGAGCCCGCACCGCAGAAAGAACGAACCTGTTTTATTACGGCCGTCTTCTGCAGTCCGGCTCATTGAAAATAATGGCCGCGGCCATGTGCATGTCCCGCGATTTGCGGGCGGCTCGCGGTTGACAGTCCGCAGGCGGCCAACCCGAAAATCACGGCCATGCACATGGCTACGGTCGTGTGCATGAGCCCTTAGTGTTACATGGTAATTTCTATACATACACAAAACTAAAACAAAAAAGCTTCCAGAAACAAGACAGGCATTCAATACACTCTTAACTTATATATCTAGGACCTAAAGGAGACAGCGGATTCCCTGGACAGCCTGGGTTAGCTGGTTCTTCTGGACTAAAAGGGAATATGGGAGAGATGGGACTTCCAGGTATGTATTATGCTGTTTTAGAGAGACACTTGGTGGTACAAATATGGAAGAAAAAGAAATTCTTGCAGAACGTTTTACAATTATTTCTCTTTGTTTTCAGAATTACCTTTTCATTTATTCTTATTTTAAATTCTGATAAAAAGTATTCACCTAAAAACAAAGCATGTGTGAAGAACAATGTTTTGCTTAAGGTCTCATACAAACACAAATCTATCATTTAAACAAGTAGATTTGAGATTCACTTCTTCCCAGGACAGAAGATATTTTGGCGTTATGAGATGTTTTGATGAATTAAATTGTAAAAACTGCATAATTTTTCATGAGAATAACATTTATGGGCCCTAATGCTGTATTTAAATATGGATGCTCATTTGATCCATGTCTCTAATGCCCATTTCAAATGGCCATAATACGGCTGCACGTTAGGGTCCATATTATAGCTCCAACACCCGGACTGCCCAGGTGTTACATCCATAATATAGACAGTAAAATATTGTGTAAATACGTTTGTCTGTCAAAGCCCTAAATATGTTTAGGGTGCAATTGTCTTTAATGTGCACATGCTACACTGTATTATTTCATCAACAGAATTACATAGGCTCCTGTGTCATTTATCATTATCATTGTCCAATTATGTACCGTAATGATAAATCCCGTCAGGTGGAAGGTAATGCTGAGTTTCTGTAACCAACTTTATTAGGGTTATGCAAAGCCACTTAAGTTGCAGATATTTGACTAATTCAACTAATATTGGAACGAAAAATCAGCACGATTATTGTTCTTGTTTGACCCTGTGTGAGCGAGACATTACAGCGGGACTGGGAAACTTAAACAGTATGTTAATAACCGCTATTAAAATGTAATCGGAAATAAGTTTTAATCCCAGCATTGTAGACTTGCAAATCTCCTGTCTTATGTTTCTGCTTCTTTAAATGCTGTGTTACTTATCTTTATTCTTATAGGGCCGTCTGGTGATAAGGGTACATCAGGGCAGCCTGGTCGCCCTGGGTCACCAGGACCTCCAGGATTTGGTGGACCAAAAGGTGAAAAAGGTGAACCAGGAATTTCAGGCGCTGGGCAACCTGGCTTTCCTGGCCAAAAGGTATAAATTTTCCCAAATTTAGCATTTATACTACTTATAATTTCTGATTTCACTAAATGTAGGGTAGAGTTAAAAAACAAAAACAAAACCCATGTCAGGGATTATTTTAATTACTTATATAGTACCCTATATGATATTTAACGAAGAGGAATTCTGTGAGTTAAATCCCATAAAAGTAACAAACTTATTGATACATAATTAAAATCCAAATTTAAGATATATCACATGCTTACGCATCTCTGGCCTGTATAGCCCTTACATGTAGCATACAGGTAAACACAACATTGTACTTTTTAGGCTTTGTTCACATCTGTGTCGGAGTCCCGTTCTGACGTTCCGTCTGAGCTCTCCATCAGAACGGGACCCTGAACAAACACAAACTGACAGACGGAAACCAGAGGTTGAAATTAATGGTGATGGATCCGGTGCCCATGGTTTCCGTTTGTCTCTGTTGTGCACCGGACCCGTCGTTTTTCCGTCGGTGTCACTTTGCGTCTGTTCAGGGTCTCGTTCTGACGGAAATCTCAGACGGAACGTCAGAACGGGACCCAAACGCAGATGTGAACAAAGCCTTAAAGACACAAATATCTAATCAAAATACAGAATGTTTGTTGCATGACAAGGAAAGTCATGCTCACATATGAAGTAAAATCATTCACATTTTTTTGTAAGAGCTCATCTGTGAATGATTTGTTTCTTTTTTTCCCCATGTGGTGTATTTTCATTCTTTTTATCTGTCTAAATAAATAACCGTATGTGAAAAGTGGTTGTATTTATTTAACTTATTTATAAATATCCTTTTATTATGTCTAGGGTGACCAAGGACAAGCAGGATTTCCAGGTACCCCAGGTAGTAAAGGTGATGCAGGAAGCCCTGGACTGCCTGGAATACCAGGAGCTACAGGCCCTAAAGGAGATTCAGGTGCCCCAGGATTTTCAGGTACAGTAAATAAATTAATGTCTGTGCATTTTCTACTCAATAGCATATCTATAGACATTACACTTAAAACAGAACAAAAATAATTATCGGAGCCACACTGTTTTTGTCAATATTAGCTTTCTTCCTCAAGATGAAAGTACAGCGATTAATGTGATATATATGTTGGCATTCTGATAATGTCACCATCATCCCATCTATATAGCATTAAAGTGTACCTGCTTTGATCCACTTTAAAAGTTCAGGATATGCTACTCATTGTGTAAAATGAAGTTTCTAATCTAGGACTAAGTAATGTAATTTTATAAAAAGTAAAAAAAAATGTGTGCTCTTTGCTGTTTGGTAGCTTTATTTACGTGCAGACTGCATACTACTTTCTTTTCAGTATTGAACAAAGTAGGAGGAGACTTGACTTACTGCAGACCTTTACTTCCTCCCTTCTAATGTCAGCTTTAGGAACAGATAGATAGATAGATAGATAGATAGATAGATAGATAGATAGATAGATAGATAGATAGATAGATAGATAGATAGATAGATAGATAGATAGATAGATAGATAGATAGATAGATAGATAGATAGATAGATAGATAGATAGATAGAGCTAAAATAACTTGAATAATTTACCCAATCAGGGAATTATAATCTGTTTGTGAATCTGTGGAGAGATTTTACTAGTTAATTTAGTCCTGTGATTACAGCAGCATTAGCACTGAATCAACCAGTGTTTAGAATAGTACTAAGTGCGGAGACGAGAGGGGAAACAGCCAGTTTAGAGACAGTGCTCGTAATCGGGATGCAGCTCAACTATATGTAATATGGCAGACAATGATAACAATTTACTGTTTGCGAATTAGGAGATTTGAAGGGAAAGGCTCTACAAAGGTACTGAAGGAGATAAGAGCAATGTGAACGTTTTAATGTAATATTCACTGGACGTATGCTTTAAATGAGATTGTTCCTAAAAAAAATTGTAATGTCATCTCTGGTGTGTTTTGCTTTTCTTGTTGTTTTAGGTTCTTCAGGTTTACCAGGATCAAAAGGACTTGATGGACCTCCAGGAAACCCTGGTATCCCAGGCTCTCCTGGTTCAAGGGGTAAAACAATAATCATAAAAGTTTAGATAAGTTATTGGGGCAAATTATGTGTTCATGACTGGGTTTTAGTAAATACAGAGGGTATTTTTGAAGCTGATATACAGTATTTATGAGTGGCATCCAATCATCGTCAAAGAAATGAAGAAACTTATGTGATGTAATAATGAGCTAGAGACCATTTCTGACACATACAAGCTGTTTACAGAGAAAAATACGACATATAATTTAATAAAATGTTGATTAAATGTTCTCGCATTTAGCCAGTTTATTATGTGACTGTGTCATGTTGGTACTTATGAAGAACGGATTAGAATTTGAAGAGCCTTGTAAATCAATAATACACAAAGTATTAGATACATTGCTAGAGTTATCTTTTAAAGGGAATGTATCACCTATAAAAAAAAATACTAATTAAAAACATATATTTTTTTCTATTTTATTTTTTATTTTTTAAATGTAGATTTTTTTATTTATATCTATTGTACATGACTATCCGGCAGACATTTTGCCTGAGCTGCTGTTAACAGCATTTATAGATCTGCTTTACAGCAACCACATGGACCATAGGAAACAATAGTCTGGAGATGACCCACTGACTTCTGTGGGAGAGTTTTCTAGGCATGCTCTGTGACCTGTTGAGTGGTCATTTGCAGGTAGAGATGGGAGAGGACCTGTGCCCGTCACCTATTGTCAATGGTGGATCCTGTGTTATCTTTATAGAGTTATTACCTTTTTTGCCTGTGATGATAATAAGGTGACTACTGAGAAGTGATCTCTACAGAACAGGAAGTGTCAGTCTATTGTAAGACTCAGTGGCCAGAGTGAAAACTGCAATAATCTAGGGTTCTTAAAAAAATATGTTTAACATAAATATTTGATGAAAAACATTATTTCATTTTCTGATGACATTCTTTTTAAGCACAAACACAGTGTATTATATTTTGTAGGAGATGCTGGTCGTTCAGGGCCTCAAGGACTTCAAGGTGAAAAGGGTCAACCAGGTCAAGATGGAATTCCTGGTCCTGCTGGCCTAAAAGGAGAACCAGGTCTGTGACCGACAGATGTGGCCATGGCTTCTTATTCAGTATCCCTGGATCTTTTTTAAAACATAGTATGTCTTTGTTTCAGGACTACCAGGTTTTGGGACACCAGGAACACCAGGATTTCCTGGGACTCCAGGTATGTATTTGATTTTCCTCATTTGCATTAACATCAGTCCCACAATTATTAGGCTTTACATGCTACTGAAGGCCAGAGTGTACCTCTATACATTATTAAAGTTGTACCTGAACTTATAGAGTCTATATTTAATATTGATTCACTTGTAATAGCAAAACGTTTACTCTGTATTTTGCTTTTACACCTGAGGACCATAAAACTGGGAAGGGGACTAGTCTTCTTTAGGCTGGGTTCACACACACTATTTACGGACGTAATTCGGGCGTTTTAGCCCCGAATTACGTCCGAAAATACGGCTCCAAAGCGCCAGCAAACATCTGCCCATTCATTTGAATGGGCTTTACGATGTTCTGTGCCGATGGTCATTTTTTTTACGCGCCGCTGTCAAATGACGGCGCGTAAAAAAGACGCCCACGTCCAAGAAGTGCCTTGACTTCTTGAGACGTAATTGGAGCCGTTTTCCATTGACACCATGGAAAAACAGCTCCAATTACGTCCGTAATGGACGCAGCGAAAAGCGCCTGCACTTGCCATTACGTCTGAAATTGCGGAGCTGTTTTCTCCTGATAACAGCTCTGTGATTTCAGCCGTAACGGACGTGTACGTGTGCACATACCCTAAGCCTTTGGTAGTAGAGTCAAGCCTGCTAATATTAATACCTTAGGGACACAGCCAATTTTCGTTTTAGTTCTATCATCTTCTAAGAGCCATATCTTTTTTATTTTTCTGTTGACATAGCTGTTTCAGGCCTTGTTTTTGGTTTTTTTTTACGGGACAATTTGTATTTTTAATTTCACGATGTACCATATACTGTATTAGGAAATTGCAAAAAAATTTTTTTAGGGTGGAATTGAAAAAATAATGCAACTCCACCATAGTTTTTGGGGTTTCATTTTTACGGCATTTACTATGTCTCTGGCCACCATTGCAACTGCTCGCGAGGTGCCTGCTTGGGAGGCAGAGGGAGTGGCTGCTATTGATTTCAGCATCTGAGGAGTTGAACGGCTGGTTGCAGGGAGGTGTCAGCTGTATAAAACAGCCATCACCTAATGAGTATAGTATGAGCACCATTCTTGAGCCCGCACCATACTGTTAGTGTGCACATCCGCCGTTTCTCTACTGCAGATTTTGCTAAGGGGTTATTATTATCATTACATTTCTATATGTCAGATTTTTCCCTAAAATTTATTATTGTACTTTGTATTTACAGGTGCAAAGGGTGAGACAGGATTTTCTGGTCTCCCCGGATCTCCTGGATTTCCTGGCCCTAAAGGAGACAGTGGTTATCCTGGGCGTCCAGGTAGCTCAGGACCACCAGGACAACCAGGTCTCCCTGGACTAGCGACACCAGGTCCTAAAGGAAATACTGGACCATCAGGACCTCCTGGACGCTCAGGTAAAAACACTTATTTTTAAATTATTGTGGGTAATTATTTTGCTACCAGCTATTTATTTTCAGAATTAATTTTAAATTGTCAAAACAAAAGTTGAAATATCATTCCAAATTGTATAGGTCATCTGTAGATATCTGTAATGTTATCATATAGATCTGTTTCTTTTCACTACCGGCAGAGTAGTGACACTAAACACAATAAGTATACTTAGAATTAAAAAAAATTACCGCAATAAAGGATACAATAAGAGCAAACAATATAATAATATACATCGTGACATAGATAATCTGAAGTAAAATGGGATCTTTGCTCCCCAAGCTGAAAGGCTAATTGCTGGTAGCAAAACACAGAGCACCTTTTTCAGCATGATGTCACTGAAGTAAGCTAGCGAGCACATATAGACTTGGCACAACCTATGGCAAATCGATTTATGGTCTACCAGTCTATAAACATAGTGAGCACGTGTGAACAAAAATCATTGCCTTTTACACTGTGAAATTAAATCCATGGGGGCACAGAAGCATGAACAAATTTGGAGCCTTGCGTCTGCGATTCTCATTCTTGCACTCCATTGACTTCATCTCATTGCATTAGACGGCGGAATCCACTGAACATCAGTCCTCTCACCTTGTGTTCCATATTTTTGTGCAACATCTGCATATATTTGTTATCTCTTTTGTACAAGGAGAACATGACTGATGATATCTCTGTGTGTAAATGATTGCTATTACAGTACTTCAGTGCACATTAAAATAAGGGCATACATAGATTGGATAAAGGCCACTTTCCAACAAACCAATAATTCTACTAGATCAGTTTCATTTCACTTGATTTAGAGCTATTCTGAATTCTTATGACATATTGTCAGAAATACATTTAAACCCTGGCTTTACATTTAAACACCATTTTGTGGTTTCCATCTTTACACATATTATTAATTATCTTTGTAAATAAATTGTATTATTGTTGACGCAATCATGGCCAAAAAATATATTAGACTGAAGTTTTTTTAGGTGGGTATGTCAACCAGTACCCCTCTAGGAAATTTATCCAGATCCAAATCATAGGTTATATCGATATATCGGAGAGAAGTGAGAGACATAGGGACACTGCTTTGTATGCTCAAAAATACTCCTCTGAGGTTTATTGCCAAAAACAATTACAATAATATCTTTCAAAACGGGAATAGGCTTGAGGTTAACCAGAGGCAATGTGACCATGACTCTGGTTCAGCCAATAGCATACAATGAGAATATTTCATATTGAGCCAATTACAGACATACAATACATTAAATGTAAAATTATAATTCTGAATGAATGCTTACGTCTGGCTGCACCTGCGATTGCATTACAATGCTATCTCTATGAGCTGTTCTTTCTCATGAAAGACCACATCTCTGCCCCTACTACAGACAGTATCCATTTTCTCCAGGCCAGAATTAATTCTTATCTTACTCCCTTTAATTTACAATGAAAGACCTTTTCATAGAATTGCTACCTCAAGGCTAATACACATATTTCTTGTTTCAAACTTTAGATAAGAATTCAGAGAGACACATAGCTGAGAACATACAAGATCATCATTAAGGGCCTGTTCACATAACCGTTGCCCTTCCGTTGAGGGGTTCCATCTGAAGTTTCTGTCGGGTTAACCCCGCAACTTAAAAGCAAACGGAAACCTAAGCTTCCGTTTCCCTCACCATTGATATCAATGGTGACAGAAACCTAGCTAATGGTTTCCGTCTGTCACCGTTGTTCTTGACGGAACTAACAGTGCAGTCGACTGCGCTATTGGTTCCGTCAAAATGACGGAACCCTGTCACAACGTTGACAGACGGAAACCATTAGCTAGGTTTCCATCACCATTGAGTTCAATGGTTAGGGAAGCGGAGGTTTCCGTTTGCCTTTCCACTGAGGGTTTAACCCGATGGAAACATCCGACTGAACCCCTCAGCGGAAATTGACGGTGATGTGAACAAAGCCTAATATACTTTTCTTAAAGGAACAAATGATTTCTTATTCACTAAAATTGATTCTTTAGGCTACAAGATGGATGCCAGATATACAAAATTGAATAATGTAAACATATTTTAATCACTTTCACAATTATCTATTAGTTTAGTGTGTAATACAGCCCTAAAGTACATACAATATATATTCTGGTTGTTACTAGAGTGAGACAACATGGTGGTGGTAGATACACCGCTAAAGACATAGCTGAAATCTCATGATGCAGTTCTCTCTCTGGCACTGCACTCTAGAAAAGGTACATCAGATGAGTAGTCTCTGGTATAAAGATTTTACTTCCCAAAATGCAAATCAGCGGATGATACACTATACAGAAACTGAAACAACAGGGGTTACTAGGGGTTTGAGCTCAGAGGCCAATAGAATTCACAATGCAGCTCTTTCTGAGATTGGGCTATAATAGACTATAAGACATAAACAGTTCAAGATAAGTAAAGCACAATATGGCTCCCAAATGTATCTAAAGTACATAATTTATAGTAATTGTGTTTTTTTGAGAGGCAGTGTGATGTTGCAGTCTGTTTGGAAATGATATCTTGTACTTATTTCTTGTATAAACAAGCGGATCATTAGCGATCTACAATATACAATCAACAGCACCCGTGTTAAATGAGAAAAGTCTGGCACATCCCTGCACAGTCATGCTCTCCTTGTAAGCCTTGTATTTATTGCATGTATTGTGGGAAAGAACCATTTTGTCTTGTTTATTTGTGCATGTGCTAATGTGGATAAAGCAAGCTATTATCAGTGTTCACAAAAGTCAGCAATTCGGCCCTTTGTCCCACAGGCCAATAGGACATGTTGTTAAAATGCTGCATATGCGACGCTTCGGTGGCAGGGCCGACATCAATTAAAAAAACAGCCGCCTGCATAGAAATTTTGTTAAGAGCAAAATCCGTAAACTACAAATTGGCAGATCCATTTATCCAAAATCTATTCTACGATGCTGAAAAAAAAACCTGTTTGGTATCAGCAGCAGAAGTAACGCATGTCTGCCGCTTCACTGCATTGGGCTGGCACATTTGTATTGCAATGCAAAAAGCACTTTCCCCTCTAGTTCTTCATCATATTCTGTACCACGCTGATAATAATTTGTTTCCACTGGTACGTTTGGGACTTGCTAAAATAAAATTAATGTAACCAGAATGTAGGATTTTTTTGCTGAATATGCTAACAATCTTCGTGTTTCCCCCTCGTTCATCTAATGATCAATATGGAAATGGATATTTGAATTGTGATCTCACTTCCAGGCCCTGAAGGTCAGCCCTTAAATCCTAGATTATTGCATGTAAACAATGTTAAATCACAGGATATTTTCAGGAACAGTGGTCTGTGGTATGCCAAGTCATTGACTCAGCTGTTAGAGGGACTCTGCCACTTCCGAAAACCGCCCTATACTACAGTCACCAGTAGATGTCTTAAAAGTCGCTGATTCCGAATCTGTACATTTGATTTTTCTACTCCCTTTTATTCCCCCACTAGCCACCCGCAAACGGGCGGTGCGCTGCATGCTGAAGATGAGTTCTAGGAGTCCTCTCCATTATATGGCTTGGGAGTCGTCTCTATGCCTCAGTATGCAGCGCACATTTGCAGGCTTACATCGAGGGAATGCAAGTGAGTAGAAAGATAAAAATGACACATTTGGAATTTGCGTCAAAGCTATATACTGATTATCGTAGTTTAGGTGGGTTTTGGAGGCAACAGAGTCTCTTTAAACATCCATTTTCTAAACTTCTCTACAAGCTACTAAGCTATTGGAGCTCTTTTTCAAATGACATTACAAGTATTAGTGTGTTATTCTACGTGCTGGGACTTCTCCTCAACCAAGACTTTGTAATCTTAAAGGGGTTTTCCCATAATCAATATTTATCACCTATCCACAGGATAGGTGATAAATATCGGATCGGTGGGGGCCGACCTCTGGGACTTCCACTGATGACGAGAACGGGCTTACCTTGCCGTTTCTGGGAGCCACATAGGAATGGAGCGGTAGTGCGCATGCTCGGCCAACACTCCATTAATTTTTATAGGGCTGCCAAAGATAGCGCTCGGCACTCCCATAGAAATGAATGGAGTGGTGGTCGATCATTAGCAATACCGCTGAATTCCTATGCGGCTTCCAGGAACGGCAAAGTAAGCCCGTTCTTGTGATCGGTGGGGTTCCCAGAAGACGGACTCCCACCAATCAGATACTTATCACCTATCCTGTGGATAGATAATAAACAGTTATTATGGGAAAACATCTTTAAAATGGTTTATTATATTGCTGTTTTTCCAGCAACCATTCAGCTTCTGGTAATAAAAGCAGAACTTGAAGTAATAACTTTATATTAGGGGAACTGCTATTGAACATAATGCTATTTAAATAGGACTGGTCATCTCCTGCCATGTCTGTTTTAGTATAAAATATCAATGCTGCAGCATTTTTTCTTTGAATTATGCATTGTGCCACTCCCCTGTTATTCCTCCTGGAAATGTATGAATACATTGACAATTGGGTGCTACCATTCTATTTGTCAATAATGTGCCCCTACAAAGTAAATAAAACCAAGTTGTCAGCTTACTTATACATTTCCTGGAGGAATAACAGAGGAATGGCACTGCAAAGGGTTCTAAAAAAAAAAGGTGCTCTAGAATTGTTATTTCATTGACAGTACAATTATTTACTAAAACAGACATCTTAGGGGAACTGAATTAGCATTTTAGTCACCCATATCACCAACAACTACTAGTATTATAAGTATTTTTCTGAACTGTACAACCCCACATGACCCCTGGGATCAGTACTATAGCTGTGCTAGTGTCTGATGTTATGTTTTGTCATATGACTAGCTAAGCAGCGGGATGTACGGAGTTGTTTTCTGATAGAGGAATGCAGCGCTGTACGGAGAATTTAACAGTTTTTTTTCATGCCACCTATTTCTGACAAGTGACTGAGAAAGAACTGTATGTTCTTTTGGAATTATAGGTCACCCTGGAAATATCACATTTGCACAGAGAAATGGGTATCATGCCATGGCCATTCCCTGTTCAGAGATGTCTGGGCTTCTGTAATTGCTATAATTAGGTTGTGCCAATTACCTAGTTAATGCAATTATAAGGTACAGTTTCACCTCGTAGAGTACAGTACGTGATTTACTCTGTGGAAGGAGGCTGCCATATACTGGACTAACCTGCCTGGGAATTCAACTTACAGAACGTCCAGAAATACAAAGATATCAATGCATTAATAAAGTCTTGAGGCAACGGCAAATACATTAAATGCATTAAATTATAAATGACGCAATTCAGATTTGCACATCAAGTTACATAATTATTGCATTGCATTTGGGCACAGGCCATTAAAGGGGTTTTCCTATGAGGGACATTTATGTCATATTTCCACAGGATGTGTCATAAATATCAGATACATGCGGGTCCCACCTCTGGGACCCGCACCTATCTCTATAACGTGGTCCCCTAAACGCCGTTCTAGGATTTTGTGCTCACGCTGACTCCCGGCCACTTCCTGATTACATGGTTGGAGTTACGGAAAGAGTGTAACTCGCTGAGCTACGTGGTTTCCGTAACTGCCATAGTAGTGAATAGCAATTACAGTAGCAGCGTAGCATGAGAGCTACGCTGTTATCGTAGCTACTATTCAGTTCTATGGGAGTTACGGAAACCACGTAGCTCAGCGAGTTACACTCTTTCCGTAACTCCAACCATGTTATCAGGAAGTGGCCGGGAGGCAGCGTGAGCACAAAAAGCAAGAACGGGGTTTTGAGGGCCCCGTTCTAGAGATAGGTGCGGGTCCCAGAGGTGGGACCCGCATCTATCTGATATTTATGACACATCCTGTGGAAATCTCATGTACATGCTGCGGTATTTCAGGACTGAAATTGACCTGTGGTGCGTTTTTTAGAATCCGCAGCATGTCAGTTTATGTTGCGTTTCCGCTTGCGAATTCTATCTGCCTAGTGCAGAGGAAAATTGCACCAAATTTCTTTCCACGGCAAAATACGCAACGTGTGCATGTAGCCTAAAGGGTTTTACTTGCGACTAGTCCGTGCAGCCTGCTCTATGGCTACGGATTTCTACTGGATATGTACATTGTGCGTATTCCATGAATCATCTTGTCTGTAGCGCAGTCTGGGTAGAATCTAAATCATATAATCTCAAAAATTCCCTATAACACAAGTCCCAGATTACAGCACTTTACAGCCATTTTTACAGAATATATATGACTTGCTGTCAGTGTGTATGCTTTCCTTATTTTAAAACCTGACACGTCAAAGACTTGGCATACTATGACCGTGTCAGGCAGTGGCAAACACTACTATGTAGTGTCACACCGCTATCAATACCTGTCATCTTTCATGACTAAGTATCATGGGCGATGTAGTTCAGCAGGAGCTCAAGTGTTGAAAGTTGTTTAGACCCAGGTTGGGTTAATTCTTGATGGCTTTTTTACATCTTGTCCTAAAATGTGATGACCATTATAATACTAATGAGCGATATAGTAGAGAGCTATGTAATCTATCTATATGATCACTTGCATTATTTATTAAGCTTTTTATGATTTTGTGCTATAATTCCATAGACGTGTGAAACCCAAAACATAAACAATTGACAAGGTGCTTTGTTGTTAAACCAAAGCAGAGGCAAAATCTCATAATGAATATAAGGCCTCATTATTGGAGTAAGGAACAGCATGCCACCCCAATAGACTGTTTTTCTAGTAAGATTTTTTTTTTTGCAAATAGTTGTAAATTGCAGTAAATACGTATTTGTATAGATGAAAACTCACTTTATACCATGGCCCTAGTGAAGTAAACACAACATAGACAGGCAAGAGGGGACGTTGTCTCCCAACCAGCTTCCAGTCAGGTGCATTGAATTTCCAAGGTACCAAAATAGTCACCATGTCTGAAATCAAGTACTGTTGTTTATAAGCAGACATAGGGAACTTTGTATAAATGATAGACTAAGAGAGGGCTATTACAGGCCCAAGTCATTTCAATAAACTTGCCTCATATAAAAATATATTGCTCCATAGTGGATCTAGTCTACACATTAAAGGAGTCCCTTTCTCAACACAAACACTGATCTTTAGCTGATGTGTCTGCAAGTGCCACCATCTTGTGTGTGTCCACACAGTTTGTGGCCATAGATTAAAAAAAAAAGAGAGGTTTGTCTCAGAAGGGGTTGCTCAGCATTAGACAAACATGGCTGTTTTCTTCCAGAAACAGCGCCACACCTGTCCTCAGATTGTATCTGGTCTTGCAGCTCAGCACCTTTGAAGTGAATAGGTCTGAGCTGCAATACCACACACAACCTCAGAACAGGTGTGGTGCTGTTTTTTAAAAAAAAGCAGCCATGATTTTTTAATCCTGGACAACCAAGTGAAATGATACTTTAAATGAAGGTCGGCCTTACCTGGGAACAAGCAGAGTAGGGATCCTACAACTGGGTATCATGTTATTACTGATCATAGGTCAGATGGCACAGTTCATGTATACATGTGTCCTGTAGCTTACAGCAGAGTATGGCACAACTTGCCAATTCTGCTCTATAAAGCAGAATCAAGATATTGTAGTACTTGATGGATTCATTCCACCTGTGTTGTGAACCATCTAGATACAATTGCTCCCTATATTATACTATGTTCTGTTATATGTATATTTGTTGTGTTTGAAATGTGAATTTACAGCAAACGAATTGAAAACAGTTTTGGTGGGGAACTGCATTCCCTTCCTAACTCAAGGGTTCCCTAAGGCCATGCAGTAGGCCAGCAGTTCAGGCTGCATAAAGGCTCTGTTCATATCACGTTCGGTGTGTATACACCGGGGAAATCTCCAAACGTATGTATACATAGACTTGGAAAAAAGAAAGGAAGGAGGGATCCTCCAGCTCACCTGACACGAATGCTTGGTGTCAATGCCAGCGCACGGCTCCTCGTGTCGGTACACGATATGAATAGCAAAAGATAACAACAGGAAGGTTGGATCCAGCGCTGGATTGTAGTAAAATGGAAACGGATTCCAAGTTTAATGTTCTTAGGTTAAAAAGATCCACAAGGATAGAGTCCTGGTGTGCAAGGTAGGTGATGTCAATCCGGGGATAGAGCCTACGCGTTTCGGACGACTCTATCGTCCTTAGCCATGACTAAGGACGCTAGAGTCGTCCAAAACGCGTAGGCTCTATCCCTGGATTGACATCACCTACCTTGCACACCAGGACTCTATCCTTGTGGATCTTTTTAACCTAAGAACATTAAACTTGGAATCCGTTTCCTTTTTACTACAATCCAGCGCTGGATCCAACCTTCCTGTTATCTTTTGCTATACATAGACTTCTATAGACTCCTATGCCAAAGGCTTCTCTTTTAGCATATGTCTGATATGCGCTGTCATACCTTTTTTTTTTGGGACTGTATTGGAAAGCTTAGTTGACTACACTTTCCATTACAAGGGCCTCATGTATAATTACGCAGTATCGTTTTTTATTTTACCTTGGGAGTCAATGGCAGACATGGGCAACAGTATGGCATACAGTTATATATGTGTCTTGTTAAATAATAGCGTACAGTATATGTTAGGAGATTCTCCGGGCGTACACACCTAACATGATGTAAAAAAAAAGCCTAAGCTGGCTGCTATACATATACATTCCAAAGCCCAGCTCTGTGCATGAAGTACCAAATCAGATCTGAATAAGTTGCTTATTATGCACAGAGCAGGTCTTTAGGAGGGTTTCCTATAGCACACGGCCAGGTTAGCACCCCTCCCCGCATGTCTCCTGGTTAAAGAGCAACTTTTGTTTCGGAAAGCTTTTCACATGTCATAGTGACATGTCAGAAGTTTTGATCGGTGGGGGTCCAGATTCTGAGACCCTCACAGATCGCTGAAATGAAGGGGCAGCAGTGCCCTTTTTGGCTGTAATGGTATAACTTCGGCTCTTCTCGGAGAGGTGGGGTTAGCTGAAGACGGGCTCATAGAAGTTTTTAAGCCATCTTTAACTAACTCCATCTTTCCGAGAAGAGCTGAAGTTATCCCATTACAGCTGAAGGGGCACTGTACTTGGCGGAGTTCTTCTGCTCCTTCGTTTCAGCAATCTGTTGGGGTCTCCGTAACCACACCCCTACCGATCAAAACTTCTAACATGTCACTTGTTTGAGCCAAAGCCAGTAGTGGATTCAAAAGGAGTGGGAAATATAAAATGTATGGGAAACTAATACTTCTCTTCCCTGCTGATTTCACTTCTGGCTTTGGCTCAAACAACTACATCAAAAACAGCAGTGGCTTTGTGTCAAAGCACCCTAAGAAAGTTTTGGGGGTATTTATCCGATCTTCAGCCTCATCTGCAGTTTCAAACTTACTAGCCCATGCCTAAGATATTATAACTCATATTATAAATAAAACAATTTAGGATAATGAGAGAATTTGGACACTTTATTACTCGTTTTCCTGTTGTTTATGTTCATAAGTTGTGCTTAGACGTATGAGGAGATACAGTAATATACTGTGTATGACTGTACAGACCACTATGTTTTCTTTTTCTCATTTGAGATTATATGAAATTACTAATTAAACTATTTTTTTTTTTCGTTACAATAATTTCTAAATCATCTTGTTATCTTGGGGTATAAAAAAAATGCATTGAGCTCATGTCCTCAACTGGTTTAGCAATACTATTCTATGGCAGAGGCAGAAAACCCAGCGTCACCTCACTTCTGAACTCCAGCATCCATTTGCACATATCCAGCTTGTTGCCAGCTAAGAACAATGGGCACTGCTGCTTACAGAGATCTGAAGTGACAAGGTCGACCTACTTCTGTTGTAGAGTTTGCATAGGAGTATTATATATATATATATATATATATATATATATATATATATATATAGTCTTTGGGTCACTGGCTAAGTGTATCACTGTATCCTGCCTCAATTGTATTATGGCCAGACATATAATGTATTATAAACTATTCACTGACATGGTGGTTATTGAATTGACCTTATTAATGTATTACTGATAAAGCAGACACAATGCAACGTATCCATTATTCATGTCATGTACAAAGTACATGGTGACATTGGTTGTGGCTGTCGCTGCTGCCAGTACATCCGTTATTTGCAGATATAGTAGATAACTTTGAAAAAAGAAATAAGAAGTTGATCATTTTGCTCTGCTTGTTCTTTGAGGATCAACATCAGTGTTTTCCTTCAGCAAAATAGCTAAAAAACTAAAAGCAGGTTTCTAATATGAATTAAATCAACCAACTTGTTGTAAAAAGGATAGTTTATCTTATAGTATAGAACAGTTATGGTTCCACTTAGTGTGAGCGTATGTAATTCACCCACAGGCTGCATCTGTTCTTGTAATCCTTGCAGTCGACAGTGGCCCTCATTTCATTATCACTGGGCCCGTTTCTTTCCCCCTCTCCCACATCCTTACCCATCCATTTCCTATACTCATTGGTTGGCTGAGACCCTTCCATCTTTTTCTTTATGCTTTTTTATTTAAAAGAAATGTCTTCCCTCATTCTTTTGCTTTCTATCTCTTCCATCCCTTGCCTAGATAATGTTTAGTTTACTATGGGTTGTGTTTCTATCATAAACTGTGGGACCCTCTCTGATTCACTTGTCTCTCTTATCAAGTGGCCCACTGTCAACAAGCTTCTTACCATGACTGGTTTTGTCACTTTCTATTTGTAAAACTTGTAATAAAAACAACTGCAAAAAATAAATAAACAGAGAGGCCAGTTAAAAAATAAATGTCATGATTGTTGCAATCTCAGTAAGAGAGGACCGCTTGTAAGATTGTTTGGAAAGTATGTTGACACCAACCGGCAGCACCATCCTTCCAACCTTTCTCTCTGACCACTTGTTTTGCGACTCAAGACCCACACATAAAAATCAGCAGGGTCTACTTTAGTTTACTGTGTACAGTAAATGTAGCCTCTGGTGGCATTAACAATAACAACAATATATTAGGAAATTGCAGTTGATGCATTTGCCTAATGTAGTGGGTAACACAGCTCAAAACGTAAAAAAATGTGAAGTGCTTATACAATTAACAGAATGACATTACTAAGTGCTTCGTCATTCCAGACCTTCCATTCTATGAGCTGAAAATCCTATTAAAATATGTATGCCCGTTTTGTTTTCCACACTGGATGCCTTCCCTAAGGTCTGCTTATTCATTTTCCCATGAAATAAGTTTTTTTTTTTACTTCTGAAATTAATTCATAATTCACTCTGGTGTCAATGAATGGCTTTTGTCCTTCTGAAATAAGACGTCAATGAATTAACCATGCCTATCCAGTTACCATGTTAAATGCGTTTTTTTCTTATTGGAATAACCTTTTATTTTCCGCATGCTTAAAATTAAGAACAATGGTTGTCTATTGTGCATGAAAACCTCCTGTTGTGAACATCTTTTGGTGATGACGTTTCTTTGTAATGTATATTAACCAGTGATTTTGTTTTGTGTTGTGTGACCTTTCTAACAACGAACACTGGGCATTGGTGAACCTCTCCCAGGTCCTCAAGGTTAGATCTTAACATGCGCCAACTTTTTTCATTGCATGTTGTTTATTTATGAGATGTATCAATAAATGTCTTTGCTCTCTGTGGATGCGGTGTAACCATAGTAATTACATTTTATAATGTGTAATCAGACTGAAGTGAACTGGTACTTTTCCTCTAGTTTTCTAGCGGTCTTGGTCACACTGACTTAAGTTAACTTTGGTCTTGTTAAAATGATACGTCTCCTGCCTGTATCCGCATAAGTGATGTAATTTACTTCTTCGAGCTGGTAAAAGCTTATTCCACAGATTCGGAATTGCAGGATAAAATTCTCATGTTCAGAATGTAACTATGGGAGCAGCAATGGGCACATTAGACTGTAAAAGATTCAGCTATTTGAATATATTTTCAGATTTTTATGATACAATATTAAAGATCATGTTTTAATTTGGTGTAACGTTTAAAACACATAATTTTTTTTTATATCAAATCAATAAATTGTCTAACATTATGATATAGATGACCAATAGTTTAAAGAAGTTATTCCCTTTTGACAATTTTTTTTGTTGTTAAAATGATTTCCTGAAAATAAGATAATCAGAACGCCCCATTGACAGCTGTCCGTGTAATGTAGTTCTGGCTAATAGATGGAGGGCCCAAATGAGAATTTTTTAAAGATTAGTTAATATTTTCACCAAATTTTTTAACATGTAGCATATTTTAAAAATCCTGGGCCCAGGGTGATCTATGGCTTAATTTTAAATCAATTGTGATTTAATAAATTGATTCTTACATATAGTTTATACTGTTTAAAAATGTAATATTTTATTAGTCTTCAGCATTGTCTGTATTTTATTTCTGAAAAGGAAATGTATGCAGTCTAAAATGTGACCAATCTCCATACCTTGTGTAGTTGTTAATAAAATGATAGCGAAAATGAGGGTTCTGTTCATAAAACATGCACATAGCAGTAACACTTTCTAGGTCACGCTGACTTCCATTACAATAGCTCCATTGTTCAGGGATTCAGTTTGATGCAGTAGACTCTGCTGCACAGACCTTATACTGAGCAGAGCCATAGTCTGCATTACCGGACTAGAGATTTAGCGTTCATTCCAGCACACCATGCGCAATGTTTATTGCAGAGATAACATAGCTTATCACAGTAGGTGACATTATAGTGGTGCAATTTTTGCAAGAGAAAACGGCAACAAATTGATGGTGAGCTCAAAAGGTGATTGAGACCACTGTATTCTTTATACAAATGCAATGACATATGGCCTCTGAAATTGTGCAGCTATAGCACAACAGTCCCTTCACAATGTTACCGCTGTCAAAAGTTGCAGTTCACTGCAAAATTAGTGTATAAAGTAATTCCAAACCCTTTTACCATGGAGTAGCCCCGGAAAATGCTTTTCCCTCTGGTGAAACCTCTTTGCCTACCTCAAAGAATCTTGGTGTGGTGGAAGCAAAGCGTTCCATATTTCTCAGTCAACACATGACTGTGGCGAAGATTATTATTGCTTTGCCTGTTCCCAAACCCAACATCTTTAGGCAGGCCGAAATCAGTTTTCCATCTCTACTATAAGGCTTTGTTCACATCATGTTTATAACGGAAACCACGACCCAATTCCAGATCCGTCGCATGACAGATACCTTCGACCTCCAAAGGACCCCATTAAGCCCATTGCGTTTTGGCAGGGAAAAATATTGCTGCATGCAGCGCTATTTTTCCTATCAAATTTGACAAAATATGTGACGGAGGAGCCTCCAATGCAAACCTGGATAAGACATACTATTATAATGTTAGGCTTACTAAAGCATTCCACATCCCATTTACATTAGGCAATAAAATGTTTAGTATAACAACACAAGGTATTCGTATTCTGTATACATTGAAGTACATCATTTACTAGGTTTGACAATGCCAATTTGGATCTTGTTCTGTCTTTCTAACTTTTTTATTTATGATAATACAAAGGTTTACCTGGCCCTGAAGGTCCTCGCGGCCCCCCTGGCGGTGGAGGTTTCAAAGGTGAGAAAGGTAATCCTGGCATCCCTGGACAGTCTGGATTCCCGGGAACAAAAGGTGATGCAGGATCATCAGGAATACCGGTAATTTTTACTGAATGTCTACATCAAAGCAGAATGATTTTACTGCTGGGTGAAAATTGTGTTTTCATTAACCCAACTTATGGATTGAGGGGTTCAGTGTTAAGTCAATGCCACGCAACATTCATTTATGTTGACTGTAAAAAGTAACAAGGTGATACATTTAATGTTAATAGCTTAATTAAACATGAGAAGATGTTCATTTTGATTAAAAAAAACTGATGTGACTAAAATTTTCATTGGTCATTTTTCCACTCCCTTTTATGAATGGAAAAACTTCAGTTAATCCAGCATTGAAGTCATTGGGACAGTCAGTTTTTCTGTCTGTCATTTAAAACCTTGCAACTAAGGGTATGTGCACACGATATCGACCATTACGCCTGAAATGACGGAGCTGTTTTCAGGAGAAAACAGCTCCGTAATTTCAGACTTAGGCTGGGTTCACACGACCTATTTTCAGGCGTAAACGAGGCGTATTATGCCTCGATTTACGCCTGAAAATACGGCTCCAATACGTCTGCAAACATCTGCCCATTCATTTGAATGGGTTTGCCGACGTACTGTGCCGACGACCTGTAATTTACGCGTCGTCGTTTGAGAGCTGTCAAACGACGACGCGTAAAATGACTGCCTCGTCAAAGAAGTGCAGGACACTTCTTTGGACGTAATTTGAGCCGTTTTTCATTGAATTCAATGAAGAACAGCTCTAAATTACAACCATCAATGACGCCTCGCAAAATGCGAGGACGAGAAATTACGTCTGAAATTACAGAGCTGTTTTCTCCTGAAAACAGCTCCGTAATTTCAGACATAACGGAGGCTGCCATGTGAACATACCCGTAGTTGCTCGTCCTCGCATTTTGCGAGGCATCATTGACGGCTGTCATTTAGAGCTGTTCTTCATTGAATTCAATGAAGAACGGCTCAAATTACGTTGCAAAGAAGTGCCCTGCATTTCTTTGACGAGGCAGTCATTTTACGCGTCGTCGTTTGACAGCTGTCAAACGACGACGCGTAAATTACAGGTCGTCGGCACAGTACGTCGGCAAACCCATTCAAATGAATGGCCAGATGTTTGCCGACGTATTGGAGCCGTATTTTCAGGCGTAAATCGAGGCATAATACGCCTAGTTTACGCCTGAAAATAGGTTGTGTGAACCCAGCCTAATGGGGCAATGGGTGGAAAATTTTGATTTGTTACTTTGATTGATTAAATCTATTGACTAGTTAAAATATGGATGGAATAAAGGATGGGAAAAAATATTCCATAAAAAATGTTGTGTTGGAGAGGAGAATATTCCACGTAATACATTACTTACAGTCATAAAGAACATCGATCGTTGGACAACTGATGATGTCCATTTCAGAACAGGCAGCATACACATAGACTGAGAGATTGACAAAGGACCCATAGACTTCAGTAATGAACCCAAGTTCCTGTAATTTTGCACTCATGTGAGCACTAGGATAGAGTAAAAAGCCTCATGTATCCTCCTAGCTTGCATGAACAATATATACTAATGGTGGTTGCATATTGTGGGGTGTGTTTTCATGGCATACACTTAATGTCTACCTAGATATAGTTTATGTACCTCTTTAATCTGGGGAGACAAAGGTACTTCTCCAGGAACCTGACTGTGGACTTCGATCTAAATCCAAGCAGGCTTTTAACATAAGATGAGGCGTTAGTAGAACTTTAGGATTTAAAATCACTACATACAACGTAAAAAAAGGCCTCTCGGAGTA